>NC_135086.1:10058124-10658124 GCF_051107435.1 Chaetodon auriga
ATAAAAAATTGCTTGAGAGTTTCTTTTGAGGAGGTAGGGAAAATAAAAGACCTAACAAACACACACACTTACACTCATTGGCCGCTGCACAGCAAGTCAATGTCAAAACAGTCCTCTTTGGGATCCCTGTTATAAGCAGCTTTCTCATCACTGACAGCACATCAGCTGGCTTTTCATTTACTTCTCAGATGGTCCGAACCGGCTCCAGGTGACAGCACTCACAAGCAGTTTTTCATACGGCTGTCTCTCAAGTATTCAGAACTCCACAATAAATATTGATCATTCGGCTCGTTTGTGTACTGTAGTGCCCCCTAACAGCTGTTTTGCTCACGCTGCCTCCCTTTAAACTCACACAAACACTGACATTCAGTATGGCCTGGCAGGGCACTGTTTGTCCGTTTTCAACCACGACGTGTACATTCAAACACGATGAAAGTATCTGATGTGAAAACATGTGAGCTTTCCCCCATCTCCTCTCCCCCGCTGCCTTCATGAGGGAAAACATTAGTGGCATTTCCCAGCAGGTCTGTTTGACCTTCTCGTGTTTGTTTAGCCTCTCTTTTTGCCTGCTCCTCCTCACCCACTCCAACACACTGGTGGCTGAACCAGAAAGAGAGGCGATCCTGACCCGGGTTTCACTTTGTTTACATCTTAACCGTTTATTCAATTCCTCTATCAGCTATTAGACCCACAAATGACAAGCCACTGCAGACAGAGGGGACTGATAGAATTTGTGCATTTAATACAATACAGTACTTTATAGTACAGCATACAGTACTTTTTATGAATATCAAGGATCGTCTGCATGCACAAATGCCACAATGTTTAAAACAGCATGTTATAAAAAATTCTCCTGTTATTTATTTTCTCTTATTAAAGATATTGAAGATGTGACCATTTTTATGATGCATGTTTTCATTCAAGACTGGCCTCACCAGAGTAGTAACCCCCAAACATCCAAATAATGACTGCAGCATCATGCTGTTACACCACTACAAGTCTTAGGGAGGTTTGGGTGGATGGTTTACAAAGTGACTGATCTGAAGACCACAGTTTTCCCTCTTAACAGACCAAATCACTTCTTTTAAGCGCGATGACGATCCTTCTCTAACCTGAACCATGACGACAATCTGCCTGCAACCTGAAAGCCACATAGATTTCTGTGTGCTCTTTAAATGCATCTTTCAGATCATTTTGATGCCGTGAGTTTGTAGCAGAATTAGATAAATCCTGTGAAAATTGGTGCACTGCAGTCGATGGCCTCCAGTACATCCAGTGATGTAATGTGCAAAGCTGCTGGTAAGATGACTGAAAAAGCTATTTAAATCTCATTATGGTTTAACATAACTCTACTAATATCTCTTAGCCTCCACACAAACACATTAAATTCACCTGAGGTCCTGGTCATAAATCTTCAGAGATTTATTTCCAGGACCTCTTTTTCCAGCTTCTTTAAAAAGAGGAACCTCCTGTCACCTTCGTTTTTAGTGTTTGGTGGTTTACTGAACCAAATCCACAGAATAACAGCCTAAATGTTAGATTTGTTATCATTATATTTGTTGTGTCATGAAAGCATCAGGGGATGTGTTACATTATTCAACAGGGCCGCATTAAAAATGTAAGCAGTGTGAGGGCGAGAAATGCTATCAACAAGTTCTGAATTATTAAAAAATTAAACCAAAATCCTGAGCACGACTTCACTTAGTCAAATCAAATCAAACCTCCTATAACATTCCTTTAATACTCCACGAGGGCTCTGAGCATATCTCGTAGGTTTAGTGACTTTACATTCATTTCTTTCATCGGGCTAATGTTTTATAATGACTTTCCTGTGTGTATGAAGTCCTGCCCAGGTTTCATTCTGTATTATCTTCTATGTGGTTTGAATGCTAATTTGAAATATTTCTTAGAAATAATATTTCTCATTAACAGTCACAATAGTCGTCCCAACCGTATGTTGTTCAATGGCAGTTCCCACAGAGACATGGAGAGAGAGTGTGTGTTAGTAATGTCAGCCACTGCAGCAGTGATGTAATGGCCCAGACTCCCCCCACTCCTCAGGCTAGACTTTCATTTTCTTCCCTTCTCTCTCTCTCTCTTCTTGACCACCTCTCCCCTGCATCTCTTTGTCTCTTGTTTTTATTTCCATCTCACTCAGCAGCCCGATGGTCTTCCAGCGTCCTTTGCTCTCTTTGTTGTCAAGGCGCTCATACATATTAACAACCGTTATGAAATATACTCACATAAAAGCATGTTCGGTCTCCATACGGTATTTGCAGATATGTATCTCTGTCTCAATCAAAAGCTTCGTAGCTATGACTGTGTTAGAAACAAAGCTCTCCAAAATAGTAAAGGGCGCAACATGTTATTCATTTTCAAAAGCCAGAAAGCAACAGTTTGTGCCTGAAAGCCTTAGAAAAGCTTTTTTTCCATCCTTATGAACCCAAAAGAGCTCAGCTTCTTGTAGACTGAGGCTGGCGTTCAGTGAGCCGAAAGCCTCCTGTCTTTAAACCCTTAAGTACATACACATATACACTCTTCTGTTCCTCGGATGTCCTCATAAGCAGAGTAATATGACTGAGATATTTACATTCCACTTTAAGACTGGGTCATGAACAATAGCTCACGTTCCAATGAGAAACCGTATGGATTGAATAATGTGCTTTGAGCCGCAGACAGTCGTCATTAATGGACAGAAATGTTGGAATGTTTCATTATTGGACTGTATTGTTCAAGTCTGATGGACTAAATTAATGAAATGATGACCTGTAATAGTACTTCACTAAGCCTCAGTGGATTTTGCTTTACCATAAAGAGACTCAACAGTTCATACTGACAGTAATCAACTCTTGCCGTGCTTAAAATGGATAGTACAGCCCAGATTCCAAAGTTGTGGAATGCTCCAAAAACACCTGTTTGGAAGATTCCATAGGTAAACAGGCTCATTGGTAACTGTGATAGTATCATGATTGGGTGTGAAAGGGGCATCCTGGGAAGGCTCAGTCGCTCACAAGCAAGGAAGGAGCGAGGTTCACCACTTTGTGAACACATGATTGGATAAAGGATGTGACTTCATGGGCTGTTTGTTAAACCGTTGTCAGTAAACACAGTTCATTTGCAAGTAATTGTGTTCTTTTTTTTAGTCCCAGCTTCTTTATAATCAAGGTTGTAGTCCTTTCATTCATTTCATTACATACACAGGATTTCAGCCATAAACCATAAACTGTACTGGAGGAGTGTACTCTGTCATCCATCAACACATTTTCAGCCAAAAATGCCAACTGGTGTGAATGAGGTGGCAAATGGTTCTGAAATTGACTCTCTAAAATCTCAGTGTACCTAATAACATGAAATCAGCGCCGCAAAATTCAAGGACATATCTCTCCAAACTGTTATCGTATTTACAAACCTGCACATGAAACTCACTGTATTCACCTCGCTGTCCTCATGAATACAGCGTCTTGCTTCTGTGTCTTAAGTTGTGGCGATGCCTGTTAAAACCCACTGGCAGTGTTTTGGGGGTCATCTTTCCTTAATGATTGAAGCTTGATGTTGTGCTCATTTGGGGGTTCACACACACACACACACAGATGGACTCACACATTTGTACATTTCCAGTAGATCGCAGCACCCAGTACTTCAGAAGGAGAGCAGGTTAATGAGGAGAGGGTATGATAGATGAGAGGCCAATAGAGAGGAATAATCACTCTGCCCAGCTGGAACTGTGAAAGCACAGATTTTTCATTTTAGGTATCACTTACGTTTCAGTGTTGCTTTTTGCAGGCTGTCACATGGACATAGTCGGGAATAGCTTGAAATAAACGGATGGATTACTGTCGATTGAACTAGAAGCTTCACACATGCAGTAATTGTTAGCTTTGTCATCTTCAAGAGCACTTTAAGGTTCCTGGATCTCACTGCAGGAGAAAATAATTGAGCGTTCGGTTTTCTCTGCCAAAAATGTGTGTATTGTTATCTGCCTTTAAAAGCAATGTGCTTTAAACTCACTGAAAAAACGGATGACGTTCTTCGAGTTTTATTGCGGCATCGTATCGTAGAGGTAAAGGCCTTTGCCTGCAGGGCACACACTCATTAAAAATTAAAAAGCTTTACATAACGATTCAAAATCAAGCCTTCGAGGAACTCATTTTACAGTATTACTGAATAATCCAAAGCTGGACATTTATTTTGTTGAGGAATCAGCAAATACACTTTTAACTCCTCAAACCGGTCCAGTCACATTGACATACATGAGCTCCTCGGATTTTCTAAACAGGGAAATGCTCGGTCACTGGAAACACACGAACGTGCACGGACGCACACACATCACCCCCTGCAGACTGCATTAAATATGGGCTGACAGGTGGCTGCTGGATGTGCAGTCCTAGGAGACAGAACAAAGCACTTTCATTGTGTGTGTGTGTGTGTGTGTGTGTGTGTGTGTGTGTGTGTGTGTGTGTGTGTGTGTGTGTGTGTGTGTGTGCGCGCGCGCGCGCGCGTGCTCTCTCTGTTGCTGTAGGATTAGAAAGTGAAGGCTATTTCTTACAATATGGAGGGAAGAACCGAAATGACTGAATGAGTCAGTGCAGTGAAGATTTTATTATTACCAAAACATTTTCATCTGTTATACAAGAACACTACATCCTGGAGTTTACTGGGAGTCACTTCAGCATTAAATATGATACACTGAAGCACTGAAGAAGTGACGTGCTGTGGTTGCACAGTATAAAGTTTTCCTCCTTATGACAGATGTACATGACGGATTTTTTAACTATTTTGGGGTTTAACTGCAACATAAGCTGGTTTTGTGGGGTAGAAAAACTAATCAGATTCCTGGTCTGCCTGATATCTCTGCAACAGAAATACCAGCAGAGTTCATCTATTTTCTGGTTGATGGTTGACCACTTGGAAACTCCTCATTGGCTCTTGGCAGCCACACATCTTCCCCAGATGATCAGTGCAAAAAGGACAACCCCGGTGGGCTAAACACACGGTATAATTTAGACCCACTGTGTTTCGCAAAGGCTGTAATGACGTCGTGGACAAATTGGAGAGTGTGGCTGCCAGAGACGGGCCACGGCTCCAGAGCTTCACCAGACCTGCTTCTGGTTTCTGTCTGCTGTCTGCTGTCGCTTCGCCACAGTTCAAATTTGTCTCTGCTAAAGGCATCCACCAAAGGTTTTTCTGTCTCATTCTTTCTCTTTCTATTAATTATGAGTCATTTCGCTTCAAGGCATTTCATTTGCATTTTTATTGGAAACTCTTGACCATACATAATTGAAGTTACATGGGTTGATCATGTAGGGCAGTGTGGTACATCTCACAGTGAGCTTTAACACAGCCTCTTTTTACACATTTGTTAACTACACAGTAATCACTGGATGATTCATTTTTAGGACTTGTTTCATGCCACATATGTTTATAGTCCTATAAAAATGATGAACTGTATTTTTCCATAAAACAACTTTCCCTCCTCATGAAGAAGGACGTGCTCCATAGAGTACCATAAAGTCTCATAATAAGGTCCGGAGATGTGCCGTGTGCCTGAGGTGTGTTGTCTCCTGGTGTAACGCGCTGTGTGGGAACCAAACTGCATATTTACACAGAGAACATACAGGCCTGTCCAAGGTCCTTGTCTGATGTATGACTCACTTGTGACCCTCAGCTGTTGTTGAAACCACAGCAAAGAACAAAAAAGTGTCTTCTGCTTTTCTAAGCATCGTTGGTTTCTAGACTCTGAGGCTTTGGCTCTCTGAACCACAGGCTGGCTCAGCTCAGTCTCTCCGCTCTCTCTATTGACTGTGAAGTACATCAGAAGGCACTGAGATAAGATGGTTCTTGATAATAGAGAAAACTTGAATAACATTCTCTGATTGCCGCATTTGTTTCAATATGAAAAGTATAGCTATTCATTCAGCATTTGTCAAAAACGAATGTAAGACAAAAGAAAACTCATCAGAGTGGCCTTTTATTACATTCATGGACCATATTTTCCCAAAAAGACATGTGCCACCATGTTGCCAGTGCTGTCAGATGAGGGCCAAAGGGCATCTACAGACATGTGCCATGTGCTGAATCTGCCAATGTACTGACATCATTTTATACCATAAGTTCCATTTTTAAGGAGCAGACACCACAACATGACAGAAGAAGCCAAATAAAAAAATGGAACAGATTTTACTAAGTTAAAAGAATGAAACAAAACACCTGATGTCGAATACTAAACTAAATTATTTGATACATTATGTACGTTTTGCTGTAGATACACATCTGCAGCACAAGTCTGGTTCAAGAGCATTGATTCAATTAGATTTCGAGATTGAATTAATGACATGAAACAACATGGAGATCCAGTCCGATGATCAGGGCACTCCTGCACTTTTTAATAAAGTATATTAGCAACCAAAGTCTGCAAGCATCTTTTTTTTTCCTTTGCTTCTCTCCTCCAGAACTCCCACTGAATATAAACCACTTTTTGATATACGGTAAAGAAAAGGCTTGTGGTGCTGCTGACTCATTCAGCTTTGATCCTTTCTGAAAAAGCAGCAACTCTCATCACCACGTAAACTACTCTGCAAATAAAGACGTGTTATGTATTATTATTATTGAGGTACTGACCACAGTTCTGTAGCAGGACTTTGATGAGGTGGAGTTACACTGGTGTTCCATGCTTGTGGCAGTGAGTCACCTTGATCACATCAAGTACGAATTAGAGCTGAAAATGTAGAACCATTTCAAAGATGACTGACTCTGATCGTGTCTGGAAAAGGAAGCTTTCAGTAGTTTCTCTAGTCTGGCTCTAGTCTGATGCTTAACAGACAAATATGAGAGTGGTATCGATCTTGTTATCTAACTCTTTGCAGTAACGTGAAAAAGCGTTTTTCCAGAAATGTTGAATCATTCCCTCAGTTTAGTTGTTAAGATGTATATTTTTGGCTACGCAGAACAAAACCAAGACCGGACATTGTTGAATTTGCAGCTTAGATAAATGTTTCTGCGTGGCCTATTTGTCACCATTGAATTAATGAAAGCATTGATTATTGTCATGTTTTTCTCTCTGAAATTACATTATAGGCTCTGAACTCACTGCCTGAACCATGAGTCCACGCATTAGCTGATTGCTTTGGACAAGATACAGCAGTAATGATAAGAAGAGTTTGCTTATACAGGCTAAAGACAATTATTCAAATCGAATGTCTTCGTCTTGGTCTCTTCAGAATTGCTGGAGGAAAATGAGATTACATCCTCTTGCAGAAGTAGAGATAGAAAAAGGCCTTTTTGGACACTGCTCAGGAAAACCTGTAAACAATAGACAAGTGTCTGCATCAGTGGAAGTGTTTCTATACCAATCCTGTACTAATTGAAATGTTAAGATGCCTGAAACTAATTTGCTTAAAAGCACTTGCTTGATATTTGTCGCGTATGGCGCTTAATGTTTTACATATTGGCAGGCGAGAGACACTTTCATCTCTTATGCACTCAAATTATTTCAAGTTAAGAATAATGTTTTGATCTATTTGCATCAGTTCTGCTTGAGGGAAAATATAGTTTTGAATGCAGGTTTTAACATTAGTGGTGGAACACAACAAGTGTTCTTAGCCTCCAGGTATTTGCTCATTTTGCACCTGCATATGCTCCCAATGGTAACCTTCATCTGAGCTCAGCAGTCATAGCATACTCATTGTCAAACACTCAGTTAATCAAATTTTGAATGCTATGACGAAGTAAAAAATATGGAGTAAGCATGAAATTAATTCTGGAATTAATTCTACCTTTGTGAAGTGTGTCACTTTGGTGTTTAGCCAACTATATCAAGGTTTTAATGCCTCCACGCTGGCAACAGCAGTGGTTGTCTGCCCCATTGTCATAAATACAATATCTCAGGAAGGCCTTGAGGGGATTTCTTGGATTTCTTGGAAATGTTCACTTGCATTCAAAGATGAACTGATTAGACTGTGGTGGTCAAAGGTCACTGGGACCATTTTGGCTATTACTCAAGCCTTCATACTAAAAATGACTACACACAAATGTCTCAGAGGATGAAATGATGAAATGACGCCATTTTATATCCAGAAGGTCAATGGTCACCTTCCCATAACTCAGACACAGAAGGACACATTGTGACCATATTTCACATTTGGTCAGGTACTGATTGGTGACATTAATCTTGGGCGTCCACCTTCAAACTGTGCTGATTGTTTAGATCTTCTGTGCTGCTGGGTTGAAGATGTGTGTGAAGCGTCCATGTAAAACATGGAGTCTGTAGCTTCTTTGCAGCAATATCCATATTTGAAGCATCACAAGCTCATTGGTTTGATATTGAGCTTCAGGTGATTATTGTCACACCATTTGATGAAGCTCTCTATCAGTCCCCTGTCCTCCTCTGTAAAAACAGTCTCTAAGTGAAGACAGCATGTTTCTCACTGGAACCATACATGTCAATATAGTGATAACTTCCATTTCACCTAGAAAATACACGTAATACCTTTTATTGAATTCCTTCATAGTCTTCACTGCAGATATTATACGAGTCTGGACAGACACAGATGTAAACAGCGACTTGACCGATTTGCAGAGGCAAACAACTGCGAGGCATTTATTCTAGTTTCAGACTGTAGCTTGTGGAGTTGTTGATTTGCAGAGCTTGTTGGACATTTTTGGTGTTGTTGTTCTGGGATGTTTGGTAACTTGTTTGTGCCCATCTTTTTGATTAATTCTCCACAATTCCTGCACAGCACCATGCATCCATCTGGGTTTGGCACACAAGCAACAAATGGTTGTATTAAACTGTGCTGTTTGTATGCAAATTGTGTCTACTACAGATGATTGGTTATTATGGCCATTTGTACTCAGTTGCCAGTTTATTAGGTACACACAGCTGAGAGGTGTGTTCAGAGGCTGTTGTTTGTGTTGCTGTCGAATTACACCTCATTTGTGAGGAACAGGTCACAGAAAGTCTCACAGTGAACTGATTTGCTTCCTTTCCTGCTTCTGTCCTTTCAGCTTTTCTGAAATTGCCTACTATTACAAAAACGTTCGCTCTTTATTATTTATTACTTTTTATTACCAGGGTGAAATCATTGATAATCAGGGGTTGATACTCATGTACGTGGATGTGGAAATATGAGTTAATTTAAAAAATAAAAATTGGTCTCCCTTTTCATCATCTCCAGGTGTGACAAGGAGGCTGTCTCCCTTGGCTTGCAGCATCCCTCTGACAATTTTGACGTCAACCCTGTGAGCTTTGGAGAGAAGAGTTTTTCCACCCAGCTTGACTCGTCATCCAGCCCCAGACCACCTAACCAGGTAAGGATACCTGACGTGTGTGTTACCAAATGTGGCGACTGCATTATAGCTAAATCATATTTTGTTCTCAATATAATTCACACTAAATGATCCAGTTGAAAGTAGCAACAAAAGCTCTTAACAAAGGCTACTCGTACCTGAATGTAGTTCTGGCCAGGGTCCTGGTTTCACCATAGAAGCATGAAAATCATTGCTTGCAGTATGTATAATGAAGAGAAATTAAGTGTTATTGTCCATCAGGTGTGCTGTGGCGGCTCGCCATGAATGAGTGAAGACAAAACCACCTAAAACCTATTACAGCATTATTGTAAGCCTGTTCTGAACCACAGTCATGTACCCTAAATGTTTGAGATGTGGTGAATACCTGTCAGAAAGCAAAAAAGAAACATTTACAACGAGAGACAGAGAGACGGAAAGAATGCCTGTTACCTCCACAGATGAAATGGCTGTGTGGGAGGATGTACATGTGAGTGCAGGCTGCTAGGAGCTGTGAGTGGGAAGTTGGTACTGAGTGGGAAGAGAAGAGCTGCTTCAGTGAGACGATCAGCACCAAGGCCTGCTGAAAGGCAGTCACGCTTTCATGGCTTCTCTTTGTTTTCTGCACTTGTACAAATGTAGTGAGGTTGGTGATGGATGATGGATAAGAGTGTTTTTATACAAGCCTGCTGTCGTCTGTTTCTTTGTGTATGTGTGCGGGTCAGTCTCTGGTTTTCCTTCCTATTATTTTCATGCAAAATCATGAAATATCAACTGTAGGTACAAGACTGGCCAGAAACATGATAGAATAGACTGAATAGACTGGGCAGAAACAGCACATTATGTTCAACACATGTATAAAAAGAAACCTTTTTGCGAAGATGTGCTACAAGTTGTCCTGAAGACGCTGTGATGTAACTGATTTTTCTGTTAATAACATGAGAAAATTCTTCAATATAGGGATGGACAATGAGAAAAAGTGTGTGCTGGAGTAATGAAACAAAGGACTAACTGAAGTGAGACATTGTCAAAAAGATCAAATTTGTTGAAGAGGGATGCTGCAGCCTGAAGAGGCTGACAGTCATTACAAACAATTCATTTTGGAGTTGTATCATGAGTTTAGGCACGCTGCAATTGAGAAATGTTCATTGTGCTTGTCTGGCTGACAGTGCTAGTGCGTGTTACTTTGTCTCTTCAATAAACAATGATGCTTGATCCAAGATATTTTTACTTTATCCGTCCATCCACTGCTGCTGTGTGAATCTCAGAAGACGATTCAATAGAGATAAACAGTAGGTGGCGCTAATGTTCCAGTCAGGTGCCATTAAACCATCGTAGATGAAGAAGGTGAAACAAGAAGACGTAGTTAAGAGTGCCGGTGAAGGCCCATCCAGTACTAATAGCATATCCCTGGATTAAGCTGCTAAGAGGCATTATTTCATGCTGTTCGACATCTTTTTACTCTCACCCCCCCAAAAAATCATAAGTGTTTGTATTTCTTAGATGAAAAGCCTTTGAAGCCGCATTTACCGCATGCTTCACTACAACTCTCCGCTGACATGCGCTCTAATAAGGTCTTTTTTTCGAAGGTGGGTTTATTTCAGTTTTTCAGAGTAAAAATTAGGTAAAACTGAGGACATGATTTTAATATATCCATCTAACCTTATTAGATAAATCACTCTGTAATGCTTTACTGTGAAGAATTATTGTCAAAGAAAGATTATAGCAGCGGCTGTGTACATATAGTGTGACAAGGACATTTGCAGGCATTGCAGGGACAGACTTTGTCCAGCTGTTTAGGATAAAATTACCTCACCCTGAACTACTTTAGCTTAGTTATTCACAAGAAACTCCAGGGTCTCCTGCTCCAGTAAAACCAGCCTCAGGACTAACAAGGGCTTTCTAACATGACAAAAACGTAGACTATAGAATAAAATAGTTTGACCTCTTTGGGCTATATGTTTATTTGCTTTTTTGCCAAATGTTAGATACTTTGCTGTACCAGCCTATTTCTTGATCGTGACCAGTTGCGCAGGCAACCACCAAAGACGTAACCAAGTTGCTGTTTTTAGACTTTGGTTTCACCAGGAAAGCAAATAAGCATATTTCCCAAAATGCCAAAGCACTCTTTTAAACTCGACTATACATGCCCTTGCTTTCAAATATCCGCATGCCCTCACACATCTACAAACACGCAGCTACACACACTCATCCATCCAGCATACAGTGTGTACAGTAAACAAAAACATACTTAAAGGAACTACATCTTGCATGCCTAAGCTCCTCTCCTGCTCTCTGGCTCCTGCAGTGAGACGGCCCTGAGAGGAGAGCCCTGCAATGCAGCATCTGTGTGACTCACACACATGCACACACACACACGCACGCACACACACACACACACACACACACACACACACACACACACACACACACACAGGCATACACGCACACAAAGGCATACACAGTGAGATGGTGGCGCGTGAAAGTGCTCAGATCGTAGGAGGGAGATGAGGAGAGAGAGAGAGAGAGCAGAGTGAGGGGAAAGATGAAGCCTGATGAGAAGCGGAGGAGGAGGAGGAGGACTGAGTAGGAGGAGGAACAGTGATGGGAGGAGGTGGAGGAAGGTGAAGAGGGAGGAAGAAATAACGGGTGGGTGGAAGATTTATAGGTGAAAAAATGCTAAGAAGTCAGACAAAAGATGAGAAGAAGAAGCAGATAAGAGCCACGGAAATGACAAATGGACGACTTAATTAACTCGGTGATTACCTTGTCTGGGCAGAATTTTGATGTCTGATGCATTCACAGACAGTTTATCAGCCCCGCTTCATCTCTAAGCTGGACACACATTGTGGCGCTTGAACTGACGAGGCAGAACATTCTCACAGCCAGCACGTTCGTCTCAGAAAACTTTTTGATTGCTGAGTGACGTCATGATTAGGTTTTGCTTTGCTAATTGCTGTTTTTGTTGTGAGGAGATATTCTGCAGGAACAGCCTGTAATTAGCCTCCAGTTCGCTGATATCTGCAAGCTCTTGCTTGATAATTTGTTGAGCTAAGATAATTCATGTAAGTCTATAAAAACTGCCAAAACAGCACTCAACAGTAATGCAACAACACAATTAACAGAAAGCACTGCATTTAGTCAGTGAGCTGTAACTTCAGCATAAACTAACCGAGCACATCAGCCTCTCTCACTCTGCAGGAACAGCACACTTAATTCTGGCACTATTGGCAGTTATGACAACTGAAGGTTAAGAATTTGCCATTGTAACTTTTAATCCGGCTGGAAGAGTTCAGGGGAATTTGGACCTTTTGCATTTCCACCTCATCCAGCTCTTTGATGGCGGGGCGGTAAAAGCAACAGTGGTCAGGAATAGAAACTTTTAGCTTCTCAAAAAAAAAAACCCCTCACACACAATTCTACTTCACCAAGCTCTTTCTTGCTATGTGACGAGTGACAAGTGCATTTAAGTACCAGATCAAAATTTAAAATTTTACTGTCCATCTCTTAATGGACTATATTTATGTTTCAGGCAGACAGCCCACCTGCTATTTTGAGGCCATGGGAATGGCTAAGTGGAGCAAGTGTGTGTGTGTGTGTGTGTGTGTGTGTGTGTGTGTGTGTGTGTGTGTGTGTGTGTGTGTAGTGTGTGTGTGTGTGGTCTGTTTGTTTCAACCACCTATAACAGCGTGTCCTTGCCAGTGTATCTTCCTTCTATTGACTGAACATCAGTTATTTTTTGTGCCTCAGTGGGAAAATACGGGTGAAAAAGTAATGGAGTCACACTTTTCCCTCCCTTGACAATTACTGTCAAGGTGCCCTTCAGCAAGGCACTAAACCCCCAGCTGCTCTGGCGGAGCAGCTCAGCGGACATCAATAAAACACAGTGATTATACGGCTTACAATGTGAATTTGTCTGAATGTGAAGTGGGTTTTTGCCGGAAGCCATCATGATGCTCTGCCATCTTTCCTTAAAGACACAAATGAATGAAAAATACATAAATACACAAGACACTTTTGTCAACATTAGAACTGCAACGAAATCTCAACAAAAACAGCAAACTTTGTTGCTTCATGTATTTCTGTGGTGAATAATCTCTCTTCCCCTGAATATCCCTCTGAGGCCACAGCTTGTAGCCATACAGAGTCTGGAGAGGAAAAGTACCCTGAGTGCTCTTTTCTGAGGACATAGTGAAGAAAATTGTCCCTTGTAAAGTCTGTAGAGGACTTTTCAGGTTTTTCCTGTAATGCTGCATTACAGCCTTGCATAAGGGTAAGAGATGCAACATGTTTCTTGGATTATTTTCATCACCTCACTTCGACCGTGTGTTAGAAAATGCAGCTTGTCACTGCTGATTCATCCCTGGGAAATGATCAGTTTGTCAATATGCAGTAGGTGAAAGGAGCAGCTATGCCGAACCTGTATAGTCAGCCTTCTGTGCACTTGTAACACTTTGAGAACTCAAACCTCAAACTGCAGAGGCATGCGCAGCCTTAGTTTGTCAGTATAAAACAAATATGAATTATTAATGTGCACTGTAGAACAAATCCAAATGTGAACCAATAATCACTGTTGGTACTCATACATACGTACATGTTGCTTAGCAACCCGTTTGATAAACCGCTGTTCAAAACACTGCATAGTGTGGTGGTCAAAGCATTAAACCAGCATCATTACGCATTTAGAAGGATTATAAATATATCATAACGTTTGTGCAACAGCAAAGATATATGATGATCTTGTTGCTTGTTGGAATCTTTCTTGTTATGAGCATTGATTGTCTGTATCATACCTTTATACCATTTTACCAGAAATATTGTAGTTTGCTCATCCTTTTTGACATATACTCAATTGAAAACTCATCAACTTTTGCAAATATATACTTATTCGGAATTTGGTGCCAACACCTCAGTTCAAACAAGTCGGGACAGGAGCCACTAAAGACTGGGAAAGTTGTGGAAGGCTCCAAAAACACCTGTTTGGAACATTCCACAGGTAAACAGGTTCATTGGTAACAGGTGATAGTACCATGATTGGGTATGAAGGGACATCCTGGAAAGGCTCAGTCGTTCACAAGCAAGGATGGAGCGAGGTTCACCACTTTGTGAACACATGATTGGATAAAGGATATTATTTTGTTACAAACGTTTTCAAATGGTTGCATTCTGTTTTTATTTACTTTTTACACAGCATTTCACCTTTTTTGGAGTCATTGTTGTAAAATCATTGTAGCCTCAAGTAACAAATGGGGGGGATAAAGGGGGCAGCTGTCGATTAGGCTGGTTTCTGAGTAGCAGTGTTAATTAAATTGCGCACTGGAGTGAAAGTGAGTGAAAGTAGATGGATGTCAGCAATTGTTGAGAAAATACCTCATCACAAATTGGTAGAACTTTGGTGTTTAGCTGTTGTATTTGTTTGCTATTCTGTCAGCGTACCAGGCGAGATCTCAAGCTGTTGAGTGGTTTGTGTGGTAGCTTGTCCTTGCTTGTCCCTGCACTTGGGGTGCTCTTGGTGACCACTAAATCATTTCTCCAAAGAAGAGTCGGCATTCTGTTGAACTACACGGTTCACTCGCTGTTGTAGAGTGATCTTACAGAGCGAGTACAGTCAGCGGCTCTGAGACTCCACATGTTTGAGTGAAGCTCTTACGGAATTGGTTAGCTACAGCTGATACAATCTACCACTGTTGGTCATTTTAACCAGCAAGAGCAGCGGTCAGCACCCACTATAAATTAGAATCCTGCTAACTTTACCTGTATGTTTCCAGCTCTGATTACCTCAGAGCTTAATGAATCCAGATCTTTTACGGAACAGCAACCAGATTCAAACTGGCACAACCTATGGGAACCCAACCCAATTGACTGATGTTGTTAACACAATGCACACATCAGGTTTTGCATCCTCCATAAGGTTACATTTATATTCAGCTTCATATTCTTTCCCGATCATTCAACAACAAGAAGCCTGAATGAAATATAATGAGAATAATTTTGAGTGTTGATAAATCCATACCATCACTATGCTTGCATCTTCTGTTTGGATGTAAAGACTTACTCTGAATGTTCACGATTAAGTTAGAACATCCTTTCATAAGCAGGTCAGCAGCATTTAGATATTACAATATAATATCTAAATTCTGTCATTAACAAATACATGCACACAAAATCTAAATGCTGATTAGTAACACTACTCTAGAACCTTCATGAATGACAAGTTACCGTCCAAAATGTCCAGCGGTGTCCAGCTTCACTCGTCTGCTCACTATTCAGCTCCATTCTTCTCTGGCACAGAGCGGGAGCGTATCAGCGTCAGCCATCCCTCTGGCAAAGTGCCACAGGCTTTTTGCCAAGTGCAACAGACCCGCTGTCTCCTGAGACACCCAACGTCTAACTCTATCATATCACAATCTCATACAGTCTCACTCTTCACTGGACACAATGCCTTGAGGACAGTATATTATCTGGACAATGTACCATATTGTGTGGTATCCCGTGAGCTACAATTTTCTGCTCTTCACATGTCACCATTCCTCTCTTGAACTTCAAAAGACCCCTTTTTATAGTTTCTTTCTCCTCTGCTCGACTTTATAAACCCACTGCACTCCTGTCCTCATTAAGTCTGCAACAGTTTTACATCATACTCTAAACCAGTATTTGGTTTTTTGAATACACAGCAAAATGCCTGGCATGTTAATTAGTAAGGATGAGACGCTGTACTGCATTGCAGCCCCCGTTTCGCGTTTCAAGCTGATGAGCGAAGCGTAGTTTCACATGATAATGTTGCCTAATGCCTCTCTAATCTCTAAACCCAGCATGCTGAGTTTTCAAAATGCTTGGTAATGGCCCCAGTTGTCTTCTATCAGGCGTTCGCCCAGCAGGTGGTGCTGTTTTGTTCACGAATGCAGCACACCCTTGCTCACAAACATACAGACCATACATTAAGCACCATCATCGGCAGCTCAGCAGGCGCCCAGGAAGCCAGGTCACACCCCCTTCCTTCCTCATGACCCAACACTGACTTCCTGAGCCCGACCACCAGTCAGGATGACCTTGTTGGCTCTGGAAATCAGCCACAGAGCCCAAAGTGACCTTCGTCGTCAGACAGACAGCAGCAGTCTCGTCTGTGTATTTTATGACTCTTTTAATATTGAGAGTGCTGTTCTATGGACGCTTGAGCAGGGACACAGTGGTGGAACAGGCAGCAGAATGGATATTGACAGTTAGGGGCGATGCAAAATATACTGCTGTGGTTTTTCGACACAGGGTGGGGATTTAATGAGGAGACTGTGCAGTTTTGTGTGCTGTGGAGTCTCTGCAGAGGCTTCATTCATACTGATGCTCCCCTCAGAGCTGAGTCATGCAAAGCTCCATTGACTCCTGACTCTGATCCATTTAGACTGCAAGGGCTTACAGCCGTCACATATTCTACTCAGTTCTATTCTCTTCTTTCTGTCTGTTTAATGCTATTCTGCTCCTCTATGCTCTATCTTCATGGTATTCTATTGCAGTGGTTCTCGAGCTTTTGTGTGATGTAACCCCACAGACCTGGCAGTTCAGCTGCACTGACGCTGCCCAAAATCTTCCAAATGTGTTTTTCAATGGGTTTTAAACTTGTTATTTAACACTATCAATTACATGAAATTGAACATTGTTGGATTTTTATTAAACAAAACAAAGTCAGTCATATAATTGTGGGTGTTTTGCTATTGTCTATTTTCAGCCACACAGGCGGGATGGCTTCAATGATTGACATGTCGGTTGGTCGTTGTGTTGGTCAGTTGGTAGTCAAATACTTTGGTCCTGACTGAAATATCTCAACAGCTATTGGATGGATATTCATGGTGCCCAGAGGATGAATTGTAGTCACCAGTAGTCCCCTTTCTCTTCCTTTAGTGCCAACATAAGGTGAAGATGTCAGTTTGTCCAGTGTGTTGGTTTATGTCCCAAACCTAATGACATTGTCAACAGCCTCTGCTGCACTTTGTGTGTAGTGCTAACACCAGCATTGTAGGATTGTCACTGTGTTCATCATATCCAAGTTTCTCAAAAGCAGAATAAGGTCTTATCTAGGTTTCGGAAATCAGGATATGAATTTTACATGCACAACATATAAGCAGGTTTCTCCAAAATCCAGATCATCACCAGGGTACTAGCATGCATGTAAACACACTGAATGTATGGCTAACTCGGTTTAATGAAAGGCATAATCTTATTTACTGTGCTAAAGATCAGCCTTACACTATTTTCCTGGCACTATTTGTGTTAATATGTTAGCATATTTTCTGGAAATCATTATTCTGTGTTATTGTATTCCTTTCTTCTCTGTGTGCAGACAGCGAGCAGTAGTGTTGAATGTCTTGTGGATGCAGTGACTAGTGCTCACTGTAGCAATACGTTGGTCCCAGGCTGCAGTTATTGACTCCTGTTTTCTCCAGCAGACTTCCCTTCACTCTCCGAGTCTCTGTGGACTGCAGAGCTAAATGACAAATTGCTCTTTCACACATCCCCTTATGCACAACTACACAGTCTGCTCAGCAAAGGCTTGAAGTACCACCGGCCACAAACCGCCTGCGAAAACCATTCCTTTGTCAAGCGTTTTCTGTCTTTGCGTTTGCTTGCAGGCTCGCAATTTTCTTTTTCCTCTCTCAACAAAGCAACATTAATTTGAGTGTTTGAAGGCCAATACTGGTGCTGCTATGATGAGACTGACACCGCTTCCAATGAACACTATGTGCTGATATCAGTGCTAGTATCTAAGAAGAAAGTGGAACAGTATTTAGTGAATAAAAAATAAAACGTTATCAAAAATGGTCAACAAACAAACTCACCCAGATATCCACAGAAGGGTTTCACATACACAATCTTGTGCATTGATCTTACGCTAAATCAGACCTGTTCATCTGCTTCCCCCACCTCTTGCCCAGTATCGTCTAAGGGATCATTGAATCTTACTGCCCGTCCCTGCCTCAGGCGATTATGTGTGTTGATCAATATTTTCCCCCCTTTGCTTCTGCTTGATCTCCTCCCCATGCGGTTCTGATCAATCGTCTGCACTCAGCATGGGATTCCATATACATGTAAGTTTCTCGTCAACACTAGACTGACCTGTTGTACAGACCAGAATCCCCTTCCTCCCCGTTCCATATCTTTCTTGTGCGACATTTTTGTTTTCGGAAAATTTGCTGTTGGATTATCAGATAAAATTCGACAGTACTGCTACTTTAAATGTGTCTAGTGTTGGGCTGGGTCTTTGGGTTGGATTGATCAGAGCCCACCTTACGTCCCCACAACCTTGTGTGCGTCACACAAATCCAAGGTCCGCTCTGTTCATTTTCAGCCAGCTGTGATTTCCACCTGGGCCGCTGGCTGTATGAGTCATTACACACACACACACACACACACACACACACACACAAATCAATAGGGTTTAATCCAGTGGCTGTCACCTGCCCGCTAACATCCAAGGACAGTATATCACACAACCACCTCCACACACGCTCACACAAGCACAGATACACTTTCAGAATTGTTGACAGTGAAGCTCAGTGGAGCTGCAGCAGGGATTATGAGTGACAAAAAGAGATTTGTGAATGTGACTGATGCAGCGTGTCCTCTGGTCTGCACACTGTTCATTCTCCTTCAGGAAGCACTGCTAACATTGCAGTTAATGGCACTGAGTTTTGACCGTGCTTCGCCTTCTCTCCTCCATCCCTTCATGTCTCCCAAACAGAAAGACAGACCCCATCCCTTGCCCACCCTCCCCTGCTGCTAGCTAGCACCAGCATGGCAGACAGTCGACAGCCAGAAGACGGTGCCCCCCAGTGGGACCCTTCAGGGGGGCAGGAGTCCACTGGAACCCACGGGGCCAATGGTTACTCTTCCTCTGCCTACAGGACCTGCCAGCCTGGGGCCGCCCACATGGCCACGGGCTCCTACTCTGCCAGGGAGAACGGCTTCAATGGGGAGCTGACTGGGGCTCATGCTGTAACCGCAGGTAAGACATGTTTATGGATTCTGAGTTTTCTGTTTTACTTGACATCAGAAGCTCACCATAATTAAGACTTTAAAAGTACTGATATTTTTTGCTTGTATTAATGAGTTTCACAGTAGAGAGGAACACAGGGAACAACATACAACAAAGGATCTCAGCGGGACTCAAACCAAGGACGCTGTGCTTTATCGGTGCTGCCTTAAAACACCGGACCAGCAGGGCACCCCTAGAAAAAATTATAACAATTATTTAATATTATCACGTTTAGTTTTTAATTTCACTATTCTGAATCTATCGTCTTTTTTTTTCTTTTGCTGGCAGAAATGGGCATCCATAGATCCCCTCTGAATTAGTTCAAAAACAAATTAAGTAACATTAAATTCTTTTCCACTTGAGTTTCATTTCTAGTATTTACCTTGAAATGTTATTTTATTAAGTTTTTTTTTTTTTTTTAACAAATCAAATGAAACATGTATATCATACATGCACTATAATCTGGCCCATGATACATAAGAGTAAACCTTGCTGTAAGGCTTCATTGCTGGAGGTGCTCACTGGTGCATTTCACTGCATCAGCAAAGTGCAAATGTGATGTGTCTCCAACCCACTTTCACCAAGTGCAGACATGTAAATGCACAGCAAAACATGCAAATCCAAAAGACATCTGGGAGCCAGTGTACGGTCCCAATCCAGAGAAACACATCGATGAGGTCTGCTGTGAGTTTTAAAACATGGAAATGTAGAAGTGAAGAGAAAGTGAGGTCTGTGATTTGGGCTTGTGTGTGTGTGTTTGCGTATGCATGCTTGTGCGTGTGTTGCAGTAGTGTGTACGACTTTTGACAGTGTTTGTGTGTTATTACGTGCATGTGTGTCCTGTCTTCTTCTGCGTGGGCTTGCAGCACTCCGAGTCCTCACTAGAATCACATACTGTTATTAACGGTGCTATAATTAACACATAAAATCTGTCTCTCTACCCCTCAACCCCCTCGACCCGACCCCACCCTCACTCACGCCCTGGAGACAAGAACAATAATGTACCAATGCTGTAACCATGGGAACGGCTCCCCTACAATTTACTTTGCCTGGGCTTTTGTTCTTTTCGCCTGTAGCTTGCCACAGACGAGGCCGTTCAGCATGCTATGAGCTCAATTAACCTCCTATCTCCCATTATTAGGGCTTAACTGACACCAGTCTTAAAGGCTGATAACAGTATTTTTTGGGAAGTTGTCTGTTGCAATTTGACCATGTTCATGGCCTAAATGCCCATCTTTAATTATCTATTATCATTCAGTCTTGATCAAATTTTCGCACAATGTGCAGATGATTGCGAGGTGATTACAGCTGCTTCCATGAACATTTCACTTTATCTGAGGTGTTTATATGTTGGAAAAGACAGAAGGAGTCAGATCACTGCATTATATGTCACACAATGCCACTTGATTAGAGACGCTCACATCAAGTGGATTTGCATTAGTAACTGTGGAACCAAAGCTATTCAGAGATTTGTTATATGAAAAATACAATTTTCATGGAATGATTTTTGAGATTAGATTAGATTTTTTTTCCGTTTCAGATTTTGGACACTAAATATCAGCCACTTACATGTCAGCAAACTGTGACACTCATGATGACAATGAACCTGATTATACCTGGTGTTAGCATGCGTCCTGGGTGATCTGATCTGAGCTCACACCTGACACTACGATGCGTCTCAAGTGAGCACTTCTGATCCGATGTCAACCGCCGCGCTCTGCATGCAAATACACGTCTTCATCTTTACGTTTGCAAAGACCAAATGTGATGTTGTTTTTACCTGATGGCCCAACAGTAGAAGCCAACACGCTGGCACAGACAGATGTTTTTTATACAAAGGAAGAAATAATTTAATAAGATATAACATGCCGAATTTACAAGAAGGCCAAAATACTGAAGAATTTGTCATAAGCAGCTTTTCACAAAGTTTATTAAGTGTCACCAAATGCAGCAACTCAAAAAATTGTGCCATTTTTTAAGGGAATCTGGGGACTTTCTCCACTGGTGAAAAAGAAGCAGCACAACTGGTTACATATTTGTTGGATGTTGAAAAAAGTCCTTGACCAGTGCTTTTATTACATTTACCTTTCTACTCTTTTGTGCATTTTTTTTTTGTGCTGGCCTGCTGTGACCACAATTTTTTTCTTTTTTGTTTGTTTTTCAGCAAACATAATGTGTGGGTAGAAAAACACTCCTGAAAATGTCAACAGTTGTTTCTTCTGAGTGTTGTGACACAGAACAGAGACAAAACACATTACAACTACTCATCTGATGCCTTTTATCCTTAATAGTATTAAGATTTTCTGCATTTGTTGTTTTTTTTCATGTTTTATATAATAAATACTATTATCCTATGTTGTGCATGTAGAACTAACGGGTCAGTTTTTTAAAAAAATGTGACTTTCGGTCCAAGAAATGCAGTTTGACATCCATTGCTCGACCCTTCAAATGCCAACATGACTCCAAAATTCAAGTTGCATTTTGTCAGCATCATTTGATCTTATGTGTTAACGAAAGTATTTTTTTAATTTCATATTTGATGCTACTTTTCCAACCCATTTAGTCCATTTATTTAGCTCTTGTCACATTGCCTCAATCTATTGCTCTCTCATAAAAAGGCTACCAGTGTAGCCAGTGGGCCAACATAATTAGCAACTGCCAATGCCTCGTGTGTTCCTCTGGGTCATTATTAGCATGTATCAAACACATGAGAGCTGTAAACAGCCTCCCTCCAGCTTCAAAGTGACATCAACAAGAAAACAGTACTGCAATCTGAGTTATAGCCCAGCATTTAAACCTGTGCATTCATCTCTATCTCCTGGTCTTCATTAGCAAGCTGAACAGACTTAGATACGATATAAATCCTTTCAATGCAACTTTTGTCTCAAGAGCTTGTCCTTAGACTCTGAAAAAATGTTACCAGCCTGTGTCAATGAATCCTGAGATCAAGTGAGAGGATGTCTTGAAAATCAGCTTACTAATAAATATATCTGTCACTACTAGAAGCAAGTGGAAGCTAACGTAATTCGAAAACAGTAGCTAATAATGGTGCACTGCTGTATGAAATGGATAAAATGAATGACTTCCATATGAAAGTTGCCTCACACATGAAGAGAAACTCTCTCCTCTCCTCCAGCTTTTCTAGACAGTAATCTGTAATAATGATAATGATCAGCGTTTCAGCACATGTTTTCTAATCATCTGCATGAAAATGACATCCTCTCAGCAGCTGTGTAACCAAAGCTGTGTTTGTCTGCCGAGCACCTTGTCAGCATACATTAGCTTTGCTCCAGAGCAGGGCAGGGCGGGGGTAAGTGGGGCAGAATGGGTGACAGAAGGGCTGATGCTGGCACTCGGTGAGCCTTCTCTCCCTGTGAAAAGCTCTTCAGACACAACAAGATCCCATTGAAGCACGAAATTGCCCTCTTGACTTTCCTTTGAGACGAAAGTTGAAAAAGCCAGTCAGCCGTGCTGGAAGTGGTCAAGAGAAAGACATGGAGAGAGGGAGACAGAAAGAAACAGAGTGAGTTAATGGAAATAGAAAGAATAGAAACATTGTTGAGCTTATTCTAGAGAGTGGTAGGCTTGCATAAATCGCAGAAGCCCTTGTGTTATATTAGAAATATTACATAGAGCTGACAGAAGAAACTCGTCCTAGTGTCAAGAATCCTGGACAAGATTTCTGTCCCTCCATCTCATCAGCCTAAATGAGTATGTTTGGCTGCAGCAGGGAGGATGTTTGACCAAATGAAGCTGTGGTATGAAGCATCGACATAAGCAAAAAGGGACCCATCCAAAATTTGAGGGTGTCTGAATCTCTGAGATACACAGAATTAATCTTTTTTTTTTTTTTTTTTTGCAAAACATTTTAGAACTTCAGCACAAAATGCAACTATAACATGTTAATGTATTTTTATGTATTAAAAGAGTACTCCAGTGATCCGGCATTGTACTTCTATAGCATTGTCATACTCATGATAGAGATTTTAAGAACTAAATTTGATGCAGCAGAACCTGAAATATCACCGTTTTTTAATTCCACACACTGCATTACCCATAATGCAACTCCGTTAGGTAATATTGCAAACATAAAACAAATAAAATACAAACATAGGTCAATATTAAGGGTAATATGGTTTGTCAGATTGGTCACCTCTGACACCCACAGACATCAATTATATGATCAGTTACAGCTTCTTAATTAGAGACGCTGGCTGTCAGGTCTAGGCTCATCATACACTGATGAACGGGAATATTATATGAACGTGCTCCATTATGATCACATGTTCTTTGTAGAATCATGAAAATATCTGTCTTCTTTGTTTTTTTCCTCACAGTTTGTTAATAGATTTATTCTACAAAATGCTCTGGGGGGATTCAGGAAGCTGTTACTGAGATAGAGATCGAGAGATTGTATAGAGAATAGAGATTGTTGTATCAGAGCTCAGTTCCTCCTGCAGAAATAATAAATGAAACAAGATCTTTGTTGTATATTCACTGATTAAAAATCAATAGTAAGATATATTATTTTGCACTCAATTCATGGTTTAATATGATTGTGTTTAAATGTGCTACATTTTTTTGGGAAGAAATTTGATTTTGCCTCAGTAGTTGAAGAAAAGTAATTGCATGCTCATCACATCGGTGGCTGTCAGAAAACAGCATCAATGAAAGAAGCTAGTGCCTGCATATTTACTGCATGCCCCAAAAACTTTCAGTGCTATGTTGGTCATCAGTTCAGAGTGTTTGAAAAATGAAACCACACCCAAATTTACATATCATGCACTCCGCTGGGCTGACCAGCTGATGGCAGGTGTGGTTAACCATCCAAAATGCCCAGGATCTAAAATAAATGAACAGTTCAGCAAAGCACATAGAGGGAACAGGAGAAATCTTGGGAGTGGGATCGTCACACCCTTCTGTAAAAAGTTTGCTAGATTAAATCAGGAAAAAGGAAAAAGACACACCTGCTGTGTACAATTAAATAATAAAATACTTTGACGTTTTCTGGGCTTCTAGACAGAGTCGGTTTAAACGTTCAGCCGAGTCGCAGCCATCGTGTCCTTTATGCTGAAGGCTGCAGACACAGAGGCTGAAACAACGACGGCGTGCTGCTGGCATCTGAATTACACTGGGACCCAAATCAGTGGCCCACCAGTCTGTTGCTATGGCAACCCCTTGCTTTACACATTTGGGGTGCCGGCTGGTAACACACCAATCGGCACTCCTGCTCTCTCCGTGCCCTCTCAGTCCTGCTCTGTGTCTGTGTGTGTGTGTCTGTGTGTGTGTGTGTGTGTGTGTGTGTGTGTGTTTGGCTGTGTGTGTTGCTTTGACTCTGGGCTTCCAGTCGTCCTCTCCGCTCAGAGAGGAAGCATCCTCAGCTTCAGCTTGCTTGTCACACAGGTAATACACGCTTTTACTTCATTGGGAGAGTGTGTCTGTGTATGTATGTGGTTACCTTCGATTATGGATGTAGATCAGCAGATTTGTTCTGTATCTCAGTGCAGCTGTTTGTGCATGTGGTTAATTCTCCCGTCAAAGCCAGAGAAAGGCAGTCTGCTGTGTCATTTGACATCACTCTATCAGAGCAGCGCTGAGACAACCGGACCAGACTAGTTGTCATCACTGTCGGCTCGCTTTGTGGATGTGACAAGGTCGTTTTTTACAGCGCTGCTGCTTTGTGAGTGTGCATTTCTGTGGATTTGGCTGGAAGGCTAAAAGTCCATGATGTCTTGAACCTAGTGCCCTCGATGATCCATTTAAATGTCCCCTTAAGTGTGTGTCTGGAAGAGACTTCATTTTGCTTTCGTCCTCCCAAGGCACATGCATGAAGCCCCTTTAGAATAAGAGCAGGGCAGGTAGGAGTTGCTCTCTTTTTCTTTTCATTTGCTGTCTCCACATACTGAGTTTTTTTAAACACTGCTTTCATCAGTTTTGAATATACAGCGCATTCAGAAACTGTTCCTTCACTTTTTTCACAATTTATGTTGCAGCCTTATGCTGAAATCATTTAAATTGATTTTTGTTGATCATCAGTCTACACTCAATGTCCTGTCATGACAGGGCAAAACTTTCGAAACAGTTTTCAAATGTATTAAGCCTATTTCTGAGTGAAACAGGATAGGCAGACAGAAATTTGGGGGTAATTTGATTGGAACATTAAGAAGTGTGTCATTACAAACATGGAGAATTACAGTGATTTAGAGTTGAATGCCAGCCTCTATTCAGTTGTAGAGGACTGCTCGCCTCCTTCACCTTCATCAACCCTTTTACCGGAGCAGGCAGACCCCTCGAACCCCTTGAGCTGCAGGAGGTGGAGCATTAGTAACTGCTATTGCAACAGTGTTCACCAGCAGGATAGCAAGTTCTACCCAGCAGGGCTGTAACCACGGTATTTTGGGGAAATGAAACAAGGTTTGGGTTGCGAACACGTGAAGACACTCCAGCGTACCATGCTGTTGCTAACTAGCTAACTAATGAATCTTAGCTCTGAAAATTGATTAGTGAGTGAATGTCAGGATATTATTGGTTGGAACTGGTTGGTTCAAGCCTACATAAACATATGCTATATTTTCTTATACAGGAAGACAGGAAAGGTTTTGATATAAGACCAGTGTGCTCTGGCTGGGTCGCACAATCTTTATTTGTTCACCAGCCTCACCTGCAACTGGTCAGCAATGTCGTGATGTGTTCCATTATTTTTTAGTTTTGTTTCCACTATTCTATGCTAGTTTTAGAAGAGCCTCTGTATGTGTTCACATCTTGCTTTGAGACATTTTTGAGACTCATTATGGACACCATTGCACAAACACACAACAGGTTTGGGACTCGGAACTACAAAAGAACATGAATATGATCCCAAAGCCATGTGTTCTGCCCATGGAGGGCAGATGAGTGCTAACATTTTGTGAAGTGTTCCAGCGCTTGTTTTGAATATATTGTCTCACTAACAAAATGAAAGTATTCACACACATCTGCAGGGTTACATGACCCCAGGTTTAAGCTTTAGGGGCTGCTTGTAGCTGTTTGATGTCACAGCCATTGAATGCGTTTGGCATTGGCACCTTAGCGGCTCTATTTTCCAGTTTTGGAAGAAAGGGTTTTGCCTGTAAGCGGTGAATAGGTGGTACACGTTCATTGCGCTTTGCTATTGAAAATGGGAAATGGCTGCTTTGAGTTGGTGAGTGGGTTGTGTTAAGTGTTCCCGGAAGAAGTGTGTATGTGTGTAATTGCATGTGTGTATGCCTGCCAGCTTGTTTGTGTTGATGTGTGGGCGATGTTGGATAGAAAAAGGTCCTGAAACAGCAGCAGTAAAAGCACCACACTGCCACCCAAACCCACATAACCACTGTTACTATGCAAATGAAGGCTGGTTTGATTAGAACTGTGCAGCCCCCCCCCCCCCCCCCATCCAGACAATATATCAACCAGTTCATATGTATAGACAAGCAGACAGCTTCAGGTAACAGTCTAATCAAGAGTTCTACATGAAAATACATTCGTACATCATTGTCACAGACTTACTTAAAATCCACCTCCTGTTTGGTCTTGGTAGTTGTCAGCTTGAAACTTGTCCTACAGGACTGTCCTCAATTATCCCTCGTAGCCCAGCAGTGACAGACAACCACACGGCGTTGGCAGCTTCTCTCTAAATGTTGACTGTAGTTTTGTCATGAGGAGTGAAAATCTCATATTGCCTCACTTTTCTTGCAAAAGACTGAATTTGATATTGAATTTTAGGAATGTTAACTATATGCAAGCTGAAATGGGATGTCAGTGTCACCTCCAAAAGGGGGGAGATCCTCCACCGTGAATAGATACATGAGCAAGTAGGGGAATTGTAATAGACATCTGCAGTCTGGCTGTTCACAGTCCACTGCAGTCATTCGAGCAGCTGAAAATATTCACCAGCCTGCTTTATCTCACACAAATTCAGGGGTACGGTTTGATTCAGGGGAACCTTTGTTGCTTATCTCTCCACTGTCACTATTAAGTAAAGCAAAACATGCCAAACAACACCTTGAAACAATACAGTGATCATTTCGTCCAGTATGCTTCAATTAAAAAAGGGATACGGTTGGATTCAGGCCAGAGTGAATGGTGTTAGTGTGAATTACAGCGTATACAGTTTGTTTGGTATTAGCTAAATAAAAAAAGACAATTCTTGACTGTTTATTCACAGCGCTGAAAACCAAATCTTCAAAAAAAAAGCAAAAGCAATAGTGAACAACTAACACTGCAAATATTAAGGCCACCATGGATTCATTTTTGACCGTGTAACATGTGCGTCTGGTCCAGGGTCAGTGTCATTTTTCTAAATCTTACACCCTCAGAAGCATTGAAGAGTGCATGTCCTTGCAAATGAAAAGAAAACGAAATTAGATGTCTTTTATCTCATACTGTACACTGTACACACTTAATTCTTAGTCTGCACTTGTTTAGGGATGCTGGGTTTCCATGGTGACAGTCGCAGCCTTCTCCAGCAGCCCTAGCATCCCCGCAGTTATGGAAACAATTTCAGCTCCCTCACACTGGCTTTCATCTCAGGGTTTCATGAAATGATTCGAAAATACAGTAATACAAAATGGATGGAAGATTTCATCCATATATTCCATGAAGGTTGACTGGGCTGCATGCTGTCCTTCAGCAACCCCCCCCCCCCCGCTTCACATCCTCACAGTCATTTCACAGACTGAAACCTGGAAGCTGCTCAGTACAACAACCACAGTGCCCGATGTGCTGGAGAGGCTGGGGATTTGCTGCACCTTTTGTTTCCCAGCCAGTCTGTAGATTTAAACCAAATTAATTCCATTTTTTTCAACTTAAGCTGCTACTTTTTTTTTTTACAATAATCTAAAAGTTTATTAACTGTGTGTGTTTGTGTGTGTGTTCAGAGCAAGTGTCAGCGCGGATTGTGCAGGAAGTGACGGCAGAGGCAGTGGCGGTACTGAAGGGAGAACAGGAGACTCAGAGGCTGCCATCAGGTAAGACACACACACTCACACACACACTGACACATACACTTGTACGAGAGCTGCAGTGGACATCACTCCTGTGGTCATGGGGGACTTGAGCCTGTCTAGCCAGGCATTAGACAGGTTACATACTAGATAGGTGGCCAGTCAAACTACATGGGACAAAATAGCAGACAAAAACTATATATTTTTTTTAAATTCTTTTTTAAAATCATGGTTAAGACAGCATATTTACGAAGTAGATTAGCTCAAAAAGCCCAACATATGTATATGGTGCAAAAAAAAAACCATATCTTGGTGGGGAAGGGTTGTGTCACGCGTGAGCTTGCTCATAGGCTTTGCTCTATCCACTCAACACACCAATAGAAGACTTTGGCAGTAAATGAGGATAGATTAGGCAGGAAAAGACTTATTGAAAGATTTATTTACACATCAAGCATCCTACATACAGTAACAATAAGGAAATGTAAGGGGAACAGATTTTACACATGAAATCTGTTCACAGGAATGTGGGAGCACTAAAAAGATGTATAAAGCCTTTTGTGTGTCCTGACGGAGCAGCCTGGAATCTGATCAACTGCCTCAAGTGATGTCACTTGAGTCAGTTGTGGTTGGAGTTGAAGAGGAAAAAATTAAAAAATGTGGGGGTGTGGAGTTAGAAAAAAGAAACTCCACATTGGATGTGGCTAACGTAGGTTTTGAGAAGGAGGAAGAATGTGTGGAATAAAAAAGACAATATGTTTGGTTCTGCTGAGTCAGCTTTTAATGATGTGAGTTTACAATATTACAGAAGCATAATAGAAAGTACTTTCAATTTTTATTTGCAGTTTAATTCATAGCTGATAGCTGGTGGCTTGTCCGACAAGGTTGCAGAGGCCAAGATGCGTTCAGCTAAATGTTCTGAGATGTTCTTTATTCTTTAATCTGATCCCTATTAGCTTCCACAAGTCACTCGTCTACCTGGAGTCTGTACAAAACAAGAACAGTTTAAAAACAAAAGAAAAGAAAGCAACCATTAAAGTCACACAGTGTCAACAAAAAACACAATACAAGCCAGAAACAAAGATCAGAAAACAAGTGAACGAGCTTTACACAGCTGCAAACAGCGGCAGCCTACAGTGGAAACAAAAACAACACTTTTCACTCCCACACCCAAAGCACCAAAAAAGAAACAAAAAGATTCCTAAAACAGCAACAACAAAAAACAAAATAACATCTAGTTGAGCCTCATTGTTTCCTTTTTGAACATTGATCTGTTTTTACTACTAAGAGACAGTCATAGCTACTTCACAAGAGCTAGACCCTTTTGATTTAAGACCCTTATGGGCAAGAGCACATTTCTCTACAGAGCAGCAGAACACTGGAATAATTTGCCCACAAATCTGAAACTGAATGTTTCACAGACCCTATTTAAAGTGCCTTATAGAAATGGTTGTAAGGTACCATGTACCATTCACCTTGAAATTTTTCATGACCAAGAAAACATGACCATGTGGACAAAGCTACCGTGTTGCCTCCTGTTTCTATTTATATGTTAATTCCATTGTCTGCGCTTGTCTTGTTTGTTGTTTTGTTTTTATCTTGTGCTGTGTAAAATGTTATACAAGAGTACAGCGATGGCTGCTCTGTTCTGTACAGTTTGGAGTTGTTTTTTTTTTTTTTTTAAGATATTTTTCAGCAGCACTTGACCAGATGACTGGGCAGTACTCCAAATATAACAGAACAAGTGACCAAACAACATCAATCATAACAGAAGATGGATCATTTGCATCACATTTCCATGAAATTGCCATGCCCTTTACCGTCTTTGAGATAATGTAATCAGTCTGGTCAGACTAAGACAGCAAGATATCTAATTCATCACCCACTAATTTGGTTTTAGTGACCTGTGCAACTCATATCACATCTGTAGACAAGCAGTCGCTTCAACAAGTACCTTCTGACTGCCAAATACATTTAGTCCTGGCAATGCTCAGTGCTACTTTGTTCATTTTCATCTATTTAGTTTTTTAGTTCATTTATTTATGTAACTCGACAAGTAGATTCTCTCTCAGCTCCACTAAAGTTGGTGACACACAAAACAAAGTTAAGTCATCATTAAAACTATATAGTAAATCATTTATAAAAAAATTAAAATAAAAGAGGCCCAAGCAGCTCCCTTGTGGAACACCGCAAGGTACTTTTTTTGCTGTCAGTTTGTTTGTTGTTGTTGTCTGTTTAAAATATATGATTTATATGACTATGCTGTTTTTTTCTCCATCCTCTATCTCCCTTTGTAGTTGAAGACACCACAAATTTGCCTCCCTCTCCTCCCCCTTCACCTGCTGCAGAGCACTTTGGTCCTCTGGAACAAGGTAGGCCAAGAACATCTGTGTGAATGTGAGAGTGTGTCTCTAATGGAGGAGAGTCTGGTTTCCTTGTTTTCCATGATGGTGATCGCCACCACATTTGGGTGCTGATGTGGGTTGGCTCTGGGTGTACTCTTTAATCCCCCCTCTCTGGACACACCCCACCTACAGGGGACAAACCACACATTGGTGCCCGGTCAAGAAACCTGTACACACCAGAGTTGCTAAAAGCAGGAACATGTTCTCCATTTTTCAGACATCCATTTCTTCTGAAATCCTGCTACTTCCTCCTCATCGTCCACCTGGAGCGGATACAATTTGTGTCTTCATCATCATCACCATTTATCTCTTAAAGAAGGAAGCACTCACATGCGTGACCACCTTGTTATTACAAGGGCACTCATTTTTTATCATCCTCTTCTCCCATTTCCCTTTCTAACCTCCACACATCGCTGTCTTCCCACACACTAATATGACAGCCAATTTAGGTAACCGTCCAACTTCTTGTTTGTCTTTTTTGTTGAATTATGTCTTTAGTTTTGCATGTACAATCATGGTGTTGTGTTTTCTTGTCGTTGTCCACTGTCAGTCTATTTGTATGTGTTTGGCTGTGGCTATAGATCAGAGGTTTAGCTCTATAAACATTACTTGAAGACATAGCTGCGCTCAAGCTAAAGCCAAAGTATTTTCTGACTGAAGCCTAATAACGAAAGTAAGGTTAAAAGAAGAAATTAGCCAGTATAATAAATCCACTGCAGACTATAGAAATGGTGTCAAGATGAAATGAATAATCTTTGTGAGCCTAGCTGTCCATCAAGGCTCTAACTTGGCATACTAGCATTTAGCTAGGTGTGCAAGTATTAGCTAGCCTTCTGAAGTTACAATATTCTAAATATGCTGATAAATTGACTGAAATTAACTTATTTTATACCTTAAATTTAGAACAGAATTTGTTCTTTGCCTCTCAGTTTTTCCCTATCACACTGTGATACTGTGTGGTTCTTTATCTTTAACTTCAAAATTTTAGTTGACGCAATGCAGTGGTTTTTGTGCAGCTGCCTGCAAGAAATGGTTGTACGGTGTATCTAAAACGTCACTCTGCTTTATGCTTGGCCTTTGTTTTGATGTCTGCTGAGTGTGAAGTGACTGGAATGTCATGAGGTGAGCCTGTAGGTGGGCCAGCCATGCACCAAATACAGTCAGGTTTGTGAACATTGTATTATTTGTATAGTAGAACAGCTGATTTTCAGTCACAGGGGTTCCTGCAGAATGTGACAATGTAGAGATAGAGGTTTAGTTATTAGATGTGTTGTTGTGTTAGTGGTCTTGACACTGAACAGGTACTTACTGAAAAGGCTCAGTCATTTCAGGACCTTAGAGATGTTGCAAATATGTCTTTTAAAAATGATGATTAGATGGTGTCTTTAACTGGATCCATAGGTTTGGTATAGCACTGGTATAGGGGTTTGTTTGTGTAGTAGAAATGACAAAACACACACATTTCTGATGGTGTTACTACTACAACTACTGCTGTTTTAGTGTTATAACTGTTGTCATACGTGTTAAATCACGTTTTGTGTTGTGTGTCTTTTATTTAGGTGTAATCGTTTATATGGGAATTGTATTGATACCTTCCTCAAACAATACAGCATACTAATTTTGTCTGTCTCAGAGTATGGCTGGCCCCCAAAGCTTTGTCACCTTTCAGTTGCTTGTCACCGTCTCCTTGTCAATGTCCTGTGTGTTATGTTTCTCTTGCTCTCAACCAAGCTTTGTCCTTTTCTTGCATTCCCCTCTCTGGTGACTCTCTCTGTTTCTGTTGCCTATTTTGAATTTGTCCCTCAAACTTTATCTCCCTTTTCACTGCAAAAAATGTCCATCTTAAAAAGTCACTGTAGGATTTATCTAGTAAAGAACATTGTGAACATTTGACAATTTCCTAAAAGGACTGTAGCTGGCTCCAGTTAAATTTCTGATTTAGTGTGACCTCCCATTCAAAGAAATATCGTCTCATAGCTATGAATTCCATCTGAGGACCTAAGCCATAAAAAATAAAAAAGATAGATAATTTGTTGCGATGGTCCGAGTGTGGCTTACTTTAATACATGTTAAGAGACAATGTTTCCTATTTGTTTTGTTAGTTCTTTTTTACCAACAGTGCAAACCCCTCTTCTCTTGGCCTCCTGTCACTTTTTTTCAGATATTATGTTAAATCCCCTTTAAGATGGGCATTCTTTGGTGTTCTCTCCATTTTCTTTCATTGTTTCCTTCTTCTTTTTCCTTTATCTTCTTCCTCCTCTTCACTCTCTCTTTCAGTCCGTGTGTCCAGATTTCCCTGCAGTTCTTCTCCTTGTGTCTGTCTTGTTTGTAGATGTAGGGGATGAGGAGGAGGCGGGGCCTCTCCGCCGCTTCCAAAATTCTCGGGAGAGGTGCAAGTTCCTCGCCCCCTCCATCTCAGTTTCCGTGCCCGAGGACGACCCCTACCACTCCGACGAGGAGTACTATGAGCACCCATTGTTCAGCCCAGAGTGGACGCACTCGGGCTCTCGCCCCACAGGGCAGGCCGTGGCCTTTAGACAGATTGAAGGTGAACCACGCATGGTTCCTCTTTGCCATTTCCCCACCCTCCATTCCTCTCTCTCTCGCTCTCACTCTGTTTCTCTCCTTTCTCTTTTTAACACCAATTACCTCTCCTTCCTCTGTGATTTGAACTCCTCCCTCCCTCCATCCCTCCCTATCTCCGTCCCTCCGTCTCTTCGTCCGTCAGTTCGTTTCTTCGTCCGTCAGTTCGTCTCCTCGTCCGTCTTTGTGTGTGTTTGTGTGTCCTTGTGATGTTTGTGCTCTCACAACCTGAGCAATTTAACTTTTTGTTTAACAGTCTTTTTTTTTATTTTTTTTATTTACTTCACCCAAAGCCATTGCTACCTGTGGTTGCCACTCCGTTCAGTCTAACACATAGCAGTGATGTCTCTTAAGTAAGACAATGTCTCAATTGTGATTCACTCAATGGACATAATACACTACAGTTCTCATCAGTAAGACCACATGGCTTACTTTTGGGTCATGCGTTAACTTCCAAATGGCTTTCATGAATATCTCAGAGACACCGTGCATTGATGACCTCCATGCACAAATTTCTCTATACCAATCATTTGTTGTGTTTTGGTCCATTCCTCAAGATGACCCCTCACCATGTCAAACCCCCGACCTCATCCTGAACTACTCTCACACACTGTGCAACGAGGAAGACTTTCAGCTCCACACACTGGCAAACACTCACATACAACCTTACACTTAGAAATACAAGATACAGGCAGTTATGTAGAGGGAATCTAGGACTTCAGTTCATTTACACTTAGGCTTAACATACACACAACATAGCCTTCTTCTATCCATCCATCAAAATAAATCCTTTGGCTGGGCAGCTTCAACAGTGGACAAGAACTTCATTTATACCTCTGCCTTCTCCCAAGCTTAAACTGATAGAATCTAACTCCCTTTCCATAGCAGCATGTCTAAGCTACACTAATACGATTCATACCACTGATGTGGTTGAGACTAGAATGCAAAAGACAGTATTGACCAATCTCCAAAAAAGCTATATTGATCCATCTATGTTTTTTTTAAAATGTACATTTTAATTCAGTAAACAATGACAAAGAAAAGAGCATTTCAGTGACTGTGAAACTGTATGAATAATGTTCATACAGGCTTATCAAGAGCCTCCCTGACCCCCATCATCACTGCTGACAAAATAAATTTAGTGGAAACACTGTTTTTACCAACAGCTGTGTCACATGCAGCAACATTTGGCTAGAAGGCAGCTGAATAGAATTAGTATAACCTTCGCAAGAACTCAAAAAGATACACAGCGATAGCTCCTGAAGAGGAAAGCTGCACAACCTCACACTAACCATTACACAGTTAAAAACTCAGTCTGTGCAATGTCAAGAATCTGAGGCACTTTGCTTTTTACTGAACCGGACTGCAGCTCTTCATGGTTGCCTTCTCTAAAGAGCCAGGGTTTTCAGAAGTGCTATGAGCAGAGGTGGTTGCGCAGTACTGCAATGTTAGGCCTTGAAGCGTTGCTATTTCCTTTATGTTTCCATTTTCCCTCAGTCAAAAATGATGATAGGCCAGTCTGGGTTGCAGGTATGGTGTGTGCAAGAGAGAGAGAGAAGTGATTTATATTTGATTATACAGTAAATACTGATAAGAAAATATGCATGCCTTTAACCAATATATCTTTGTAGATTCCTTGCATACTGAGTACACTAAGGACCTGAAATAGAACAGAATGAAAACCACATACACTCAACACTATACTGTACTATATGTGTGATGTACCTATATGTGTGAGCAGACATACACTTTAGGTCATCTTTTCCCAGAGCTGAAAGTGTCCCATCATAAGTTGTTCTCACATAGCCCAAGTCTGTGTTGCCTGTAGTCTTAATGTCTACCCCTCTCACCCTGTTTTTGAGAAGAAGAGGCCATGGAGGCTCTTACAGCTGAATACGAGGAGGAGGTGGAAGAGGAGGAGGATGAGGAGGAGGATGAGGAGGAGGAGGAGGAGGAGAGTGCAGAGGCAGCAGAGTCCGAGGCAGCTCTTGATGAGCAGCAGTGGAGCGGGGAAGAGCCCGAGCTGGACAGCCCCCAAGCTGAGCCCTTAGAGCAGGCAGAGGCCATAGACGAGGCCCAGGATCTAGACCTGGAGCCGACTGAAGCAGCTAGTGCTGCTGCAGAAATCTCGATGGACAGAGAGGAGGAGGAAGCAGAGGGTGAGGAGAGTCCTGAGACAGGTGTGTCCTGCCCTCTGCTCTCCTTGCCTGCATGTGACTGCATTGTCCACTGTATAAGAATGCCAGATGTGTCAAAAGGAACCCATAAGCATATAACATAAGCAGTATAATCCAGGTGGAATGGCAAGTAATCCTCCCTGCGCTCTGCTGTGGCTGCAAGGCAACACAGGCTTGTTGGTGAAAAGAGTCACATTCTTTTAACTAAACCTGGGTTTATTGTGTGCTATCTTTGCGCTTGTGTCTTCTTTTTTGTTCTGTGGTTTCCGTTTGTATTGGTATGATGAAGTGACGTGTTGCTGAACGTAACAGTGCTTTTGTTCACAAGCTAGAGGCTTACAGGTTTATCAGTATGTTTACACGTGGCTTGGTGCTGGTGTGCCGGTGCTGCGCGCTTTCTGTAACCATGAATCACACACTTACTATGATCGCTCATATTGTTATCATAATTCTGTGTACGTAACTTGCAGAGGATTTTGTGTTGGCTGTCTCATGTTAAGTGTGGTACAGTTGTTTCATCAAATGCATTATTTTATCAGCAAAATTCAGATTCATTGGTTTTTTTGGTATGTTTGTTTGTGTTGCTGTTAGTGACAGTGTACAGCATTTCTCTGTCATTCACCAGTAAGGTTCTTCTGTATTTGTGCTAATATTCTTTGAATTATATAATGACATATGAAAATCATTATCAAGACCCAACATTAATTTGATGTTGATAAAACAACATTGATAGATGTGAACTGGTCAAATTCTCGTAACATTTCATTGTACTTACAAAGAATGACAGAAATGCTCCTCATTTTATATTTGATGTTTTGAAGAGTCGCATGGATATCCATATCCATCTACTATTGCTTGTTTCCCATAAATCAGCATCACAGTTGCCTCATGCCGGTTCCGTCACAAACCATGCCATACTTTCATCCATCTGTGACTTGGTGGGCTCCGTAATCTCGCCGTACTTCTTCAGTGATGGCCGTATCATTGTGCTGTAAGTTTCTGAGGAAAGCTTTGCCTGTTTCTGTGATAACGGCTTTCCCAGTCCCTGGCTTAATAAATACCTCTTGCAGCATGCCAAAGCATTACTTCTCTGTGGTGATCAAAACAGCCAACTTACAGATGTCCTTTCAGCCTTGAAGATGGACTCAGACAAGCAGGGCAGTGACAAAAGTGGTTCGATGAGTCCAGACAGCATTGGATCGGAGAAACGCCCAGAGGAGTTTTTTGAGCCCCAAGTCCAAGGCTTCTTTGCTGGTGAACGAGTTGTGCCAGAGAGCCCCACCATGGATATGCCATCCTTTGTACCACCTAATGTTCAAAACCAAGCCAATGTATCTGCCAAATCACTCACACTTCAGCCTACATATGGTGAACCGATCACGGTGTCAGAGAAACAGCCGTCGGTAGAGGTGGTGGAGTTCAGCAGCATCTCTGACTTCTCAGAAGACAAAGTGCAAGGAGGAGACTCATCAAGAGATGAAAGAGACAGATCTGGTATGTCAGCATATTTTGAAACATCGGCCATGGAGGTTGATGAGGCTCCCCAGTGTAAGGGTGAGGGTTATTATGAACTGAGCACAGCTGGTGAAGAGAAGAGTACAGTCGATACCAGATCCCAGGAGATCAGCTACAGCTCGCTAGCTGGAGCCCAGGATAAACCTGAAACTATAAAAAGTACAACAGAGGACAGTAGAGTATTCACAGTTCCTGACAGGAGTAATGACTGCAGGCTTTCCCCAGGTAAACTAGCCTTAGAGCAGAGAAGTTACTCACTTAACATCACCATTGGAGCAATGGATCAGAGTGGCCAAGGCAGACCAAGGAACTTCTCCCCACTAGCCACAGATATCATGTCATACACTAGTGGAAGTCTAGATGAGTCAGCAGACTACCTCCCAGTTACTACACCCTCTGTGGATAAACCTCCATCCCTCCCTCCCCTGATCTTGGAGACTGCAGCTTCCGTCACTTCAGATTCATCATCTCCACCAAGGACCACTGAACCAGTTTCAAAATCCAGCCCTGAACCAGAGTCGCCAGAATCACCACAGCCCCTTAAGAACACTTTTAAAAATGGCACAGTAATGGCACAAGACTTGCCTGAGATGCTGGACCTTGCTGGTACCCGTTCCAGACTTGCATCAGAAAACAATGACCAAGAAATCACCCGAAGAAAGTCAATTCAAGCTGATGCTCCTGCCCTCTCTAATGACCCACTAGCTAGCCTAGTTTCAGGGGAACAAAGTCCCAGAAAGAGTGACAGCCAGCTGGAGGAGATGGGCTATTGTGTCTTTAGTGAATATTCAGGACCCATGCCTTCCCCTGCCGATGTGTTCAGCCCAACAGACACTTCTGCACAGGTCTTCACCCCCTCCGTCCTGGAGGAGAAAGTGGCTGAGCAGGCTAGGAAATTAGCAGTCAGAGACACATCTGTGGAGGACAAGAGCCAGCCATCAGGAGTTGCTGATGTCACAGAAGAGAAAGACCAGAAGCAGGTAGAGAGAAAAGACTCTGCTGAAGAAAAAGGCAAGGAGGTGGAAGATGATCAGCTGAGTAAAACTGTAAGTGAGATCCCCCATGCTCAGCCAAGTGAGTCCTTTGTGACACCAACAGTCACCGTGACTCTGGAAGAAGGCGGGAGGTCACAGAGTGAGACTGAACGACAAGGCAGTGGTGACGGCTCAGTGTCAGAAACAGAGATTGCCGACTACGAGAGGCAGATCCGCAAATTGGAGATGGAGGACAGGCCTCTGAGTTTGGAGGAGGAAAGAGAACTGCAGGAGCTTCGAGAGAAGGTGAAACTGGTCCACCAGGAGGCCTATGAGGAAGTGGATGCCGAAGATGTGTACCAGCTGACTGGTGTGGCCAAGGACCGAATTGCAAGACCTGTCAAAACTTCACCTGCTTCGTCTGTGGAGAGCAACATCGATGATGACAAGCTGCTCTCCCCAGTGCTCTCACCTTCCAAGCTTAAACAAAGAGAAGTGTACGGTTCCCCCAAAAGATCACCTTCACCAGTGTTAGCAATAAACAAAGAGGAGAAAGAGGAGTCAGAACGAAAAATGAGGGAAGCACAAGAGAAGGAAGCAGCTGAGAAGAAAATCAAAGAAGAGAAAGAAGAGGCAGAGAGGAAAGAAAGGGAAATGAAAGAAATTGAGGAGAGGGAAAGGAGAGAGAAAGAAGAAAGAGAGAAAGAAGAGGCCGAGAGAATATTGAGGGAAGAACAAGAGAGGAAAGAGAAAGAACAGAAGGAGCAGGAGATGAAAGAGAAGAAGGAGAGAGAGGAGCAAGAGAGGAAAGAGAAAGAAGAAAGGGAGAGGAAAGAAAGAGAAGAGAGGGAAAAGTTGGAGCAAGAAGAGAGAGAAAGGAAAGAAAGGGAGGAAAAAGAAAGAATAGAGAAGGAGTTGAGAGAGAAGGAGGAGAAAGAAAAGATAGCCAAGGAACTAAAAGAGAAGGAGGAGAAAGAGAAGAGAGAGAAGGAACTAAAAGAGAAGGAGGAGAAAGAGAAGATAGAAAGGGAACTAAAAGAGAAGGAGGAGAAAGAGAAGATAGAGAAGGAACTAAAAGAGAAGGAGGAGAAAGAGAAGATAGAAAGGGAACTAAAAGAGAAGGAGGAGAAAGAGAAGATAGAAAGGGAACTAAAAGAGAAGGAGGAGAAAGAGAAGAGAGAAAAGGAACTGAAAGAGAAGGAGGAGAAAGAGAAACTAGAGAAGGAACAAAAAGAGAAAGAGGAGAAAGAGAAGATAGACAAGGAACTTAAAGAGAAGGAGGAGAAAGAGAAGATAGAAAAGGAGCTGAAAGAGAAGGAGGAGAGAGAGAAAGTGGCTGAGGTGGACAAGCCTCAGGAGAAAGAAGCTGCAAAACCTGTGGAAGCTGAGAAGGAGCAAGAAGAAGTTGAGGACGACGTGTTAGAGAAAGCAAGGGCAGGAGCAGGAGCAGCAAAGGAGATCCCAGAGACTCACGCCGCCATCGAATCAGTGGTGACGGTCGAAGACGATTTCATCACTGTGGTCCAGACCATCGATGAGGCGGAGGAGCCGGGACACAGCGTTCGTTTCTCTGCTCCACCTGAGGCTGAAGCCCTGTGTGTCGCTGCCCAGAAGGAGGAAGAGGAGGAAGAGGAGGAGTCTGTGGAGTTGGCCCAAGAAGCGGACATAGAGGCTGCCAGTCTAGAGGAGGTGGGTGATGTTCCTGAGACCCCCGCCTCTCCTGAGAGAGAGGCTCAAACTGTAGAAACTGAAGGGCAGACGGAAAGCTACGATAGAGACGAAACCACGATGGACGACTCCATCCTGGACAGCTCCTGGGTGGACACACAAGGTGAGCTCTCTCAACACATTCTCCTCCCAGGATGTCAAATACCAACGCCGCTTTGCCTCCTCAAAGACCTCCTGGGTGACAGTCCTGTATGTGACGCTCTTCCTGCTATGTCGGGTGGAGCAGTTGCTATCAGTGTCTGATCTGTATGAGACACCAGTGGACATGACAAAATGTTGGTATTTGACACCCTGGGTTCTGTCTCTTTGATGGTTTGTTCCTTCATATTGTTCGTTCCCCTCCTCTGCTTCAAATACACACCTTTAACACTGTCTCATGTTTTTCATGTCTTGTTTTTGACACTCCGCAGATGATGATAAGAGTATGGCAACAGAGCACATTGAGCCTTTGCCCAGCCTTCTCAGCCCAGCCAAAAAGCCTGCTGCGGTCCAGAACAAGCAGACACAACAGAAGAAGACAGAGAAACAGGAAAAGCCGGTCAAACCAAAGGCCAAGGGAGGGCGGCCCAAAGGTCGAATCTCCACACCAGAACGCAAACCTGTCCGCAAAGAACCTGTCTACATCCCCAGAGAGGAAGTCAAGAAGAAAAAAGGTTCTCACGACACTTCATTTCTTAAACTATATTCATAGTTGAAGTAGTTCTTTCTATGCAGCCATTACCGGAATCTAGTTATACAAATGTTATAATACTATAAACTAGTGTAGCCTAAATTATTTCTGTGCTGAATTACTGGTATGAAACAGAATGAATAGACATGCATAGAAAAGAGAAAAAAAAAGAAAGTTATACAGCATTTGAATGTCGATTAAGAATTCAAATGCCGAAGTTGTGAATAAAACTATTAATTATTACCATACCATGTATCTTATCTGCTGCTCAAAAACTGTAGTTCTTGCTTTAGAAACGATATTATAACACGTTTTGTCTTTGTCCTGTGCGTTGAGGAAAGCAATTCAAAGGCTCAAAATCATCATGTGCCTAAATGGGGCTCTCTGCTGTTCTAAATGCATAATTCTTGTGATTTATTGCTTACTTATATAACTGTTTGTGTCAAAAAATGTGTTGTCTTAATATCTACCTGACACATTGATTTGAGTCAGCGGTTATTAGGGGAATTTTTATCCTGCAGTGCTGCATATTTTAACGTGGTTCAGCATCTGTCTGTGCTTATTGTTGTGTCTCTGCTTTTGTCAACGGCCCTGTTTCCTCTGATACTGTAGCTGTGATCAGGAAGACTGAGCTTACCAAAAAAATGGAGACTCAGACTCAATCCCCATCCAAGAGGACTGTGATGAAACCAGCCGTCCGACAGGCCCGCCCCACCCAGCACCACTCCTGTCCTAGAAGGAGACCCACAGGTGACGCACTGCCTTGGTCTGAGAGAGGCACCAGACCATCAGTTCCCACCACGTCTTACCTCCACTGTCAGCTTCTGTTTGGTTTTGACATCCATTTTCTTTTAATGATTACCGCCTTTTGCTTTGGTCATGTGTGTTTCTTTGACGTTGATCCCAATAAAGGTTGACTGCCGTACGTGTTTCATTTGGCTTCATTTGTTTTCGTGCACATTCTTTCTCTGTCCTTTCAAGAGAAACTTGACACCAAGCTGAAAGCATCGTTTCACTGACGTCCTCTGGCTGAAATTTGTGATTTCAGGATTCACTGAACACGCTCCAAATACATTTCTACATCACCACAGCAAGGTCAGCAAAAACAAGATTTTCAGATGGTGTTAAGTTACTATTAAAAATCATCCTTTCTTTTTTTTTTTTTTTTTTTTTTACCATTTTCAGCCAACTGTTCTCATGTTCTTGGTGAGCTGATGCTTTGCACATTAATATACTAATAATTAAGTTTTCCAAATATTTTAAAGTTTATCTGACAGTAATGGTCAAGCTGTTTTTTGTGAAAAATCCATACAGCGTTCCTGACCTCTCTGATCTTTTTAAAGATTACATATCCTCTCGAGCTCTTTTCACCCTTCACCATGGTTGCCAGGCAACAAGTAATCCGTGGTTTTGTTCTATGGACCTGATAATATAAAGACTCTGTAATGCTGCCTTGTCCCAGAGGCACTTTGCACTTCATTTTCCCCTGACGGACTGGATTCTGTGTCACTGATGATGAAAGCCCAGTATGCTGCTGCATTGCCCCAATTAGATTATTTTCCAGGGTTGCCTTACATAATACAAAATCCCCCATTCTGTGTGATATCTTGCCAAATCTTTGCAGAACAGAGCTCTCAAGGGGGCAGTAACCCGCTCCCACAGAACATTCGATTTGTCATATAGCTTTATCATGCCAGGTTAGGGAATAAACGTTGTATTTTTGTTCTTCTGTAGGACATTTAAAAGGTTCTCGCTTCCTCTCTTTCTGTGTCTTAAGGTTAAAACATGAATTCTGTCTATGTGGTCTAACATTTCTGTAAATTTGTTTGTGTCTGTTTCAGAGGCACTGCCAGACAGTCGTCAGCCTCTCAGCGTTGCCAGACAGTCTCGCGACAGAGCATCAGTGAGTATACTCCACCAGCCCAGCAATGGCTTGACCTCTGGCACCAAAGCCAGACAGAGAAATACCATATCGAAGCTTCAGTGGCGCACAGCCTGAATCACCAAGTGGACTTGCAGTAGAGCAACTAAATAGATATGAGTCAGGACAAAGTGACACTGAAGGTAGAATCCAAAAACGTTCTCCTCAAGAGCAGGTCAATCCTGCTTTCTCTGCCTCCAGAAAACTGGACTCTCCAACATTAGATCTGCTGTCACTCATCTTTTTGCCATCCGTCAGGATACAGTCTTAGAACAGAAAGGTTGGTGAACATGAGCATGCTGTGCGCAGTTTACTGACATCGTATGTTAACGTGCGATTACAGCATATTCAAGTTTTTAGACTGTCCCCCTTTTTCTACCAGCATGGAGCTCATGCACAAGTTGCCTCCAGAGTCTTCAGTGCAGACACTGAAAGGGATAAACATCACATCAATTAAGCAGAATGATTATCAAAAGAATTAACACTTCTTAAAAAGCTATTAAATGTTTTCTCTTGTGACTTCCAGAGCAACCTAGTCATCTGTTCAGATGAACACATTACACACTGTTCAAGTGAGCGCTGTCTGCCCTCTGTCTAAACCCTAATCTCTGCATGGAAAACAGTGTAGTGCATTTCTATTTTAGCACCACAGCTCATTTTCCTTTGTATTTTATGAAAAAAAAAAATATTTACGTTGGTTGGTTTTTGTAAAATGTTTGCTATTGTTGCCTTGTTAAATGGCTTTTTGCACAAGTAGACAAGACAGATCCATTTAGAGTGTTTTTTTTTTTCGTTTTTTTTTTAACTAAGTGGGTGTTGAAGCACCCTGTGACTTTTCTCTAGCGCCTGTGGTCGTGACTCCATTTCACTCCTCCACCATGCTAATGACAGTTACTGTGTCTAAAACAGCACAGTTTCTGCATTTCTTAAATGTCATGTCATAGCAGCATATTGTAAGTGTATTGTGTCACTTTGAGCCCACATTATATTTCACTTTACTTCCAATTTACTGTCTTCCAATACATCTGTTGCTATAGCTGTGTTTCCACCCAAAGTAACAGCAACTTTTAGTGCCAGGAAAAGAATGAAAAGGTTCCTTCTGCAAGTTGTTTCTGCGTCTCCACTGCAATCTAAACACCCACAAAGAACAGGCCAATTAGTCCGCTGATGTATGAAAAAAGCAACATGTGCAACTGTACAACAATGATGATGCCATGTAAAGTGATGGACAGGCATTGTTATTATTATACTGGTATCATATGTTGCTGCGTGAAGCACAATGAACAAACAAACTGGTTTGGGGCTGCAAGCCTCACCCTCAAAGTTCCTGTACTTTTGGAAGGTACTACCCCCCCCAAGCAGGGACTTTTTGGGTGTAAAATAATGCCCCTGGAACTTAATTTAGACCTGCTTCCTGTGGTGGACAGCGAGCTCATGCCAAGGTTTCCAGTCCCTGGGGAAAGTTCCTGCGGTGGAAACGTGATTATCTGCGGTGTGACATGAAATCTTGCATGAGCATGGTCAACAATCTTCTTCACATTCTTGTTATTTGTTTAGCATTTTGATGTCATACATTTTTTTGTTTCTGTACTGACAACTTCACAATCAGTGTGCTTAAATGGCTGTTATAATGGGCTACGATTAATTGCTAAACAAACAAGATCTGATATTGATATCACATCCTTCATCCCACAAAGAATACATCTTGTGCATCAGATCTTGTGCATGGATAATTTATGTTATAGTACTGTTATTTTCACCACTCTTGTGTTACCCTGTGTCCTGTATGTTGGTGCCATGCTACTCACCCACTGGGCCTCATCGTTGTATCATCTCAGTGCCATGCCCATCGTTTGCCAATAACAAAGATCCCCACCTCCATATCCAGAGTGGCTGCCTCATTAGATAGACCCCGGCCATCCTCAGTAGAGCCTCAAGGCTCCCCAGTATCACAGAGACTCCTCATCAAGGTAGGTGAATGATAGAGCAGCACTGTAGCTGCAGAGCTGCTGTAAAGAACATGAAAACATTACTTTCATTTGGCAATATTGCCCGTTGTCATTTTACCTTGTGTTAAAAACAAATCACAGCCTCACTGGCCCTACAGGATCTACTCTTTGTCTCTGGTGTTTGTTTCTCAACAGGACGGTGGGTCATGGAGCCCTGACAAGAGGTCCTCTCTGCCACGGCATGCCTCCATTCTGAGTCGCCGTGGATACCATGACCAGGAGGAGAGCTCGACTTCCATCACCAGCTCCGGCTCCACAGCTCCTCGCAGACCCACATGTAGGCTGCAGCTCCTTTAATATTCACAAAGTATCTGAATTTAAGTGGTATTCGGTAGTTTAAATCAGTATCAAAACTAGTACATTCATCATACAAAAGCAAATAGTGTACCAGTGCTGATCAATCATTTTGTGAATTTAGCTTAAGAGAGCTCAAGTTCTATCCCGTTTCCCAGCTGGCTTCTGTTCAGCTAGCTTCTGTTCCTCAACTGTATTTCTCAGAAGCTAAAAGCATATTCATAGGGGTCTATGTTTTATTGTATGTAGCCTACTGTATGTGAGTATCTACTTTCAAAGCAACATTTGAAACATTTGAAGAGAGACATTATGATATTTTTTAACAACAATAAGATAGCATGAGTCTTTGCAATAATGTCAGTGACAAGTGTATTGTATGTATGTGTGTATTCTTCCCTCTCATCATATCTCTTTCTAAATCTGAAACCTTTCCTCTGTTGCTTCCTGCAGCGTTTCGCACAGAGATGAGGGCAGAGCATAGGACAGGACGAGCCCCTAGTATGACAGGTAGAGGGCATCTTTATACTTTCATACTCTGATAGGGAAAATGATTTATTGTAGGGTTACTGAATTGGAGACTTGAACTAGTCTGTGTTTTCTATGGCAATTAGAATAGTAGAACATTTTAATACTGCACCTCTACAGCTTCAGCTCCAACCCTGATCCTTTTATTCCTCCCCACCAGTTACAGAATCAGTGCGCTCCCGTTCCGCTCGCAGTGGCCACTCCACCCCCCGAACCCCTGGCTCCACAGCCATCACCCCAGGTACCCCTCCCAGCTACTCATCATCCTCAAGGACCCCTGGAACCCCACGCTCTCTCAGCTTGATTTCCCAGGAGAGGAAGGTGGCCGTGGTCCGCACCCCACCCAAGTCGCCCGCAACGACACCCAAGCAGCTCCGTATCATCAACCAGCCGCTGCCTGACTTCAAGAACATCAAGTCCAAGATCGGCTCCACAGAGAACATCAAGTACCAGCCAAAAGGAGGACAGGTGACAGTCTCCTCCCTCAGTTCCCCCAAAAGTTGTAACTCCGATCTAACTGCTTGCTTATTTCTTTGATCTCTGCAATGCTGCATTTTTTTTACAGGTTTCTATTTCTCCTACATGTCTCTGTTTCACTTATGGTCTCAGGGATGGCTATCTTAATCAAAAAGTATTTTTGTAGATTTGTGCAATATGAAGAATTGGTCAATATAAATGAGGATATCATCTGCATATAAAGGAACTTTGGGATTATCTCCGATCAGACTATTCTCTACTTGGAAAACGTAGTGTGATGTAGATCCGTTTTATGACCTGTTTACTTTCTGTCAACTGTACAGTAATTTTTCTTTTGCCTCCAATCTTAGGGATCACAGTACTTTTTATTCTCAAATTAGTTACTTCATTTTTCAGAATTACAGTAGTTTTGTACATATTGTTGATAGCACTTGTTAAGTTCTCCTCTGTGAGGTTTCACTCCTTTCCAGCTGATGCTGAGCTCAGGGCAAAGTAGGAAGTTAACATTTTTAAATTAAAGATTTAGCTAAACCTACAAGGGGTTTAAATTGTATGTGTCCATACAGTCGTCTAAAATTTGGCGCTTTAGACAGTATCAGTCACATCAATGTCGGTGAATATAATGTTACTGTGGACTTGACAGGAAGTAAACAGACTTGTACATGGACATATGTCACACTACACTGTGCAAGTAGAGAATAACCTGGATTCTGTCCTTGAACCATAACGCAACAGCAGAGTGTTTAACGGCCATGAAAAGACATGGAGACACAGAATAACCTATAAGCTATATCTCTATTTCTAGAGAAAATATCAGCAGAATATATATCATCGGTATGCACTAAGGCTAGTGGTAAATGTCCTGGTATGAATTGTATTGTAAAATGTGTTTTTGTCTAACATCATCTGGCTTTTTCCTCTGCCTTGATATGTTTATTTCCCATAGCCCCTCTCTCCCACCTCTCCACACTCATTGTCTGTTTTTAGCCTTAGTTACTTCTCTCTACTGTTAGTCCTTCGGTCACCCTGCTGACTCACCAGTGTGCAAGAACAATGAGATTAGAAAGGGTGGTGTTGTCTAAGAAAAAGTGTAATTCTCACAACTATTTATTATACACCGAATATGCAACGATTAAAATTAAGAATTTTGCACATTGTTTCTTAACTTACAGTGCATGAACTGCTAGTGCGCCAGACACGTCAAGGTTCCCTAGATCCTTAAATTCTATAAAAACCTTTAAAACAATACCTTTGATATTACTTTTGGCATCAGTGCCCCTGTATAAACCTATAGGCAGCTGCTCCTGGCACGTGCGCTCATACACATGGTTTTGTACTTCATGCCATTTGTAAAATGGCAGAGAGATGGGGTAAATGCACCAGTGAAGAAATTCACCTATGTAGCAGGAATTTGGGACTGAAAGGTGAGAAAATATCAGATTTGTCAAATGTCAAGAAAGAGAAGTTTTGAGAGCACATTAGTCAGAAAATACTTAAAGCTGCTTTAACATCACTGAGATGTTGAAAACACCCAAACGTACCAATGTGTCTCAGATCTCTGGCTGTGTTGTCATCCATGGATTTATCCTCCTGATCCTGAGGATAAAAGCTTAGACGGTTATTTTTTTTTACTTTTTACATTGACAAAACGAATGCCAGGTGTACTCATGTTATATTTTACCCCTAAACTTTACAATTCTGAGACCCCAATTTTGAAAAAACAGAAAAGTGACCTGACTTCATCTCACTGAGTGTGGGAACTGTGAGCAGTATTTGTCCCTTCAGTTTTTCCCCCAGCTCTGTGAACTGAGGACAGCTGAACAGAAATCTGCATTTCAAATCGTGTTTTCTGCCACTGCACAGAATCTGCATTAACAGGGTGTTTGGGAGTGTATACCCCACAGTGTGACAAATATCGTGTTCCAGCATGAATCTGAAACACAAAGTCAGCGCTGCAACGGAAATGCTAGTGATGAAAACAGCAGTGTGTCTGTAGCCATCACCTCTTACAGGCCTCCTCTGATGACCTGATTAGGAGTCTAAGCATTTGGCTGACATCTTTATGACTTGCCAGGTCTCTGCGCTGCTCTGTGCAGCCAGCCACAAAATAGGGAGGGATCATGCTCCAAATGCCTGCCTGTCATCTGCAGGAGAAATGGGGAAAGCAGAGTCTCTGTGCATATTTGCATGTGTGTTTGTGTGTGCAAGCGTGCATGCTGGGTCATAATCAGTCACTGTGCCATATCAAGGCTGGCAGTGCTGTTCTGAACATGCAAGTCTCTTTTGGAGTGGGGGTGTGTGGAGGGTGAAAAAGGGGCATGCTGTGCAGAGAAAGTGACAATTCTACTTGAATCTTACAAATTTTTATTCTCAACTTTTATTTTGGATGTGATTTTTTTTGCTGCTGAAGCTTGTTACCTGACGTAATGTGAGCATTTGTGAGCAGTTGCCTTCACAGCATATGTAGCGCCACATTGGAAAGCATTTTAACTGTAGTGTTGTAGCTTTTGAAGTGGTTGGCCATTACTTTAGGGGGAATTTGGATCCTTTCTTAGTGCTTGTGTTTGGCTTTCAGACTTTTGTACATCTGTCATTTGTAACACAGGTTGTGCTCTAAGAGCGTCACCTCCTCATTAGATGCACCAAACAGTTTAGTGTTAAATTATTTCTTATGTCATAACCTGAGCTGGGAATTTATACAGAAATCCTCTCTGAAATTATTGAGCTTGTCATGGAGTTGAAAGGTGGTTCTTCTTAATACTCTTGTTTCTTTGCTTTAGACCCATGAAAGATGGAAGATGTTGGAAAAATTATAACCCATCTGGAATCAGCCTCATCATAACACATAAATCTAGTGCAGGAGTACCATTTTGTACTGCATGTTAACTTATGTCCACCATACAAAATAATATGGATTTCACAGCTACTTTTCCTTTAACATCAGCATTTAAGCGGCTGTGATCAATATTTTCATATTAACAGTGTATGAAAACATTGTGACAATGTAAAAGGTGTCACGTGTGGTGATGAACCTGCAGAGAATTATCACCTGAATATACAGCTCCTCTTGGCTTAATATCAAGTTTCAGCTCATAGTGTTATTTTCAGGTGTACACTACCTGCTCAGCACCAAACAGCAGAGAGACCAGTCCAGTATCAGCGTGACTTTCCATGCACACAAACGTTACAGATTGAATTTCAGTTAGAATAATTTGAAACGAAAAACGGTTCAATTGTGGTTCTCAACACACTTGTCTGTCTTGTTCCTCCCGTGACTGAAATATTCTTGAACCACCCTTCTGTAGCATATTGTCAATACAGTAAGCTCCTATTTCCACATTGTCAGAACCAAGAAGTGCAGTCATGTTTTAGGCTCGGCTCTCATTAGTTTTTCAGTGTTCTTGTGGGTTTTGACCAGCCTTTAAAGCAGGAATATACTCCTCTCCCGACCTTTAGTAGTTCCCAGCAGCTCCATGGTCCAAGTAGTTCCAATTTCCTGGCAGCTGTAGTGAGCCTCCCCCAGCTCGTAGCAGGCCTCTGCCCAGCCACTGACATGTCCAATGATTGTCCTCATAGAAGCACACGGACCAGAATATGCCAACAGAGGCCAAACACAGGGCCTCCTGGATATGGAAGTCAGTGCTGCGCCTCATCTCCGTTACTCTGTGTCTGTCAGCAGCACACAGTGTGACCTGGACCAAAGACCTGCTGGTACACCTCAGCGCCGTTAATTATGGCACCATTTAGAGAGCCTGGATAAGAGTGTGCCACTGAAATAATTAAAAACCTTTACAGTTAAGTTTTAATCAATTAATACAAATGATTACAACTGCATTTTAATGAGGCATTAATAAAGACAAAGTAAGAAAAGAACGTTAAGCAAATCATTTAATTTACCAGTTGATAAGTCTTCTGAATTTCAGATGTTGAACTGAGTGCAGCCCACAGAGCAGCAGTGAGAGCTGTTTGGTCAGCTGTTGTAGGAGGTGTGGGATCAAGCTAATCAGAGCTCCGGCTCTGTGGGTTAGACTTAATATTTAACTTTCAGGTGCTTCAGACATGTTTAAATTCAAGAGATTTGTCTGTAAACTAACCGCTCATTAAATAGAAACTGTGAATGTTGTGGCAGGAAACAAAGTGTCCGATGGGATTGGCTATTGAAGTAAAGGAACATATTCACCATGAGCTAATAGCTTATTAGCATACATGTTAGTAGCATATTGACTATTTATTAGTTATAAAATACTTGTTAATGCCTTATTCTGCATGACCATATTCTATAACTACTAGGCCATTAAGTAAGAGTTTTCCCTCAATAACTCATGAATTATGATCTAAATAAGCTAACCCTGACCTCAAGAATAGGCCATTAACAGGAGGCAATATGCTACTCATATGCATGCTTGTTAGCAGCTTGTAAATGTGAACATGTGTACCTTAATATAAAGCATGACCAATTGATTATTATTCAGTTATTTGTGATTATAACTGAACCGTAAAAAGTTTATATTTATTTGAGTGACACACTCCAGGCTCCGTAGTTTTTAGCCGAGGATCTCTTTAAAGGAATGCACCAAGTTTCTGGCTGCTTTATCAACTTAATCCTGATGGGAACGCAGTGATAATTAGTGTGAATGACAGAGTGTTTATTCCCCTGATCTCTTGAAATGTGCTGCAAGGTTTAGCAGGAAATTGTTCATAGCACCAAGTACAGAAAATTTGTCCCGAAGTATTGTAGAGTTTTTAAGTAGAATGTTTATAGTCAATATGCATGTTCCTGTGAAATAATATATTGTTGCCCACCAACTAGAGAATTAGAGCAGCTATCATTATATTATATTGGGGTTTATGGATGATTGATGGGACAACTTTCCAAAAACTTGGTGTATTTGTTTCAGGCGTTGAACAGAAATGCCACATTAATTAAAAGTCACTAGTGCACACAAGCTCATGATCTCTAAGACCTTCCTAATGCATTCATACAGCATACATTCAATAGAGTACGTAACATGCATACACACACACACACACGCACACACACACGCACGCACACACACACGCAGGCACACACACAGTGATTCTTTAAGACTTCTGTGATAGTTGGAAACATTTATTAATTCATCGTACATCAGTATCCTCTGTAGTCTCTCCTCCCAGTGGTGTTATGACAAGCTTTCATTCTCATACACCATGTAAGAGGCCCATACTATCTCTGCATTTCTCCATAGATTCATATTTTAAACAAGAAGCTGGACTTCAGTCACGTACTGTCAAAGTGCAGCTCCAAGGATAATCTGAAGCCCTCTCCCCCTGGAGGAAATGTATGTACCCCTCTGTCCTGACCGACTGTTCTCCTCCCTGTTGATCCTTCGATGGAGAAAGAACTTTATTGTATTGAATTTAATTTGTTCCTTCTGTATATTTTTTTTTTATTAAAATGGCATTAAGTGACATGCAACAAGTGGCTTTTTGTTGCAAATCTGGATACATGGTTAGCTTTATGGTCTAGTATCATAGTGCTGTAGTTTGTCCCTTGCCTCTGCACCTTATCTGTGATTTATTTTGTCTCTAGCTTTACAGTTGTTCTTTTAAGGATCATATCTTGATCACATACAGCCAATAGAAGCGCAGCAACTGGTCAGACGGCTTCTGATTTTAGCCACCTTCTTGCTGTGCCAGCAGTGCCATAAAACTCAAAATAACCCAAGTGTCTGGCACCAAGGTGGCCTCATGGTTAGAGAGAGCCAGACGACCAAAGGCTGCCATATGCTGGCAAACGTCTGCTGTGCTCAAATATCCTTGAGCAAGTCCCTTTAAGCCCTACCAGCTCCGTCCAGCACCTGTGGTTTCACTTCCCATTGGCAGGGGGGCTACATCAGAAGGAAGTAAGACCTACAGAAATTGCTCTTTGTTTAGTTTCCCATTGAATCCTTTAATACCGCACATGTGAGGTTTTGTCTTGAGTTTGGTGGTCAGTTTTCACTGTCATGTTATAGCTATTGTAGATGTTTCTAGAGGCTATTAGTGGGTCTACAAACACTGAGTTTCTTGCTTTTTCACTCCCTGGTAGTGGCTCTGATTTCCACCAAAATGACAGATGAAATTTACAGAAAAGGTTAAATCTGGTTTGATCTTCCTTGTTTGCTTATATTTCCTCTATGCCAGCGATGGGATAAATGCTTCCAGCTTGCAGCGTGTCCCTCGATTCACAGCAGTGTGAGGTTTTATGGGTCTGATGCTAAAAAACTGACTACTCGAGTCATTTTTGTTAAAATTTTGCAAACTCAAACGTGTGAATCCTCTGCTGTCGTCGTTCATTCACTGTACCGTAAGAAAGAAAGGCCTTAAGCGTTTATGTTATTTTAATTAGGAACAGATGATAAAACATCAGCCCTAATTAATTATCATAAAGAAATGAGGAGCGTTTCTCTGGAAACAGCTCTGTGAATGTGCAGTTCCATTTCTAATTTCCAACATTTTACCAACATCCAGAAGTGTACGCCGTTATCAGCTCAAACTGAGAGCAATTTTTATGGCAGCACTTTGCTTTATTGGTTGTGAGGACTGTTTCATTTCAGCTACAGTTTATTCCCTGCCTTTGCTCTCTCACTTAAGATGAGAAGGACTCACTTATCAGAAGCGTTGTCACTATGTGGCTCACTCAAGGGAAGGCGACGGTAACAAATGTGCTGCTGAACAACCCCCTCGTTCAAAACTGAAGCTTCCTTCTTCTTGTCTGTCATATGTTACAGTCTTTCAAAGCATTCAGAAGTGTTGCTTTGGTCCACTCAAGTTACCTCCTTGTGGTCTTTCCTCTCCTTTAGAGCTCTGTAGTCCTTTCTCCACAGAATGCCTTGAATATGTATGTCTTTTCGCTACCCAGTCTAATTGCCATTGCTTTTATTGTGCCGCTGGAAAAATGTATTTCTTGTTTCTCTGCTGTGTCTGCATCTCACTCCTGCTCTCTCTCCTTTCAGCTACAGAGCGCCATTTACCATCGCAGCACACTCACATGTTATCATCCCCGCACCCTAAACTAATGGTCTCAAGTGTTCATTGCTTTTATTTTGCATCGTCTGAAACAGGAAGTGCAAAACTGCGAAGGAAATTCTGGCAACTTATTTAAGCACATTCTTGTCTCTTCTTGTGTGATGTCTCCTGGAGGTTTTGCAAGCCGATGTTAAAACAGATTAATCGCAGCGATATCTCGAAGCATGACACTCTGCACACAAGCCATCTATTACCTCGAAATCCTCCTACGACTGAAAGGCTCGCTAACGAGTTTTGCCTTCAACTGGAACCATTTGTTGCCTTGTTTTAAAGTTATGTTGATTTCTGGAAGCAGGCGTAGGTTTGGTACATTAGCCAGAAAGCTCATGCTGGGAGACATGTAGTGAGATGAATCTGGCTTGCCTGGAGTCTCTATATCCACTGCATGATGTTTGTCCAGAGCAGCGAGGGAACCACCAGGTCAAATATTACTGTCTACATCACAGTCAAACGTCTAGGACAGAATATTTAAACAGTGGGAGGATACGAGCTGTTGAAGAGACATTTAAAATGAAGTGCCATGCCAGAAAAGCCCAAGCCTTCTCCCACCTCATTCCTCACCTCCGCCCCTGCAGGTTCTCATCCCCAGTGTTAAGCTGGACTATAGCCATGTTCAGTCTAGGTGTGGGTCCTTGGACAGGCGGGGCTACTCGGCAGGAGGTGGAAACGTGAGTCCTGTGCCGCAAGTCCATTGTCTCAGTGTTCATGTCGGTGTGATTCCTCTGTTGTGTTGTGTTTTTCGGTGTCTCCTTCCTTTTTTTTTTTTCCACCTGGCTTTACAGTTTATTGGTTATGAAGTCACTCACTCATTAAGGCAGCAGCGCTCCTTACCTGATCGACAGAAGTGGTTTGTGTCCTGCGAGGACTTTTGATACTAAAGGCTGAATATCTTTTTCTCCAGCACTGACAACATTCAGGACTGTTGCTGTAGTTTTGGCTTTTTTTTCGTTTTGGCTTCAGCTGTGTCTCTTTGGTAATTTGGTGACTCACTGTGCGCCACAGTAGAGGAGAGGCACTTTAGGGAGGTGTCATCTGGTAATCCATCAGTGCACTATAATTTCAGCGTCAGGATTAAATGTACTGCCTACGTCACTTGTCTCATGTTCTGATATTTAATGTTACTATGACTGGTGGAGGCGCGCTCTTAAAGCGCTCTAAAAAGAGCAACACAGACACCTTTTATTCACATTGTGCTCATGTATTTCAGTCAGAGAATAGATCTAAATACATAGAAAAGACTCAACATCTGTCATCCACAACAGGTAGCACGCCTCATAAAGTGCTTCCCTCTTAGTTGATTAAATGCAATTACAGCCATCTGAAGGTAGCAGGTACAGTGTGTGCTCCATCTGCAGTCTCTGATTTGAGTAATGCACATTATCAAAGCACAGTTATGCAAGCTTGATGATTACAATGAGACAATTTTTCTCTTGGTTTTAAATAGCTTCCTTCAGATAGCCTCACTTTATATTAGCATCTGACAGCTCCAGGTTACTGGGGAAATAATTTTTTGGGGTGGAAGATTGTCAGTTTATACAGCCACAGTTCCCAATTTTGCAGTCGTTGCTTTATTTTCTGGTTAAGTGGAGACTGTGCGGATCATCGTAACTCCAAATCATGTATCATTACGCACAGAAAACACGATAATCACTGATGTGGTGCTTGCTCATGGGGGAATTGTTGGGTCTACATAGATTAAAGAGTAATGAATGAATTGGATTGAATCGGCAGGTTTGGGCCAGTGGACGGAGCCAAATTTAGATAATAAAGTTTAAAAAAGATTTTCATTTTAAAGGTTTTTAGCAACTACCGAACTTGCTTACCCAAAAATAAAAGTGCTGCTCAGCTGTCTAATTTCTCCAGTCTTACCTGTCAAAACAAAACGTAAAGGAGGGAATCATCCCTTTTTCTGTTAAACTATACATATATGACATACATACAGTCTGTAGGGGTAATCGCAGAAACTAAAGGTTGCTCAGTGACTGGGAGGTTGCATCGGCTCCTCTCGTGCTTTTTACACCTTTTACACCTGAGTGGACGAGTGAACCTGCAGCCTGACGTTCACCCACGCTGACACAAACCACACCTCATCTCTCTTTACGCTCATGCTGTGTATGTGTGCTAGTGTTGTGCATGTGTGAGGGGCTCCTGGTGGACGAACAGGCTCAGGTGCAGTGGTGGAAGACACATTCAGATCCTGTACTCAAGTAAAAGTACTATGGTACTATTCTATGTGCTTCTATAAGATTATCATATGTTTGTAGCGTCACTGTCCTGTGAGAACCACATATCTCCATAAAGAATTACAACCCTGTTTTCAGCCTTGTGACAATGCGTTTTCCACCTCATCAAAGGGTTTTTAAATAGTTTGTTCAGCTTCTCAACCCATAAAGGAACACTTAATCCTTCAGTTTATCACCAACACTCACCATATTTGGAGATACGTGGTTTTCCCTGGACAGGAAGTATCTGAAGTTGTCAGCCGAATGAAGTGGAGTGAAAAGAAATATAAAGTAGTGCAAAATGGAAATACTCAATGTACAAATACCTCAGAAATGTGTACTTAAGTACAGTACTTGAGTAAATGTACTTTGTTACATTCCACCACTGCGAAGGTGCAGACTGTCCTTTGCTGTCATCGTGTTGTGGTTCGTAATGTGGCTCACGACCTGCGTTGTCCGTCATCGTTTCACTTTTCCTGTCGTCTTTCTTTCTTTCTTTTTTTTTTTTTTCTCAGGCCATGTAAGAAAGCAAAAGGCAAAAACGAAAACCAAATCACCGCTTACAAAAGACATATCAACTAAATCGGTGACTTGGCAAAGTGACTGCTGACCGCAGGCGTGTGCCAGCGATCCATCTCAGGACGTGGCGGCGTATCTCTTCGTGTTCATTGTGCTGCGTCTAAAGCTTTGCAGCTCCGCTCTGTTTGCTGTCTCATCGGTTCGCTCTTTATGTATCCCTCTGTGGTTTTCTGCTCAGATCCCCAGGGTGTGTCACATAACTACATATCCTTATCTCCTCTCGGCCTGTGGCCACTTTCAACTGTGCACCCCCACTTTACTGTCCGAGATCGAATCCTCGCTGTTGTCGTGCGTCTTCGACAGGTTTTCTGACACAGTTACAGCACACAGCTTGTAGTCAGTCTCGGTTTGGTTGCTGGACACCAGCAGCTCCACGCAGCAGAACACAAGGACTGTTATCTAATAGTCACTGGTATCCTGCTCTTGTGCTTTCTTGCTTGTGTTTTCTAATAATTACATGCAATTAGATATCAGTGCGAATGTGGAAAACCGCAGCCTTCGTGTCTCAGTTGGTACCCAATCATTTTCTTCAAACAGCAGCCACAGTCTAGTCCAGATCAGATAGACTGTGTCCTTCTCTATAATTTAGACGATCCTGTTTGGATCCTCTGTGTCTTCTTGGTGAACTGTGAGCTCTGACCTTGCCTCTTCCTGACATTGCTTCTTCCAGGTGCTGATACAGAACAAGAAGATTGACTTGAGCCACGTGACCTCCAAGTGCGGCTCTCTAGACAACATCCATCATCGGCCAGGTAACAGTCAGCCCGGGCTCGCTCAGGGAGAACTGAGGGGGTAGCACTCGGGGTGGCAGCGATGGAGTAAAGTTTAGCGACGCGTGCTTGCGACCAAAAGGTCACTAGTGCAGTCTGTAATATGGAGGATGTCCAGCTCTGCTGAGATGCACTTGATTAGGTGTTCTCAGACTTGTTTACCTGTACACACTGAATGCCACCGAGCGTGAGAGTAAGCCATGAAGTTTAATGCACTGCTGCTGTTTGTCAACCGGCAATAAAGTGCAATCTAATCCAATTTAAATAATGAAAGTAATTTGCGGTTGATATCCAACTCCTGAAATAACACTCCAGTCAGATGAAGCTCCGGAACTGATCCGTGGAAACAAGCAGTAAACTTCATTTGGATTGACAGCTCGATGGATCGGTCCACAGGCGGCCGTATGTGGGAGGTGTTGTGATTCCTGGCGGCCTTGTTGTGTTCTGTGTGTTTCTACCCTGAGTGTGTGAGTGTGGAGCAGGATGTTGATGAATTGTTGATGAACTGTATCAGGTCACACCTGGAGACGGTTATACATCCAATTTTGATTCTCCGTTCAAATCACTGACTGTGAAAGAACCAGAAAGTCTCACTTTCAGTGACTTGTACTCACTTATTTTAGGTGTTCATTGAGTAAGGAAGGACGGTGTGTTCAGGGGCAGAGTTTATGATCTGAAGCGCCTGTCTAAGACTTTCTGAGGTGCAGTTTTTAGCGCAGTCATGTACCAACAGCAGCAGTTCTGTTCTCTGATACTGAGAGAGCACGTTTGCTCTGATGCTGCTGCTGTGGTAGAACAAACGATCCAGTGATACAAGATATAAATATATAGATTTTTAATTGACCTGGCCCTTTAAGTCCTTACTGTTACAATTCTGATTCAAACAAAGTTATATATGTTGTAAAAGTAAGACTGAAGACAGGTTTGAGGCACGTAAGCCCCCTTTCACCTCTCAGATGTTTTTTTGATGACTGATTCAGGTCTTGCAGCACCCTCTGCTGGTTCCTTCCTGTCTGTGTTTTCATTTCGTAACCTTCATCCATTCCTTCCCTTTCCCCAGGGGGCGGTAACGTGCGTATAGAGACTGTGAAGTTGGACTTCAAAGACAAAGCCCAAGCCAAGGTGGGTTCCCTGGATAATGCTCACCACACTCCTGGTGGAGGCCACGTCATGGTGAGTGTCAGCTCCATGCTCCCAATCCATGATTTAAAGGAAAACAAGTTTTTGAGAGATTGTCTTCCCAGTCAACTTAGATATAAACTCTCTGAGTGTAATTTCCTTTATGTCATGGAGCACAGGCTTTTCAGTGTCTCAGTTTATTTGTAAAGTGACGAGAACGTAGACAGAAAAATCATCCATGTGTCCGTGAACGTTACTGTAATCATAGAAGAGTGATGCATAGTCTGATATACAGCTCTGCAGTGTAAAACCAGTAAAGATTTAGTAAAACTGGATTGAGCGCACATGTAATATACGATAAATAGAAATATGTTTAACAAGCCAATCTTCCAAAAACTTGGATTCCTTTATCAGCCTGTGAGAGAAAGGTACAGTATACACCGCTATGAGTGACTCATTAGAGCTTAATCCAAACACCTGAAATTGTGTTCATCATCAAGCACACAGGACCGAGAGCAGCGGCCTCTGAGTACAGCTCTCTGAAGTTCACCTTTGCTGTCCTTCTGTTTGCAGTTGTTCTAAAGCTCACTCACAAACATACATAGAAATGTTTTAATTGGCCATGACGTGAAAATGACCTGTTTCTTCTTCCTCATCCACGTCTCACGTCACACCGCCCGCCTCTGTTAGATCGAGAGCCACAGGCTGTTGTTTCGCGACCACGCCAAGGCGCGAGTGGACCACGGGGCCGAGATCATCGTCCAGTCCCCGGGCCTGTCCGGCTCGTTGTCCCCCCAGCGCCACCGGGACAGCCACCTGTCGTCCTCCGGCAGTCTCAACATGATGGATTCGCCGCAGCTAGCGACCCTGGCTGAGGATGTCACTGCAGCGCTGGCCAAGCAGGGTTTGTGAACACTGGATCCTTGCACCGTGGATATCCTCACTCTGATCCTCTCAAACTTTTCTGCCCACTTCTGCCACCCCGAGGCCAAACTCAGCCAAACCACAGCCTCCAAACATCACTTCAACATCCATCACTCAACTCTTAAGTAGAGACTCGAATTAGGAGCTACTGTACTGTCCTCTTTCTTTCCTATTTTAAATCCAAATATGTGCTATTACGGATTCATTTTGTTGGCCTCTCTCTTTTTGAATGATGTTGCATAGAATAGTTCCGCGCACTGGTCCTAGATTAAGTGGAAATACAAAGTGGGGACCAGGTATTGGCTTGACTGGTCCTGGATCAGTGTTTTGAAGAAGCTACAGCCTTTTTTCTACATTAAATAAGAAGTGGCCAGCGCACCACGCAGCACGTGTTGTTCTTGCTCAGTAAGCGTGCATGGACGCCAAACCCCCTAACAAACCAAGCATCCTTACTGCAAATCACTCTCGTCATCCAATATATAATATATTTAACAAATATATATAGAAACATGTATAAAATTACAAGCTACAAGTTCTTCTTTTTGCCATCTACATGTCCTAAAAACATTTTAAAAGGAAGTGACAATATGGCTATAAAATATACCTGTAAAATTACATTACTGCAAGAACTAGGTCATGTTATGACAAGCATGTATTGATTCCAATATTAAAAGAGGCTATTTTGTAATCTGAAAAAAAGGATTTTAGTAAGTTATTTCCTCAATTATTGGATAAAGATAAAACAAGTTCATGTTTTGTAGTTATTAGTTGTTTACAGTGTAATGCTTGGTGACAATGTCAGACAGCTGAATTGGTGTTGCTAAGGAATGCATCTCCTGTTGAAGAGCATCATACACTTGTACCTGCTCAGTAGTTCAATATAGACGCCTGTTTATACATCAGAGCAATATTAAACACCGGAGCTCATTCCACACACCTCCATCCAAAAAGGAAACAGCTAAAAGTATCTTGTCTCTGCAGCTGCAGATTTTCAGCTCACGTGAACGAACAGCACAGACATTCCTCCGCTAACGCGGGCCGATGTGGCGCTCGTCAGGACTGTCCGAGCCGCAGAGGAAGACGAGGATGCGAAGGCGAGCTGAGGTTGAGCAGAAGTTGCAGCTGAAACCTGTCTGTGCGTGTGCGTTTGGTGCAGATCCCATGCCGTTTTACGACGTATGCTACCGTATCTGGATGTTTTGTTGCAATATGTGGGAGAAGAAAGTGGAAAAAAAAAAATCTTTTGAAAACAAAAAAAACCTTAAAAAGACAATTACTGAAGAAAAATAAAATGACCGAGGGCGCTCGGATCCTGTTACATCTGTTAGGAAAAAAGTGTTTGGGTGATCTAGTTTCTTTTTCAGACACCATTTGTGGTATATCCTGCCTCCTGCCTAATTACTGCCCCCACCTGCGACTGTTTGTTTGCTTCTGTGTTTTTTCTGCATACCCCATCTCCGTGTGCCCCCTTCCCACCTCCTGCTCCACCCTACAGCAACTGTAAATGTATTTAAAAGGTCAAGTAGATGTACGCAGTTTTTCTCTTGTTGATATGACACCAATTACAATAATTAATGACAATAAAAAGGACAAAAAGTGAGACTGCAGTACTGTCTTCTGTTCGGATTAAGACACACAGCTGATAGTCGGATGGCATTTTTGGGAATGTGCTTCCTTGTTTTGAGTTAGATGAGAGGATCGGTGCCACGCTCATGTCTGTGCAGTAAACATGAAGCTACAGCCAGCAGATGATTAGCTTTGTCCGAAGTTAACAAAATGTACCTACCAGCATTTAAATCTCTCTGATTAGCAGCCGTTGAAACTGGTGTGCTAAGCTAATCAGCTGTTAGCTTCATATTTGAAGGACAGACGTGTATCAACCTTTTAATCTCAAGCAGGAAAGAGTATTTCCTGAAACATCAAACTGTTCCTTTTATCATGCGTCGGGCTGATTTTTGTATGAAAATGATCTGCATCAAATAAATAGAGTCAAAAATCTGGAAATAAAATGGGAGTTTGTGAAAAGTTTATTGTGAAATGGCAGAGGATACAATAAGTTAAGACCTAGGGGTGGGATGGGCGAGGAGTGGATTCATTTTGATGGTCAGTCCAGGTCAAAACCAGTCACTTCACTGGCAGATAGAGAGCTAGCCAGACATTAAGTGACAGGAGGGGATGGTCATCGTTATCCCATGTTCCCCTCCATCACTGTTCCACTGTGATGTGATGGTTAAAAAAAAAAAACCCCAATGAGACTTGGATGGCAGGAAAGAAACATCTTGTGGGAAATCAGGACGGCTTCCGGAAGAGCAGGAGGAGGAGGAGGAGGGACAAATAAAGCACCAGTTGGACAAAGAAAAAAAAAAAAAAAAGAAAGTGTAGAACAAAACAAAAGGGTTCAGGAAATGACATCTCATAGTCCTTTGTTCCCCCTGCTTCCTCAGGTGGTACAGGAAACAGCGAGTGGATGTCTCGACACCATGGGGTCTGCACATACACGATGCTCACCACCGCAGTGGCAGGGTCCTTACACAGACATGATGTGCTTGACAAAGGCTGCAGATGAAGACCGGGGGCAGCACACAGAGAGGACAGAGGAGAGGGGAAGTGAGTGAGTGAGGAGATGAATGTGTGAGAGCTTTCAAGTTCAAGTGCACAGCTGAGATGTTGACTATAAAATGTGAACCATATGAAATACAGTATATTCACTTTATGGAATATGGAAACTGACACATCACTTCCTGGGTTAAGTTTGCATTTAAATATACTGGGTCCTACATTTCCCATAATACAACACAGCATTCATTCAAATTTTGTTCTAAATATATATATAAAATAACAATAATGATACTATAAAATATTGTGATACTAGTATATACACTAAGTCATCATGTCATCATTTGTGGCTCACCCTCGTAGTTGACACATCCGTTCTCGTCCTCCTGTCCTGCCATGAGGGAATCAATCTCAGCCTCAGTCATCTTCTCTCCTGTAGGGGGAGGCAGAGGACAACCAGTGTTAATAAAATACACACACGTAGTAAAACACACACACACAGACAGACAGACACACCGGCGGCCCGGCCTCACTCACCCAGTGTTGACAGGACGATACGCAGCTCAGCGCCCATCACTGTGCCGTTGCCCTCCTTGTCGAAGACGCGCAGACCCTCAACGTAGTCCTCGAATCCCGCCTTGTTGGGGCTGTTGATGATGGTCTGGAGCATGGGCAGGAAACCCTCGAACTCTACTCTCTTGTTGGCCATATCTGCGCGAGATGAGACAGAAGTGAGTCAGTTCCATCCAGAGGTGAATAAGCCAGGCAGGTTTGAGAAGACTGACACCACATGGACGAGATCCCTCAACACATTTTCGGCATCAATAATACATCTCCACCTTAGTTCTGCACATTTACACGCACCTCATCTCCTGTCTGCACACAGCGAGCCAGAGGCACTGTTTTTTTATGATTTTACCGAGCAAAACTTCATAAAATATACAGTATAGACGAGCACTTCTTAGCTGGAGGAAAAGCGCTGTTGCGCTGACCTCTAAGGGTTGAAAGAGTCGAATTTGCTCCATGTCTGACCTCACTAACCATCGTGCACAAAGCCTGGTGCTGTAGGCAGGATTTACAGCAACCTGATTATTTACTCAGAATATATAATGGCTTTTTTGTCTAGAACACATTTTTGTTGAGGAGACTGATTTCGAAGGAAAAAACAACTGATTCAATTGAGCGTGACTGAAGGCAGCCAGAAAAGCAGCTACTGCTAATTTTACTTGAAACTTCAAACTGTGGGGCTCTTTCATAGATTGTACCACAACACCATGGATGAAACCAGAGCCAAGCATCACTGGTTACCACGTACGCTCTAAACATCACCTCATTCAAACCTGACCGAGGAACTACTGATCAATACAACAATGCAGATCACGCTGATATCCATATCCATCATTAACAGGAGGTGCTGTCTTCTATGTCCAGGAATCTGTGGTGGCCTTTCAGTCCCAAGAATAATTTAAATATTGAATCTTATCAAATGTAAATATAACAAATAGTGACGGGACAAACGTGTATGTCTCACCATCAGCGGTGGGGTTTCCCAGCAGTTTGGTCACCTCCTTGTTGGTGGGGTTCTGTCCCAGAGCGCGCATGATGTCAGCGATCTGGTTGAAAGCCACCTTGTTGTCGCCCACCCTGTCGAACAGACCGAAGGCCTCCCTGTAGTCTGCAGAGTGGAGGGAGAAGAGGGCGTCACCGTGTTAAGGAATCCAGTGTGAGTACTCATATTCATTCACCTCTGTTTGTAACCTGGTCAGCAGTGAGCGCAGAGTGATGAAGAGCTAGTCTGCAATGTCTGTTTTGTAAAATATAATAATTTTATAATATTGCCAGAGGGACTTTGAACTATTTGAATATTATATCCACTATGGTAATTCCTTTAGAAAATGAAAATGTCGGAGATTAACTTCTTCAGTGTGTAGTTTTTATTAGAGCGCTGAATTAAAACAATAATTGTAATCCTTTTGTAAGGATTTTTTTTCTCTTTTTCTTTATTAATTTTTATCATATTAATGTAGAGTACCTGAGTTAGCTTATACCCGAGGCTCACATTTAGTACCAAACATAACACTGGAACCCACAGTGGATCTATCTCGCAGTGAATGGCTTTTGTTATTTCTGTGATATGTTTTATGCTGCTGCAAAGTCGTATCATATCGCGCTTAGATGATTAACATCTTCTAAGGTATGATAATCGATGCAATCCAAGCTCCTGCTTCAGAATGTATTTTTAATTCCTGTCTGCACTTGCTATAGATGGCGTAAATGCATTTTCCCTGCAACTCGAGACAGCGGATTGCACTTCAGCAGGTGGAGCTGAGGCTGCTTCACGCCTGCCAGCAGGTGGAGGCAGCTCCTCTGCAAAATGACAAGGCAATCATATAACAAGGACAAGACGTCTCTATAGGTTGTGGTATTTTGGGCTGAATGGACAGACTCCTGTCGAGCTCCGTCACCTCTTGTTCTATTTCTATCTCAGCTGTCTCCCTCTCTCTCTCTCCCTCTCTCTCTCTCTCTCCCTCCCTCTCTCTCTCTCTCTCACTCAGCAGGGCTATGGGCTCTTTTAAAAGACCACCTTGGAATTGATAAACATAGCTGAGAATATGAGCCCCCTCCTTTTAAAGGCAAGGCCCTCTGTGGGCGAGCGGAGTAAAAGTAGGGAATGCTGACTGCAGTGTAACAAGCAGCCGGACCAGACGACAGGTCTGGTCCGGCGTTGTCCAGTTCAGGATTAGAAGAGACCAACAGCACGCACGATTTTCCTCCTATCAAACTTTTATCCACTCTAAATGATCCTCCTTTAATCCCTGAAATGAGCTGCTGAAAATTACGACTGCTACGAAAAACCAACTGGCGAATGGTTAGATATCACTAACTATCACTCAGTCCCATGTCACCAACAAGCAGCCAATGAAGAACGTGCAGTTCATATCAGGACACAGTGATTGGCTGAATTAATTTGTGACTCTCTGCCCACCTGTCATTCAGTAAGGCCCTCTACGTCTGAGTGCTTTTTAACCTGAAACCAGCTGATTTCCTGCATTAGTTTTACCTGCTCTGGTTGAAGGTGATAATTAGTTAAATCAGCTTGTGTTTGTTTGGAGTCAAAGCCTCAGATGTTTAGCACATTTGCACAACACGCTTCTTTATTTTACTAGCAAAATATTCATTTTTGTCTGCATTTTTCAAGTTTTATAAGTATAGCAAGCAACACATTTAGCCAAGAAACTATTTTTTTAAGCTTTCTTTAGCTTCAGCTTCACACTTGTTCTTTTGTTTCGTGACGCTTTAAGGTTTACTTAAAATTTACGGGACGCTTGAACGGTCTCTGAGCTTCATATCCACTCTCAGATTTCACAAGACATCTGCTACTCTCATTGAATGTCAAAACACAAAAATGACAGAGGTGACCATCTGTCATCAACACCATATGATAAAGAACAAGGCTGGCGTTGAGCCAGTGTTCATCTTAAAGACAAGGCCAAAGGGCTCTACGGTGCTCTCTGCATAGTGATTGATCACACTGATGGCTTTGCTGAGATATGTAAGAGAAGATGAGTTTTACGGACTGTGCGGAGTGCAAAGATGGTTAAAATGACATGTACTTACCTTCAATCTGGTCTGGGCTGAACTCGATCTGGAAGCCAATACAAAGCAGCCATATTAGTATAAAACATACAAATGCCAGACTTGTCACATGCCGTTTTATCAACAACACCACCGCTTTTATCGGAGAGGCCAGAATAAGCAGGCATTTACACTTAATCTAGACTAATTAATCAGGTCTCTGCAGGGATTAAACTTGTCTCTTTGCCAAAATTAGCTGGTGGCACTTGATCTGTGGAGGTCCATCTTTAGCTACATTAACATGTCCACATTTGGAGTCACCCTGCAGTGCCATCACACATTAGTCACCACTCTGTTAGTCCAATCCAGGGAGCTGGGGGGCGTGGCCTTAACCCCTGTGAGCTATCCATGGTTCTAGTCATCCTCCTCAGCCCTCTCTGAACGCGGTCCTTCGAACCTGCGGCTGCTCCCACCACCCCATTATGAACTGTGCATCCACTCATAGATGTTTAGTACGCGGCCAGTTAAGTTGAAAATATTTGCGCATTAAACCAAAGACCCCAATTTAATATAAATCTTTTTTTCTGGATGTGCAGTTAGGCTGCGCTTGCACTGTAAATACACTGGCACCTGTGATCAAATTATTCCTGTTACTCTCATTTTGTTCCTCCTTCAAGTGTGTGCCATAAAAATGACAAAAGCATTGCTTGTTTTCTCTGGGGCTCATTCAGGGACCCCTCTGAGAACCGCTACAGTCGGTCTAGCTCTGTCATGCAACTCTGAGTATGAATGGAAAAAATTAAATCCCAGCTCTTCCTGAGCAGCCATCATCCTTATCTCCATCCCTCCCCACAGCAGAACTTTCACGCTCATTGTACCTTGACAGCGGACAGGTCGACAGCGGGAGCTGCAGGAGCAGGGGCCGGCTCGGGTGCTGGTGCAGGTGCAGGTGCTGGTGCAGGTTCGGCCTTCTTGGCGGGAGCCTTAGGGTCCTTCTTGGGTGCCATTTCAGCTGATAGTAGTACTGCTTTGTCCTTGAAGCACAAACAAATCCCGGTTCGCTTGACAACACAAGGAGTGTAGCTCAGAGTGGAGGGGACTCGGAGCAAGAAATCACCGCCTGGGCGTATATATATGAGGCTATTTTGTCTCTTGACCCCCGTCAACGCTGGCCCCGTGTGAGGATTGGATAGCGGATGGGAGGGGTGTGTATGTGTGTTGAGGGGTCCTCTCTAAACATGGAATATAGAGCCGGGGGCCACAGAGTGTTTATTTATGCCATATATCTATAACAAAAAATGAAAACATTGGAAAGCCTGTGCGTGTCACCTGGGGACGCGATTTCCTCATCACAGGCGAGCTGTTCCAGCTTTACGCACAGCGTTGCGCACGATACGCACAATCCGGACGAACGTAGGGAACGTTCTAGGTTATTTGAGGATGGTTTACAGCTTTGAGATTTGAATATGTTAGAAGACAAGCAATGTTTTGCCCTTTATTTAATCTGATGTGATGTGGAAATCAACACTCTGATCGGCAACTAGCCTCTGAAGGGAAACTGCTCATTAAGGAATAACAAGAGCGCTGAGCAAATCCAGTGCGGAATTACATAACATCTTACTCTGGTAAACACCAGCCTCTGTCAGGTAGAAATTTATGTTTCAATGAATGGCCAGAGTTAAGGCGAGGAGAGTTTCCTAGAAACGTAAAAGGCGTTATGCCCTGAGCGTCGGTGTGAATCTGATATGAGCTTTAGGTGAGGGTAATTTAACTAAGACTGTCTCATTTGATGGCTTTATCTACATTTATTCTTTAAGCAAGATCATCGGGAGCCACAGCAAACATCATTATCAGCTTTAGAAGGGTGGTTGTTAAGTCAAAATGTCAATATATGATTTTAGTGTTTTTACCTTGTCATGATTTAACACTTTTTATTCAATTCAGCGTAATATTACTGATGTGAGAGTAACTCAGCTCTGACTGCAACTCTGCTGGACTCATAAATGGCTCCATCTTTACCAACTGCTGTGTATCCAAGCATTGCACTGAACCTTATTTGAAATAAAGCATAGATCCCAGAGTTTCAAAAATATAAATGTGTTTACATCAGGGTGAATTTGGGCTAAATGTGTATAAAATGATGCACAGCATATGTGAGATATCTGCATTTGATGCAATGGTGCAGCTATAAGAGTGCGACATGTTTGGATGAATATTTTAACACATTTAGAATATATATGTTTAAGTGCCAAACAGCGTGGAAACGTTTGTGGAAAGAAAAAGAAATGTGAAGAATCCACTGACCGGAGTAGTTCAAAGTTGTATTGGGGGAACTGTCAGAGGATCAGGCTTTAGGGGGACAGGTGGTGGAAGTGGTGTCTTTCAGATCTAATAATGAGCCGTTGTTTATTTCTAGTCTCTGACAATGTGTGTGTTGGGTAGAGCAGCACCTGTGTTCAATTTAGGGCTCTGCGCTGGTGGGGCGAGCAGTCACCAGCGCTCCGGGGGAGGATGTGACGTAAAGGCACAAGGAGATGGAGGTCTAGTGGAGCTTTCAGCTGCTGATGCCAGTAACCCAGACAAGGCTAAGAGTGCAAATTCTGTCTCCTTAATTCTTGTCTATATCTGTCTCTCAGTGCCAGCGGCGCAGCCCTGCCCCCACCACCGTGACCGGGGCTGGTGACGAAGGAACTGCATAAATTCCTCCACCCTACGGCCCCCCCACCCTGCCCCCGACTTGCTTTCACTGACCCCATCTCCACTAGGGCAAGCCAGAGAAATCCTCAGTCCCTCAGCTGTCATCTGGGCTCACCCCCGGCACCCCGCTGCACCTTCTCCGAGTCTGACTTCCCTTCACTCCCTCAGCCCTATAGAATATCTGCCCCAGTCCCTGCACCTGTGCTGGAGTCCAGTCTGAGGTCCACTATAGAATCTTAATGGATTCAGCAGCACAGTAGAGCTGGGCTTTATTAAGACGTGATAGCAGGGCATCTTGTGAAGTTCATTTGGCATTTAATGTGTGAATTATCTATTATTGATGCCACACATTTACAGTCATTTTAGGCATCTAAATAGTGTTTCTTTTTTTAATCCAAAGAGTTAGTATGCAGTGTGTGAGCAGTGTTAACACACAGTCTGCAATATTTCTGCTATTGTCGCTGTTACTCCAGTTTGCCAGTTCCCATGACAAACAACAAAAATAACTTTTCAAAGAGTAAATAAGTCTGTGTGGTTAACGTTTGCTCCAACAGCCTGAACAAACAGGGATCTAAATACATTTCAGTATACTGTTACTGAGTCATTCTAAGAATCACATTAGTGAAGATAACGATCCCCTTCTGACTAAACATGCAGCACTTTACTTATTCATGTGTGGCTCCTTTGGGATGTGAGGTCTGGGGGTTTCAGCTGTACAGTAAAGGCCACTGCAGTGACACATGCCAGGTGAGGATGATTTTCAACAACCGCTCTTCGTGAACACCTGTGCCCTCCATGATGGTGGAGTGAAGAAAGAGGAAATCCCAATCAAAGGTCCCTGAGCCACGACAGGCGGTGTTTTCTACCTTTTGCTTTAATTTAGCAAAGTGTTTTATTGAGGAGAACATCAGAGTTATTATTATGGAAGACAGAGCTTTTTGAGTTGTTTACATCGCTTTGCACAGACCAGTGTGCAGCCACTTCAATACAGTTGGTGGCATTATATTAAATCCTGCTTTACTGGCTTTACTGACTAAGCAAATACATCCAAGACAGAGGCACGAATCATTACTACCACCACCATTTTACGGGAATACTGGGAAGGCGAAGATTTTACTGCACTCAGTGCCTGTGCAATTAAAGTCCAGTGCATGGCACTGATCTGTAACACAATCACCTGTAAAGGAAACAAGACTAAAAGTACACTACACTTATGCTAACCGCTCTGTTTGGCTACACTTCTGTAGGCGAAGCAGTGTTTTGAGCCAAATACGTACAACAGCATGCTAACATAATATGTTAGCATGCTGTTGTAGCATCGGACAAATGTTTTACCAGAGACTTGATGCAAGTCAAAAAGTCAGAGGATCACCAGAGTCAATGGGATACATCATCTGGGAACCATGAATGTACCAATCCATCCAGTACATACTGACATATTGGACAAGATAAATGATACTCTGTCTTGCTGTGGCGTGTGTGTGCGTTGGCACTCGAGAAAATGTCAGGGGACTTCTCAACTCTCCAGGATTCATCCTCTGGGGAACATGACCGTGTGTGCAAAATGCCAGGTCGATCCACAGAAGAGCTGTTGAGATATTTCAGTCTGGACCAAAGTGGTGGACCAACTGACTGGTGGAAAGAAAGGCTTGGCTTTTAGCCATGCTAGCAATGTGGCTCTGGGGATGACAAGTTGTATATTGCCCCTCCAGTGTAAGCACCACATCACCTTCAGGTAGTTCCTCCAGTGTCATTGCACAATGCACGTGCATAGTAACATCTAGCATATCTAATAAAACAGCTTGGCTAAGATGACCATTTTTTAATGGATGAGCTCAGTGGAAAAAGTATTAGAGAGAGGCTGAAGCTTGTGTTATTATGAAAGCTTAGAGTACAGTGCGTAAATGATGCAAGCAGCTAGTTAGCCTGTGTTCCTCCAAGCCCAAACAATTCTGATCTATAAATATCCTGATTAGGGTCAAGACCATAATGACAGCTGTCAGAGCTACTGACATTTCTGTCTTGACCTGTGCTCCCTCTTTGGCTGTCTGGTCTTCAGGAGGCCAACACTAGAAGTGCTCTCAAAGTGCTCTCAGCCTGTACTTCAAGCAGTCATATATTTTCTTTCCTTTAGGGCAACTGAGCTAACAAAAATGTGTGCAAAAAGTCCTAATAAAATACTGTTATGGTAGAAATGAATTTGTTCAGCAAATGTTAATTGCTCTGTATTGACACGTATATTTCCCTCCACACACGAAGGTTTTGAAGTTAGTCAGCTTCTGTGTCTCAACCATCAAAAATATTATGTTGAGCTAATGGGATAATTGGGATGTTTAAGCATCAGTAAATGGGACGTAACAATCAAAGTGGAGTACAAAACTGAACAAAAAAATGGGATGTATTTAAACAAAATACTATTAGCCACCTGCTTGGCTTTATTTAAACCATCTTGCCTAATTTGCATGAGTATTCTGGAGAGATATTACAGCCAAGAGAGGGATGCTGCGGGATACAAGATCTCACACGCAGGGATGAAAAATATGTTAATCGAATGAAGCGCAGACTACTAAACAAGCTTGATTTTCATCAGCTGAGACGAAGGAGCTTTCCTGGATTGTGTTTGTTTAGACTGAAGGATAGATAGATGAGAGAGGAAGGGATTTGGGGGGGGGGTATTCTTTTGCAAGCGCGTCTGCTTGGATCTGTTTCCTCTGTGTCGCCTCCTCACCCTCTGGCTTTGTCCTTGGGTGGGACGAGCAGAGCATTTCATGATATCACCTCCAGGTTTGCTTCAGGACAGACGCTATAACCGTCTCCTCCGAGGAACGACGGTGTGATCTGAAGCGCTTGTGCTTAACTTGCTGCTAAGCATTCGTAGTAATCTCTCAAACTCCCCCTCAGTTCTCAGCGTTTCTGATTTGGATCATGAACTCTTACTGGCGAGAAAAAAAAAGGTCTGAATTAGGATCCTGTGAGGGGGAAATGACGAGCAGCCTGTCCTAACCCCGGAGCCCTCCCGCGCTGAGCATGATTAATGAAATGTGAAGAACCTGAGCTCGAGAAAAAAAAAATCTTGCGACACTGTGCGCTGTGTGGTGTAAGATTCCAAAGATGGCGGATGGTCCCAGGTCACTGGCATTATGCCTCTGCGGGGAGATGGAGCGTTGAGAGGGTAGCTGCTGGGAAGGAAATGACAGAGAGCGCCGATGGACTTCCTTTGCCACAAAACATGCGGCAGAGGTCACCCAGTCAGCTATGACTAGAGAGTAGATTTTGGATTTAGGATCCCCTCCCCACCCCCTCCTTTTCAAGCCCTGAGTGCTTCCTTCCCTGCCCTCCAACCATGCCAAAAGGAATGAGGCTGTAACTGAGCCCGGGGGCACAGATGGAGCCTATTTATAGCCCCTACAGAGAGGTGTGAAGTTTCTTGGGATTTCTAAGAGCGGGGGCCATGGCTCCTTAAGGGGGCTGATGCAGCCTCTGTGGCCTGCACGCTCTCTTTCTCTCTCTCGCTCTCTCTCGAAAGCCCTCCACTGGCCACAGAGGAATTAGATGGGGGCAGGCTAAACAAAGCCACTCGCTGCCCTTTTCGCGGGGGAGACTACATCACTATAGAGGCAGGGAATCCGATAGCGGCCCAAAGGGACGGTCTCCTCCTTCTTTTCTCCAGCAGCTGGCTCGGTCTTCCTTTTACGCTCTGGAGGCTGAAGTTGCAGGACAGTCATAGTGTCTTAATGTCATGACGCCATCACCCTAAACAAGATCGCGGCATGCGGGTCTTCTTCTTACTTGACAGCACATACTGTAACACTGAATCAGGATGGGAGCAAAGTGCAGTTCAAAAGATGGAGGTAACAGTAAACATGTGAACCCCGTTAAAGCAGCATTTATTTACATAATCTATTCAAAATATTAAATTGTTCATTGTGTGGATTATTTCTGGTCGTGGACACTGACCAATGATCAACTCAGTACTGCCGATACATGTATAAAACCCAGCTGAAGTGTGCTATCGCAGAACTAAATCAGGCTCAAACAGCGATAAAGGAGTTTTCATTCTCCTACGCTGGCTTCCTGTGTGCTAAACAACTGATTTTTAAATCACTGCTTTATTTTATATCAAGCACTGAAAGTTTAACGGCAAAAAATACATTTTTATCTGCAGCTAAGTTATGAACCATCCAGACATCTGAAGCGATACGTCCCCAGAGTCAAAACTAAAGCACAGACAAGCCTGTGCTAGAAGTCTGCTCTCAGTTCTTTTAAATGGAGGCTGTTTACCATCCCCTCATACTGAATTAAACGCGATACTATCCATTTATATGCTGTACTGCACTGTGACTCTTGCACGCCTGTTTAATCTGTTTATGATGTTGAAAGATGCTGTACAAATAAACCTGTCTTGCCTTAGAATAATACGCCAGTGCAGTATCTTCCAACTGGTATATCAGTCTAATCCTGCACTGAACAAACATCCTCGTGGACCCTTGAAACAGTCATCTATTCTTTCTGTCATCTCAAGGCCAAGACAGTGCTTGGAAACCTGGCAAAGAGAAAAGCGAGGGAGCCTGTCTGTCTATTCACGGCCTCTCTTAAGCTTGGCCGCCATCTGAAACTCACACTTGAAACCGCAGACAATGTGGGGTCCCTCTGCCGAGGACAGACACTGGAGCTCATTAGGCTGCACCCCGGCCAATCAGTGGAGGAATTTAGAAGGCGGCTAATCACAGCCCTCCCCTGTAATAAAGCTCCATACAGTACATTGCACAGGCTTCTCGGGTTCTCCCAATCATCACCTAGCAATTTTCCATTGTGTGCGATTCTGTCATTATTGAGAGCGAGTAGCTTTGAGAGCGCGACTGTTTGAAAATAGAAATGAAATGAGGATAATAATTAAAAATCTCATTTGATTGATGCTAAAATAAGCTCGTGTGTAGAGTTTATTATAGTGGAAGTAAGGAAGCCCGGGAGGATAGTGGGACAGCATTGTGTGAAATAGTGCGTAAACATCCCTTAAACTTCTTATGAAAGCTTCATTTGTTAAACGTTCAGTACTAATCATCATATTTTAAAGGTTTAAAATGTGTGGAGATAAACTCTAATTTACAGATGTGAGAGAGGGAGAGGAGTGCCAGATATTTGATGTTTGCATTTGAAATGTGTACTGGGACTGTGAGAGACCATTAGCAAGGAAAATTGTTTCATCTATACTTTATTTTACTCCAGGCAATAACCCTTTATGTTTGATAGTGACAAAGCACCAGAGTTATTGCCTTGTTCAGTGATGGGTGGCTTCATGTTCTCGCTGTCTAAAGACATTTACACAGTTAATATGAAGCCTGTGAAATTCTGATGTTTATTACAGATCTGCCGTATGATGTGTGTCATTAAAAACAACTTTAAACGGGCTCATGATTGATTAAATGGAGGCGAGGAATCAGGAAGAAATACTAGCTTAGTGTGTTTTAAATAAATAGTTTTGCCCCTTCACTCATCACTTATGGCTCTCTGAAAAAACACTCATTTTTTATGAATGGACCATGTTCTTATCCTCCCATTGATGGATTCTGCTCAGGTGCAAACTCCCACCGACCACTGGATTTGTATTTCTTTTGTCCATGTGTTCTCCTTTAAGTGGCATCAGAAATTCATTTTTGTCTAGCGTCACGGGCAGCACAAGAAATCCAATAAAAACAAATGCTGCTGTCTTGGAGTCATAATCATCGGGTCATTTGAAAGTCCAGGAGCCCCGACTGAACCGAAAGCGTCTCTCACCTTCGTGTATTAATCTGGAGTTTTGAACAACCAGGACCGACCTATCTGAGGAGCTCAGGGAGTGGGAGGGGATGCAAGGAAATAAAAAAACCTGCTGAATATCTTGGAGCCTCTCAGGCTTTTGTAAGTAATAGGCAAGAGCTTGTAATCAACTCTGAAGACAGCAGGTAGCCAGTGGGAGGAAGCCATCATCCTCATCATCCTTAATAGTACTTTGTGGAGAGTAAATATCTCGTAGTGCAAAAAGAGACATATTGTGTACTTTAATGCATCACTTCCTACATAAGCTAAAATATATCTGTGGAGGATATAAAGACTTAAATGTAGGTGTTGTGTCAACTGTAAAGCTGTTACAGCCTTGACACGCTGGCAGCTAAGTGATACTAGAGGCCTCTCACTCGTTGCTATAACTCATATATATATATAGAGCTGCAGTGTCACCTACGCATCAAGCCACCACAGCTCTGTTTACTGACTCTGAATCCCTTTAACAAACATAACCACTGGATGTCACCAGTGCTCCACAGATGTACCGTCCAGGAGGAGCACGGGCTAAATTTGGACTGAAGGGGGAACATGATCTGGAGTTAACAAGGAGGACGTTTTGTTTTGAGGAATGTGGAGGACCTACACAAACCTGAAGTCAGGAATTAGAGTGTGTAGGCGTCATCATGAGCAGGTAAATGTAAGGGGATTCAGCGACATACTGTACCTCCAGTTTTTAGTGCTGACGATTTGCAAAAGGCATCCCAGCTTTCACAAAGTTACACAGAGCGCACGGCCCATTGTTCCGAGTCCAGTTTCTGGAGTGCGGAGGTATTTCCTGATCTACACAGGTCCCATTACTCACACCCACTTTGTTCAGACTGCTGAACCCAGCAGAGTGGCAGTCAGGCAGCCTTCTCCACAGAGGACCAGTCTTGCAGTGATCAGCAAATACACACAGACCACTCTAATCCCACCACCGTGCAGCCTGTCCACAGGCAGTTTGCCTTTTTTTTTTTTTTTTGCAGGCAACTGGCCTCAAAGAAAAGGCTGCAAAGAGTTTGTTGCACTGAAAGCACTATACACAAGTTTGCTGTGAGCAGGTGGATTCATTCTCTGTCAGCTTTCTTTCAGTTCCTTTTCAGTGTGCTAAAATGTAGGCTCTTTATGTAATCAATATTTCCTCACGAGTCCACATTTTTAAAAGTCGCCATTGTGGCACTTTTTCTTTTACAGCATCAATACAGGAGCAGGTTGAAAAACAGCTGTTTAAAAAGCAGAGAATGTGAACATTTTGCTCAGAAAGCCTATTTGAAGTTTGAAGTTATCCAACATTAATGTGCTCAAACTCAACACACATAAAACTAAAAAAAAAAAAAGAAGTTATAAACTAGCACTCTGACTTCAGATATATATACCTGCTCTATTTGACAGGTTAACAGGTTGATACAGCAGAAAGAATTAAATTTCACTGTCTGCAGAACCACTTCATTGTTCACACCGACAGCTATGGGTGTTTGGTGAATTTAAACAGCTGTAAATCCCACGTTTATTCCTCTTTATTAGACAAAAACGAGGCGTTTTCCTGAGGACCAATGTAAACGCTGTGCGCCCACCGCGGTGAGGAAAACAACGCGCCGGCGGCCAATCCCGATCAACTTTTCAAGCGCACAGTTGACTTGTGTGTGTGGACACGAGGGCGGACCAAAAGTCACGAATTCATGTGTCTTCAGAAGAAATATACGGAGTTGTAAAGTTGGCAGTCTGTTTCTTTTTTTATATATATCGGGCAACTTCTCATTCGCGTCTGTACAACTTTACGAAAAGAGTAACTCAAGCTAACATGACAAAAATCCTGTTAGCTTACAGCGTGGTTAAATCTCTGAGACATGGATTTGTGGTTGGCAGAGGGGTGGCGAACACGTCGGCCTGGCTGAGGCTTCAAACTACCAAACATTTTAGCGTGAAGGTAAGAAAACAGTGTAAATGAGTGAAAACGGTTTTTGCTGACAGTCTTACATTCAAGAATTATCCATAAGTGCTGCTAATTGAGTGCTACCGCCGCAGTGTGCCTCTTGGCTTCAGGCCAAATTCCGCTGAAAAAACTTTGAAGTCTGTGATATCTTGCCTATACACAAATGTACAAACCATAAAAAGTTAATACAGCTCTTTTCCCCCAAAAAGTAGGAGCTATTCCTATATTCGGCATAGGTCCATCACAAGAAACAGCTTTTATTTTAACATAATTTAAGCTTTGCTACAGTTTCCCGGTCAGCCTTAAACTACTCTTGCATCAGAAATGCTGCATAATGTGCGGCAGGTTGCAGCATGAGCCAATTGGAAAAATCGGAATTGCATTGAAATAAATTCTGTCTGGTACGCTGTCATCACGCCGAATTGACACGTGGCCACATGTGATTCAACAAAGTATTGTAAGGAATTTGTTTGATGTATGTTCGTGTGCCATTGAGAAAGAATGCAGTAAATTGGATGATTTTAAGTGCAGTTTGGAGCGGTGACAAAGGAAACTTACTTACTTACCAACTCACACAAAAAGTTCTGCTGTAAGTTGATGAGACTGTCAGACTGCAGACACATGTGTAGCATACAGATGCTGTCTGCTGGAAGGACACACCTGCAACCACTGACTCAAAGCACACTCTGCACATATACCATCTTCTCCTCTGTAGTGGCTGTACATCTGCCCATGCTTTGTTGTTGTTTCATTTTATTTATTTTTTGTATTGTAATATGATCCTCTCTTTCATGTGCTGAGTCAGAAGAGTTTAAATGTGACACATTTACTGTTACTATTAATCTTTTCCTATGTAGTAATAAAACGACAGTGAAAAATGCTGATGCTTCGTTGCATCGTGTCTGTAAATCAAAGGCAGAGTTGCATCACGTTTGAGATCCACCCTGAGTTCAACACCTTACTTTCTCCTGTCACATTTCCACAGAAAAGCTCATACACTTTGTGGTCAGAGTGGAGGATGGTCAGGTTTCAGATTGCATACCTTATTATTTGCAGGCTAGAATTAACTCAAGTCTTGAACCTGAAAAGAAACTTTATGGTTTCAACACATTGCATCAACGCTGTATATCAATACATAACATTTTATCTGTAATGAGACTTTTGGAAGAAGAAAAAGTGTAGTGTTGATGGCCACTGGCTGGAGGTCTTAGTGGGTCACCAACCTTTATATTTGCATATTTATCTCTCAAACACACACACACACACACACACACACACACACACACACACACACACACAGAAGAACAGATTTGTCTGTCTCAGCATTCACAGCACAGTTCACACTGAGCTGCAGTTTCAGCATGAAGTCCTAGAGGCTCACTGGTTGCCACCACTCCTAAATTCAAAGTCTACGACATGTCTTTTTCAAAGTTTTGCCTTTGGTCTGTCCAAACCCACCTCATAAAAAGGGAATGTGTTATTTTTGGGTGAGATTTTGCTCCTCGATCTCTTTTAACTCCCAGGCCCAGACAGCTCACCTGGTCTTGGAGGATGGCACCAGGATGAAAGGGTTTTCCTTTGGGCATGATGCCTCTGTAGCCGGGGAACTGGTCTTCAATACTGGCCTGGTGGGGTAAGAAGCAGACGTGCTGACACGATTCGAACTACATTACATTTTAGACTGGAAAAAGTGCACTTCAACAAGCGCAGGTCACATTTTAGGATACCAAATACCAAAATATCAACCTTGCCGTGAGCATGCATCTTAAGTGTGTTCATTAGATACCACGAGTCGACAACACGATGACACGCTTCATCACATCACAATGTCCTCGTCCTGCTGTTTCCCTGCTTTAGGTACCCTGAGGCCCTGACTGACCCCAGCTACAGGGGTCAGATCCTGACCCTGACCTACCCTATTGTAGGAAACTACGGGGTGCCCAACACCCAGGAGCTGGATGAGCTGGGCCTGAGAAAACATGTGGAGTCAGAGCACATCCAGGTAGGAAACTCGATGGCCGTTTGATGGTTTCAGGGTTTGCGGAGGCCTCAGTGCTGCAGGGTATTTATTAAATATTCCTGCTTTGACCCGCTCACATCATGATGATATTTTAATTTTCTTTTTGTCCTTGTTACTGCCCTGACTTGTGTTATGGCCATAGAATATTCAGCAATTAGTGCTCCAAAGAAAAGCTGAAAAAATGACTAGATTGGATCTCTTTGGTGATTCATTTACATTTTACATTTATTACTGTTATTTTTTATGAATTAATTCTTGGAAAAAAATATTCCCATCCGCCCAGTTGCAATTTATATGTTAGTGCTAATCAGCAAATATTACAGTAGCTTGCTAACGTGCTAAACTGTCATGCCATACATGGTAAAAATTATACATATTTATAGCATATTTAATATTTAATAGTTTTTGCACATATTATCCGCTCCTTGTTCTATTTATTTTCTAGTTGTATATATAGTACTTTTGAATATTTCCTATTTTTTATTATGCCAGGCAAAGGGGGCAACACATCTCACTGTGTAACGCAAAAAAACCCTGGAAACCCTGGACACCTTAGCATGTTAGCATTGCCATTGTGAGCATGTCAGAATGCTGATGTTAGCATTCAGCTCAAAGCACACAGAGCCTCCAGCATGGCCGCAGACTCTTCGTCCGTTATGATCGACTCGTTGTTTAAAAATTCTCTCAGGACATATATTAAGGTGTATACACAAATAATGCGTCTGATATTTGTAATTTCCACATTAAAGACACCAACTCCTTTTACCTCACTAAAATATCTAGAATATGTGAAAATACAAATTTGCTAATTTTTAAAATTTGCCAGCTGGACACAAGATGTCTCCTCCTTCACTGTGAAGTTCAGTCTCAGTGTTTGAGCACTGGAGGCTTCAGGTTTCCACATCACACCTGTGTGTCCTGAATACTGGACCAAGAAACTATGTGTGATGTCACAAATCGTGCTCGTCGGCCCGCCTCTTAAAATCAGATTTTTAACAAGCAGCAGATGAATGTGAAAACAGGCTTTTAACTCTGCATCATTCTGCACAGTGAAGCTCAAACATCCAACTGTAAGAACAGGAAGACAAACAGATTTTTGAGTAAAAGAGGACTTTAAATAACTTTTCAGGCTAAAATGTCTCTGTTTTCAGTTTTTCTGTTGTAAATATTTGCTAGTGTGTCTGCATACAGTGAAGTCTTCATACGTTTGTCAGGGTTGACTGTGGAGAGAACAGGTTGGATCTCGGTCTCCTCTCATAGTAATCTGTACTGTTTCTGACATTTTATGGACTGAATGATGACTCAGTCATTTTTTTGTGACTGGTGTTGTGCTTTGGTGTTTCTAGGTATCGGCTCTTCTGGTTCAAGACTACAGCCATGAGTACAGTCACTGGAACTCTGTCAAGTCTTTGGGACAATGGCTGCAGGAGGAAAAAGTTGGGATTCAAGTGTCCAAATATCTGCCGTGATCTCAGAGCTCCTCGCAGGTGAGACTCTGCTGCTGGTGGATTTACAGTTTTGCTTTCCTTCTTTAAAGGTTCCTGCGCTGTTTGGAATCGACACCAGAATGCTGACCAAAGTCATCAGAGACAAGGTAAATCCAGGCCTGGACTGCTGCGTCTTTTCCAAAAGGAGTGGCTGATCACTCACGGTTGTTTCGCTCGTGGTTTCTCCTCAGGGAACAGTTTTGGGGAAGATTGAATTTGATGGACAGCCTGTTGAGATATCTGACCCCAACCAGAAAAACCTGGTGGCAGAGGTCTCAACCAAGGTAACAGCTGCTAACTGTTTATCTAAAACCATCGTTCTTCCCATGACACAAGCTGGGCCTGGAGCAAATCAGATCAGGTTTTCTGCTAAGCTCTCTTTGCTGTGTCCCCTCGACCAACAGGAAACCAAGGTGTTTGGAAAAGGAAACCCAATCAAGGTGGTGGCTGTTGATTGTGGTATTAAACACAACATCATTCGCCTGCTGGTTAAGGTGAGAATGGATGCAGAGGAAGTGGTTGAGTGTGCATCCTCAGGGGATCACACACACTGTTGTATGACTGTATGACGTAACCCTGAATGACTCTCTGCACACACGTTTTATGCAACCTGACTGGGACAATATTAGATGGTACTGTCTAACAAGCTCCAGACAAAAAAAGGATTTGTTTGTGTCCTGCAGGTGCGAGAGAAAGTAGACTTCTCATTTATTTCCACTTATTTCTGATGAATATATTAACTTGTATTAGGTTGTAAAAGTAGGTCCTTTATTTGCCGTTTATTGTTCTGTTGGTGAGTTTCTGGACGTCTGAACGTTCTCATTTGTTCAGTAATTGGTACTGTGAGACAAAATGTATCTCAGTATTATTAACTCTTAAAACTCATGCTCCATATGTCTCTGTGTGCAGAGGGGTGCAGAGGTGCACCTCGTACCGTGGGATCAGGACTTGCTGAGTCTAGAATACGACGGCCTGTTCATCTCCAATGGACCAGGAGATCCGTCTCTGGCCAAGACGCTCATCAGCAATGTGGGCAAGGTAGGACACGGTGTTGTTTATAGTGCCGCAAGTTGAATTCTTCTTTGCTATAAAGGTATAATGCTATAATATGTATGTATAATATTTGTATGTTTTCTCCTGTGAAGGTGCTGGAGAGCGATCGTCCCCAGCCAGTGTTTGGGATCTGTATGGGCAACCAGATCACTGCTCTGGCTGCAGGAGCGAAGTCATATAAGCTACCTATGGGCAACAGGTGAGACTTCAATAGCTAATTAAGGCACAACATGCACGCTCTTGAAGCATCCTCATAAAGATTTAAAGGGGCCCTCTGGAGTTTTCTTGTAAACAAACAAAAGTTATGTTATCATCAAAAGACACTCACTGAAAAACAGCTCCAGCAGCTTCTAGAGGTCTAAAACTCCACAGGGAAGCTTTAAGTCTCGCCGTACATAAACACTGTTTATTTGTCATGTTATACTCTCTGTGCTGTTAAGTTTTAATCTGGTTTCAAAGATTTCAAAACGTCATCTGCCTTAAATGAGTCATAAATACGTACTGTGTTTTATGCACGTCTGCGGTTCCCCAGAGGCCAGAACCAGCCGGTGCTGAATGTGATGTCGGGCCAGGCCTTCATCACGGCGCAGAACCACGGTTACGGCATAGACAGCAGGTCCCTGCCCCCGGGGTGGAGCCCGCTTTTCATCAACGCCAACGATGGCACCAACGAGGTTGATTTCTCTCTGTGTGAAGCCTCTTTCTAACACAGCCTGGCATTTTAATGCACCAGTTTCTCTTCCGGACTGAATGTGGTCAAGCAAATAAGTCTGCAGACCTTAGTTTACCAAAATAATTTTACAAAAATAAGACTCACCTGCTGCTGAAAAGACGACGCATGCAATGCAGAACACTGATGGATTTACTTTAAGTGCCTTATATCGACTCTGCATATTTTCCAGGGCATCATGCACAACACTAAGCCCGTTTTCACGGCCCAGTTCCACCCAGAGGCTAAAGGCGGTCCCACCGACACAGAGGTAATTAAAGGCTGCTATGTAAAATATCTGAATATTGGAGTTGAGTTAAGTAAAGGTATCTTAACAGGATGCAGCTCAGTAAAAGTTGAAGCTGTCACTGAAACTTGCAAAAGCTGACTTGTATTAGAAGCTAAAGCAGCTGCAGGCAGCAATGAGGTGACATTTGTTTGTATGTATATTGTACGTAAACCAGACATTGTAGTGAAAAACCAGTCGCCACATCAGTGCCTGATTGATGTTTGGCTGCACCGGGGCCGCAGGTGTTTAGGTAGACCGCCGTCTGCCTGTGCCTGTCCCTACAATAAAGCACTGATGACTCCGTGCTGCAGCTCTTGTCTCCCGCTCGGCAGGCAAAGACTGCAGGTCAAATCCTGGTCAAAGAATGTTGTGACCTCTGTCATATTAAGGCAGAATAATGAGTCCTGTCCTCTTGACAGCTCTGCTGGAGAATTCTAGCCTTCCACCTGGGTTTGACTTTTTGGGGTCACCACAGATATTCTGCACGGTGCACGTGACAAACATTGTACACACTGTCTGGCAGAAAGTGCTGTTTGTTAATGTTTTTCTCTCAGACATTAATAAAATGAATAAAATAAGAGTTTGCCGGTCTGGTAATTACTTTGACTGTTGGCAATTACCACACAGACTCATTCCAACTGAAACACAGCGTTTACTCTATTATTATTATTATTATCAGTAGGCTGAGGGAAAAGTGCCTTATATCACTGTACAAATAATACAAAATAAATAGTTTTGCTTTGTTTCTTCTGATTTGAAATGATGAAATGAGTGAGATGCTCCTCTGTGTGCTTTTTCTGTACATTGTAATAAAGCATATGTGGTTCATACCATGGTCATGTTGGCGTTTGTCTTTGTTTCCACAGTTCCTCTTTGATGCCTTCATATCCCTGATCAAGAAAGGAAAAGACGCAAACATAGTGTCAGTCATGCCCAAGAAACCCTACATCCCCCCCAGAGCGCAGGTACAGTACGTCAGCAGCTTCACCTCCAACTGCAAGAGCAGCAGAAGGTCATGACTTTGATTAACTCCAAGTATAAAAGCTGAACAGGGAATTTATCACATAGGTCACCTTGCAGGAAAATACCAGGATGTTGTATTTTATGAGTTGGGAACCAGGAAGTTTTACACCATGTTCATCATGGTGTTATTACATTTCATGCTGCTGCTATCTGTGCAGGTGTCAAAGGTGCTGGTTCTGGGTTCTGGTGGTCTGTCCATCGGTCAGGCTGGAGAGTTTGACTACTCTGGATCGCAGGCCATCAAGGCCATGAAGGTAAGAGATGAAGCAGCAGCTTAACCTGTAACCCACAGAAAACTATCAAAAGCTTCGGTTTGCCATGACAACTGAACATGATGTAGATACATACGGGCAGATTATATGTTGAAAATAGATCCTAAAAAATACACACTTAAATTCTATAACATTTAGAATGAATTCTGTCACACTTAAAACAAACATCCAAAAGGCCCTTCATACGCAGTGAGTCTGATTAACCGTATGGTTCCTGGTCCATCTTCACATGCTGTTGTAGGAGGAGAACCTGAAAACGGTGCTCATGAACCCAAACATCGCCTCGGTTCAAACCAACGAGGTGGGCACCAAGCAGGCCGACTCCGTCTACTTCCTGCCCGTCACGCCGCAATTTGTAACTGAGGTGATCAAGGCCGAGCGTCCAGACGGCATCCTGCTGTCCATGGGCGGACAGACTGCACTCAACTGCGGTGAGACCTGTGAAACTGACTCAAGTAGTGGAACATGTGTTTGTCTTTTTGGCTCAGAAAGGACAGCTGATGAGCTGCTCAAGCTAACTGGCTCAAAGGGGGTGTGGCAGTGGGAGTGGCCCATGACAAAAAGGCGCATAACTTCCAAATGGATTCATTCATACTTGTTTAAACTGCCTGTAAACGCGTCTCTGTGTGTCGGTGTTTGAACCAGGAGTTGAATTATTCCAGCGTGGCGTGCTGGAGAAGTATGGCGTGAAGGTCTTAGGAACCCCGGTGGAGTCCATCATGGCCACAGAGGACAGACAGCTTTTCGCCGACAAACTGATGGAGATCAATGAGAAGATCGCGCCCAGTATCGCTGTGGAGTCGGTAAGGATCCAGAAACAAGAAAAAAAGATCTGCTATCTCTAAACGGTTTATACGACATTCTGCACACAGAGTGGATGTTTTGTGTGTTTAAAGCATACGCTAACACCGTTTTTTAACAGTATAATATGCGTGTGTGTCTTTCAGGTATCTGATGCCTTGAACGCAGCCGAGCAGATTGGCTACCCAGTGATGCTGCGATCGGCCTATGCACTGGGAGGACTGGGCTCTGGTCTGTGTGCCAACAAGGAAAAGCTGGAGGAGACCGCCCACAAGGTCAGAAGAAATGGTGCAGTGTCGGCGTGTGGGCGCAATTATAATTCTTACTCTATGTCTTTTTGTCTTCTTTACGTTTGATTGATCAAATGAGCATCTGAAGCGTTTCACCACGACTTTCACTGACGAACTTTGTTGATTTTATACCTTCGCCCGTGTTTACAGTATTAACCCGGGCGAAGATAAAAGCTTTGAAATTGTTTAGATATGTTTCTTTGGTGCTCCGCCAGGAAAGAAATAGTTTGCTGTTGCTAAGCAACATTCTTTTGTGCTCGTTCAGTATCCAGCATTATGTCTGACAGCTCAATTGGTTCTAATCTGTGATCACAGGCTGCAAAATGAACTGTCTGTGCCACACTGTTTTAGATCGGTGCATACTTGTTATGCAACGCTGTGCGTTCTGCTGCTTTCCTCATTTTTTGCTTCATTTGGAAGTTTGACTGGCAAATGTCTCTTTGCCAGGTCTGCTCAGTGAAGAACAGGGAGGAGATGGAGTTAAACACGCATTGCTTTAATCCCAAGTCCTCGGCATTATCAAAAGGAGAATTGCTGTATGTTTATTGTGTATTTTATTATATAGGGAGGCTGCAAACATGTTTTTTTGTTAGTTACTAAATATGTTTTGAACAGCAATAACAAATCTCCTCCTCTCCCCCAAAAAGGCACATTTATTGTAGTTTGTGTGGAAAGTCATTTGGAGACTGTGGCACACACAATACAATAACACAATGGAATTTGATGCAACACAGGGATCCTGCAAATAGACTACAGCACATGTAACTTATCAGTTTTTAGTTTTTGATGAGACTGATGTGTTCATTGAACTTCATGATAACTATTCAGGCTGCAGTTCATGGTGGGCCTTTATTGATTTGCATTATTTGTAAAGGTTTCCTTCCTTTGATAACAGTAAGATTTAACTTCTTGGAGCTGCTGTGCCACCTTCTGCATCCTCCGCTGGAAAGAAATTAAGTACAAAACACATCAGTGCAGTCCGGCAAAGTGTTTATTATGTTAAATCATTAGAGCAAATAGTTTATTTGTTTACATGAACTAACATCTAATTCATCTCTTCTGGATAATGAGTACAGCTGCAACTAACGACTTTTCATTATGAATCAATCCGCTGAATATTTTCACCATTAAATTAATGAATCCTTTAGTTTCTAAAGTGCTCATCACAATTTCCCAGAGCCCAAAGAGACGCCTTCAGCGCGCTTCTTTGGTCCAACAACCAGTCCAAAGACTACATTTCTGATCATAAATGACAAAGACAGCAGAACAACCAGCAAATGTTTGACCTTTTAATGGGGAAAAATAAACAATTAATTGTTAAGTATTGATAAGCGGGTGGGAATGGATGGATGGATGGATGTTAAGTATTAGATAAAGGCTCAGAAAAATACCACCTCTGATTGGAAGATTTCCACTTGCAGCATTTACGTTTGGGAGCGATTGTACTGAATGATATTTCAGGGGTCTTTATGTTTCTGTGTCTACCTGCTGTGTAAAGGTTAATGTGGCCACACAGCGTCTCTGTTAATAACACTGTGTGCAGGCTCTGGCCATGAGCAGCCAGATCCTGGTGGAGAAGTCTTTGCTGGGCTGGAAGGAGGTGGAATATGAGGTGGTGAGAGACGTGGCTGATAACTGCGTCACCGTCTGCAACATGGAGAACTTCGACCCTCTGGGCATTCACACAGGTACTGAAACACAGGAGCACGCACTGACCCGTCCATCTTCAGGCTGGTTGTGTGTTTACTGTCTCTTGTTCTGCTGTTTCATTCAGGTCTGTTTGCTTTTTGTATTCTGTTGTCCTCAAACAAACACAAAATCTCTTCCTCTCCCTCTCTCTCTGGGGAGGCTCCTTCAGGTCGAGCATGTTTTGTTTTCCCTCTCTGCAGGTTGTTCATGTAGACCAGATTTACTGTGTACCTGGATATGGATGTATGGACGCTTTCGGCAGCTGTTGTTGTCCTTTGTCAAGCATTAAGAATCAATACTTGAGCGACAAACTTAAGCCTGTCGGTTTAGCCAACATCCTGAACTTGTGCAGACTGAGACACTTAAAGTGTACCTAGGATTAAAGATGGTCTGAGTGCTCCTTACAGATTTAGGGAGGATTAACAGACCAGTGTCTAAAACGCGGTACTGTCTGGCCTGTAAAACGATGGATGATCGCCAGCTGTTCAATTATTACATGTTTGTCGCTGATTTAAAGAATTGTGCAGTACTTTTACAGAACTGTAACTCCGATGATATAAGCTTTGATGTTTCCGTAAAGAAAGTGATGCATAATATATCCTTAAATGTTTTAAAGAAAACTGCACAAACAGCCATTTACAACAATATGTTCACACTTTATGTTTACATTCAATCAAATCTATCTTGTGTTTTCTTTCTCATCAAGGTCTGTCCTTGTCCTTCCTCTTCTTCAGGTGACTCCATAGTGGTGGCGCCGAGCCAGACGTTGTCCAACGAGGAGTACCACATGCTCCGTGAGACGGCCATCAAAGTGGTTCGTCACCTTGGAATCGTGGGCGAATGCAACATCCAGTACGCCCTGCACCCGGCGTCCCTGGAGTACTGCATCATCGAGGTTAACGCCCGGCTCTCCAGAAGCTCTGCTCTGGCATCCAAAGCCACCGGGTGAGAGAAAACGTGTGCAAACGGAACGCTGGTGATACAACATGTAGGAAATGCTGTCCTGTAAACAATTTAGATCAGATGGTAAAAGCTTTGGGAGTCTTTTGGGAGAAATTTTTGGATTTCCACAATTACTAAAGGTTTAAAAGATCTGAGGGGTCAATACAGCATCAGTTTACGACAGAAACTTCAACCACAAGCTGATTTTGGTCTCCCTGCCTCTCGGTCCTTGTCTCACAGGTATCCCTTGGCTTTTGTTGCCGCTAAGCTGGCTCTGGGTATCCCCCTGCCTGAGATCAAGAACGCGGTATCGGAGAAGACCACAGCCTGCTTCGAGCCCAGTCTGGACTACATCGTCACCAAGATCCCCCGCTGGGACCTGGACCGCTTTCAGGGCATGTCCCATGAAATAGGCAGTGCCATGAAGAGTGTCGGAGAGGTTGGGGCCGGATCCATGGCTAAACGCTCGCTCATTCACTCTCCTCACGCACATGTTTTATTCTGTCATGTACTTCCCTCCTCTGGATTCAGGTGATGGCGGTGGGCCGGACCTTTGAGGAGAGCATGCAGAAGGCCCTGAGGATGTGTCATCCATCAGTGGATGGCTTCGTGCCCCGGCTGCCACTCAAGAAAGCCTGGGCCGACACCCAGGACCTGCAACAGGAGCTGGCTGTGCCCTCCAGCACCCGCATCTTCTCCCTCGCCAAGGTACACTAATCTTTCATAACGTTAATAATAAATGACGCCGACTCCAGTTTTTCTCATTAAAATCACATTTTGAAGTGCAAAAGAAAAAAAAAAAAGATCATGAAAAAACCATGAAACGTGGAGCAAAATGTATCCCTGGTCCACCTGCATGTCTGTATGTGAAAGCTGGTGTTTGAAATGTTGATTTAGTGAAATAGATGCACAGGAGGTAACACATACAGAATAAACAGCGTTTGATTCGTGAAGTGACAGCAGGGCCTTTTCAAATATGTTCAAATGTGGAGGAGGATGAATCAAAATCACACAATCTGAAATGTATTTTCACTTGTCCACTACAATGCTGCTGGCCTGTGTGTTTCCCTCACATGACCCCAAATCCAGAACAGTTGGGACGTGTTTACCCACAGCGGTTTTAGAAAGTGTTCCTGAGCTCATGCAGTAATCTCCTTCATGTGATCATGTGTTCACAAAGTGGTGAACCTCGCTCTATCCTTGCTTATGAACGACTGAGCCTTTCCAGGATGCCCCTTTCATACCCAATCATGATACTCTCACCTGTTACCAGTGAACCTGTTTACCTGTGGAATGTTACAAACAGGTGTTTTTGGAGCATTCCACAACTTTCCCAGTCTTCAGTTGCTCCTGTTCCAAATTCAGAACAAGCATTTAATTACAAAACTCAATGAATCTGATGAGGTCAGACATTAAGTATATTGTCTTTGTACTGTTTTCAGTTGAGTATACGTCAAAAAGGATGAGCAAGATTTCACATTCGGTTTTATTTATGTTTTACAAGCTCAGTCACAGCTGAGAGAAGAGCACAGTGAGGCTGCATCTGTGTCAAATCCTTTGTTTCCCAACAGCAGAGATACATTTGTCCACTTATGGAGAGGAATCATTGAAAACAGACAGAGCCAGTACGCAGCCTTAGATCCTCAGGTGGGGCCTAAAGATGAGGCTTCAGTCTAAAGGTGGCCGTGCTTTTGCCATCAGGACCCATCAGCTTTGGAACGACCCGCGTGATGACATAAAGCTCACAGGATCAGTAACTTCTGTAGAATCGCTTCTTAAAACCCATTTTTAGAGACTTGCTTTTATGTGATGTGTTTTTATCGCTTAAGGTTTTCATTCGTATTTATTCACATTGGTATTGATCTTTTGTCTTCTTGTTTCAACTTCAGCTTAACTTAACCTTGATTGTTATCATGCTCCTTCTCAGCCTTACAGTTTAGCTGTCTGTTGGTATACCGCCTGCAATATCTTGTTTTTGCTTTGTCTGTCAAAGCACTTTGTAAACTCTAATTTTAAAGGTACTATGTAAATAAAGTAGGGCTGTCAAGTGAATGTGCTCGGTCTGACCTCCGAGCTCGCTGCTACGTAAGCGCTTTGCACTTTGTTAGGCGTGAAGTACCCCTGCTTTCATCATGTTCACAAGGCTAACGTGGACGGTTGTATGTTCAGGGATGCATGGCGAAGAATCACAGAGCGTCATTGATCGGCGTTAATTCTTTTGATATGCTATTTTTTCTATTAATCAACATTAATGCCTTCTTTTGACAACTGTAAAACAAAAGTTATGATTAGCGTTAGTAGTATTATCCTGCTAAACAGTTATTCAGACATAAGCTATGATGAGGAGCAAAGACAAAAGACACCAGAGGAAAATGAACTGCATGTGATTCTCTGATACATTGTTTGAAGCTCAGCTCAGTCATCAGTTCTCTGACACTGAAACTAGTGAAAATCACAGTAATAATCACTTGCAGCTTGATTAGCTGCTCCTCATGGCAGGTTTCACTGCATGTTTTACAGGCTGCTGAGCGAAATCCTCCCACACTAACCTGGAATCATTTCTCTGCTCGGACATCTAACAGAAAGAGGATAAAACATGTTTATGAAGCTGTTTTCAGGGCACAGCCTCCGTCATATTATAGGCTGATGAGACAGACTTGCTTTGGATGTCTGATTTTCAATAACAGGCCAGCATTGGCAAAGTAATACACTGCCCCTGCGATGGATTTCACTCGCAGTCCTTGGTGTAATGGATGAAAACAGATTTACAGTGACGGCTCTGAACGGCCGTCCGGATGCAGCGACGGCTCGCTGACTGATTTGTAACATGATTTTGCTCACAAGCGGTTGATTTTGGATTCTGTTGAAACTTTGTGAAACCTATTTGATGTCTGCTTTCAGAATGCTCCAATAAGGGGCATGAATGATGAACTTGACGACGATGAATAATGAATGTAACGGCTCGCCTGTTTCATGTCTCTACTTTTAAGTCCCTCCACAGTGGCATGAGTGTCGATCACATCCACCAGCTGACGGCCATAGACAAGTGGTTCCTCCATAAACTCCACAGGATAACGCAGCTGGAGCAGCACCTGGCAAGCTACAGGAGGTAACACACATTCAACGGTGTCTGTGTGTGTGTGTGCAGGTGTGTACGCTGTGTAAATAGTGCTGTGACGGCCTCCAGGACTCCAGTAAAAGTTACTTACTGTATGGTATCTGTGTGACTCTCTGCTCTTTGATGATATCTAATCAAGGGGAAGTATCTCCCCCTAAGTACAGTTCATCCATCCACCCATAAGGTTGCAGTCTATTGCACCACAGACAGACAACTCATGGATTATTAGAATTTTATGGAATATATTTCAACTCCTTTGCTACTTCCTACACACCTACATGTTCCACACACACAACTCTTAAATGTGGGTGGGGTTGTTACCGAGCTTTGGGGCTGCTCTGCTTCTGCTGTTTTTCTAACCTTGCATTTACTCGGCAGGGTTTCACACACAAACGCACCTTGTATTCATACCCACGACACTGTGCGTCGAGTTGAAAAGGCTCAGCTGGTGCCTGTTGGAATTAGAAACGGATAAACGTGTTAAAAACCAGGGTAGAATTATGGGTTCTATCTAGAAATCTGAATCTTCCTCTGTAGGAAAATGTTCATCCTTAAAAATCAGATGGACTCCAGTCTCTTCACGTCTGCCTCTCTCTCACTCGTGGTTCGCCTCCTCTCAGCTCCCACTCTGCCCTCGGGCTCTTACCTGGACGGCCGCTGTGAATTTTCATGGCTCAGTCACAGGTTACCCGCTGCTTCCTTCTGACTCTGCTGTTTAATAATTAATGGCCGGCCGTCTGGTGGGCGCCCGCCGCAACACGCTGACACATGGAAGGCTGTTGTAGTCTCCACTGCCTCTGGAGCAGGGGACACTGGGATGGGCACACAACAGTAGGCTACTGCCAGACTGATGGAGCGTAGAGCTGAGTGCAGGTGGGCTTCAGGCTCTGCTGGTCAGGAGACTCGCTCTGTCTGTGCAGAGGCGTGTTGAATCTTCTATTGCTGTGGTTGGGACAGGAGGATATTTATTGATAGAGATGAGAAGAAGCCTTCAAAGTGAGGACATTTTATTCTTCATTTGATCGAGAGTCACATGCAGTGTTAGGATTTCTTTGTAAAGTGAAGATTAGAGTAAGTAGTTCCGACTGACAGTGAAGATCTGCCTTTCATTGACTCTCTTTTATCCTGGTTGGTAAAGGTACGAGGACTATAGTAACTATCCTTTTATGGCAATATGACAATTTTATAGTGAATATTGATATTTATAAGATTAGAAACTGGATTAGTATTACTAACAGTATCATTCCTTTAGCATATTCAGTATTTTGTACCAGCATTTTGCTTTAAAATACAGTATGATCGGGTACAGTCATAGACTAGAGTGCTGCTTGGGTCGCATTTTTCTGTCCAAACCCAGCCCCAGTTACACAGTTGTTCAGCCTGCATCCTCCACCCTCTGTCCACATGTCGGTGTGAGGCTGAATTCAGAGCTCCACACATTTTACATAACCAGCTGCTTCGTTATAAAATCCGCATTGATGACTAAGCTGAAATGCCTCCTTTCCTGCATATTTTCCCTGCCCATATTTTCACTAAAAGACCTTGAAAGCACCACGTCAGGTAGGCTAGCCCAGCCGACATGACCGAAACCATTTCCAAATTTTTTCCCGTCAACACATGAATCAGCTCATCAGCAGGGTCTGCTGGTGTCAGGTTTTGCATCCAAAACCAGTTTTAAGTGGCCCCTTCAAGTTAGATGACTGAGCAAAACTCAGTCATCTAACACGACAATATCACGACAATACATCTGCATAACAGAGATAATTGACATGAATAACAATTAAAAGGACTTACTCAGCTTGTAAAGACGGCAATTACATGACACACAGGTGTCATTCTAATACTCTGAAGGCTGAAAATGAAAAGTTTTTATGCATATGTGAGAACATGTCAGTCCCTTTTCCTCACTTTCTGCACACCGCACATTGTTTTAATCTGTATTACATGTTTTATTTGCTGTGAGGTGCATGTACAGAAGTTCGTGGCATGCAAAGGATTTCCCTCTCGCTGTAAACTGCTCTTCCAGAGAGGATGATTGTACACAAGACAAACCGAACTCTCAGATCAAATTCCTTTCCTTCCTGTGATTCTGACTCAGAGCTCACGCCGCTCGCGCCTTTCGTTGTTATTTCTCAGCCCAGCCATGTGCAGTGGGAGTTAAAACACACTTGACATTTCCAATATTGTTACGCTACAAGGTCATAAATAATTCAGATAAGCAGGAGGGAGAGCAGGTTGTGGTTTACCAGAAATAAGAATTCCTTTTGTCTCAGCCGAGGTTGAAGGAATACTGTGACATTATTGGAAACAATGCTTGTTGCTTTGTTAGCGGGAGTTACTTGAGAAGATCAATATCAGTCTGATCACCGTGCATCATGTGTTTAGTTTAAAAAATAAAACTGAAAGCAAAGGGAGGCAGTCGACTCCATAGCTGTCATATTTACACAGTTTATTTAACACGTTCAGAAACAGAAAACCGGCCTAGCGTGGTGTAATTAGAAGATATCCTATTTACTTATTTCATGATCGAATCAGCTCAGTCCAGTAAATGCATCAGCATCTCTCGTGTCCTGTCCCTTCACTGTGAGTCTGCTGATTTTTCACACCTTTCCCAACTCTGAGCTGTACCCCAGCTGACTTTTGGATGTATTGTGGGCTAGTTTGCTTGAAAACATGATGCAACAAATAAGTATATAAGTTTTTCTTTTCCACTCATGGCAGAAGCTAACTGTTCAACTGTGCTAATCAACGCTCAGTGATTTATCTGATATCAGTCCTTTTGATCTATACAGCAAAGAATCCAAAAATCTAACTGTCCTCTTGGTTTGATAAGATACTGACTCTGTTCGGATTCATCATATCTGAAAATGGAAAGAGAACCAACAAGATGTGACTGTCCGTGTATAAACTCTGTACCGACACATGCTGCAGGTCCAGAGTGGTTTGAAGCAAATTCGTGGTTTTTATAAATTGGTCCAGTTGCTCCACTTCAAAATCTTGATACCCAACGATATTTCTGTCACCTTTTCATTCTTCACAGCTCACATTAAAGTTTCATCGATTTAAAATGGGTTTAAAATGGCTGCACTTGCCAACCTGGTGCTCCGGCACCTTGGCACCTCTTTTGCTGATGCCCTATTGATCGCTCTGAGGTGGGCTGGTCCCTGCTGTGCACACCACTGGGTAGCAGAGCCAGTCATGACCCACTTGTTGGATTGACCCTCTTAGTTCAGTGGTCTTGAAAGTACACTGATATAAGAGGGGGGGTGCATACAGAAAATGTGAAGAAATAAGCTTACTTGTCAGATTTGTTCATGCACCTCAGGAGGCTTCCAGGCTTCCATGTCAGGCATGTTGTGTATTAAACTTTTAAGCTCAACAAATGATTGACAGACTCTGCTTCCCTCTTCTTCGGAGGTGACATGGTGTCGTACCAGAATGAATTTAACTTCATTTAAAATCATGAGCTTTTCCTTTGGCATGAAGGGAGATTTGGTTATGGCACAGTCCTGTTGTTCCCGTGCAAATGGAGTGAAATGTCTTTGGCAGTGATCCTGATGTCTAAATTAGTCAAATGTAGAGACATCATTTCAGGAAAAAGCATCCTCCAAAGTGCACACCACTAAAAAGCGACTATTAAGCTCACTCCATAAAGTTTGTGAGTGGTTCTTGAAACTGCTGTTTCATTTTAACTTATTGTCTTGTCCTGCAGTGGCACAGTACCCAAAGGCCTGCTGCTGAAGGCCAAGCAGGACGGCTTCTCAGACCGGCAGGTTGGTCAGATTCTGGGCTCCAATGAGAGAGCAGCCAGAGAGCTGAGGCTCACCCATGGCATCAAACCCTGGGTCAAACAGGTGAGCACGCCTGGGCTCCTTGTCGGATCTTCCAGTATGGCTACAACTAACAATTATTTTCATTAGTGATTAATTTGCCAATTATTTTCAGGATTCATTTATTAATTGTTCAGCCTCCAAATTGTTTCAAAAAATGGTTTGAGTTCAGTCTTTGTCTACATAGGCAACACTATTTAGTGGCATAAATTCATTGTTGGTTTTTGTCTTTCTCTTGAATTGTGTTTGTGATTTAATTACCAATGTTAATACCTTAATGTAATTATATCCATCACAAGTAAAGTTAAACATTTACTAAAGTAAGTGAGTGTAGTCGCCTAACAGCACTGTCTGATCAAATGACACATAACCTTGTTTTCTCTGACCCCTCTTCTCAGATTGACACCTTGGCAGCAGAGTATCCAGCCATGACCAACTACCTGTATTGTACCTATCATGGTCAGGTAAGCCATCTCTGCTGACTGAGAAATCCAACCACTGTCTAACAGAAAATAAAATGAGTATAACAAAAATTTCAACATTTAATGTTCTGAAGAAAAATATTAGAAAGTATAATACCAGTAATATTAATTGTAAGATGGTTGTTTTTCTGTGCTGAAGAATTGGTGATAGACATATTTCTGGCAGAGATGCATCATTAACAGTTGTTTTGCCAATTTAACCAATCCATCAGGAGCATGATCTGGATTTTACAGACCAGGGAATTATGGTTCTTGGTTGTGGGCCCTATCACATTGGTGAGTCCAACAATAAGCTTTCATATCATTTAATATTGCTATGTTTATACAAATGTTTAGCTGATTATGCTATTTCCTCACATAAAAGCAGGCAGTCAAAGGCTGAGTCTCAAATACAGGGTGGGGTTAAAAAATAAGGGTGGATAAACTCCTGGGACCGGTTATATATGATGTGCATGTCAGCTAAATATCATGTACCTTTCTATCCCTGTAATTTACTTACTCATTAATTACTCATCTTACTTACTTTGAACTGGATCCAGTGTTGAGTTTGTATTAAAAGCACAGTGACACACATTTAACAATAGAAATGGGAGCAGATCAGAAAACACGAACACTTTGTACACTTTGTAAATACAGGCCCAAGCCACTACTTGAAGAAATCCAAATAATAAAGAAAATGTACCAAAGATTTTTGGTGTTTGTACCCAATAAGCACACAGTGTAATGCCTTCATACAGGAGCTACAGTGCCTTGGCAAAGGTTATTGTCAAGGGTTGGAGGATGCAATAATGTCGCCCAGGAAACAAAAGGGCTCATAGAAAATTTGGTCTAAACACAAATTATGCATGGCAGTTAAAAATTAATGGAAGACAGAATATAATTTGGATGGAAAGCGAATGTCGCAGTCTTGCAGTTGTCTGTTTATTATGCTGAATTTGTGAACTCCTGTTTTATGGCCAACAAATTCACTGACTGCTCGATCCACCAGGAAGCAGTGTTGAGTTTGACTGGTGCGCGGTGTCCAGCATCAGAGCCTTGAGACAGATGGGCAAGAGGACAGTGGTGGTCAACCACAACCCTGAGACGGTCAGCACCGACTTTGACGAGTGTGACCGCCTTTACTTCGAGGAGTTGACCCTTGAACGCATCCTTGATATCACCCAACAGGAGGTTAGGACACGGACATCTCTTATTTGACAAAATTCAAACAAAATATATAAACAACCTACTGTATTTATATATATCCATTTTTATCATGGAAAAGTTTTTTGTATTGGCAGAAGATGGGCACCTACACCCACTTACAGTATCCTGCTCTGGGCCTATCCCAGCATGCATTCAGGGAGACGCAGGGCACCAATCTATCACAAGGTTATATCACTGATAATAACTACTTATATATTCATGTGTACTGAGTGGAATCTGATTGAAATATTGCATTGCAATCAATTCAAGGCTTCCCTAGGCAGAGTAGTATTGATCAATTGCACATTACATATATAATAATAAAAAATCAATCATGTGAGCCAAGTCAGAGGCAGGAAATACTAGTGGAATTTAAACAAAAATAATATTTGCCCAGTATTATGGGCAAATAGATTTACTGGTCTCAGACTGGCACACAACGTACATATAATGGCATAATAAGTTCTCCAACTAAAGCTTTCTGATTTGTTTTGACGTGACTGTACTGCTCAGGAATAATTCTTTATTATAAAAAAAGGAGAAATAAAACATTAGCAGCATGACTATGACTTATTATTCTGGATTTCCCACAGAGCAGACTTCCACAGTGCTGAGGGAAGAAAAAAGGAGAGGGGGAAAAAAAAAAAAACGTTCCCTGCTCAGAATGGCATGGATGAAACATAACCGGAAATATCCCAAACCTCTGTGTTGATTCATACTTATTTTTTTCATATTTATGGAAACTCTGAAACTCAGAAGCTGGTTAAGCGTGCAGCATTTTCTGCCTTATCCTCCGGGATGGTCTCGGCCATTAGAAGCAGCCAAACAAAAGCTCCCCCCCCCTTCTCTGTCTAACAGAGACTGGGAAAACTCTGAATGAGTCCTAATTGGGACATTTACTATGTGGAGCAATGGGCTCGTCTAAGCTTTGGGGTTGTGTAGTTACAGGTATGAGGAATTTTTTTTTTATGGGTTTACTGACCTCTTTACTAACCTCTGTAACACTCATAGTTCATGTGGTTGTGCTTGATAAATAGTTTTTTTGTGGGTAAATATGTTCTTAGGTGGTCACTTTGTATCCCTATGTAGAATTTGGATCATTTATATGAACTGTTAAGAAGAAGATGTTGATTTAATCTACGCAAACTGGGGAAATTTCTTGTGTGTGCTTTTCCGAGGAGTATCATGGAGACACATTTCAATACAGTCTCACAAATCCACAATTCTCTGGCCTAAATTAATGATAATGCCAGTACAGACTTGAATAACAACAACAGAATGACTCTTAGTGTAGCGATTATCATTTACTTTATCTGAAACATGTTAGCCTACCATCATGTTCATCTCAGTTTAATTAAGATTTCACATACATTAGCAGACTTGATATATCATGTATTTAAGGATGCATCACTGCGATGTGTTGCTCTGTGGCGGAGCCCAGCTGACCCTGTGATTACTGTGATTCACTGTGGCTTTCCTGTGTATATGTTTGCTGCTGTCTGTGTATTTATGCTGTGTTGCGTGTTTGCTCACTAATGTCCATCTGACTTTCCTCTGCAGAGGAATTGTAATCCAGTTAATGTCGCGATGGGATCAGAGTGTGATTAAGTGTTTGTTTGTTCTGGGTGATAGCATTACCATCAATCCCTCTCTCACAGCTACAGTCCCCTCTTCCTCTATGTGTGTGTGTGTGTGTCTTTGTGAGATAAATACAGCATTAGAGCATGGAGATAAACCCTGGACAGGAGCAGGAGAGCAGGCCCATGAATAATGAAGAGATACAACCTGGCATTGCCATGGAAACAGCATCCCCTCTGGATCAGCTAGACAGGAAAAGGGGTAGCATGCTGTTATTAAAAGAAACACACGCTTGCTCACACACACACACACACACACACACAGTCCCTGGTGATAACTAAACCCGTGGCACGACCGAGATCAACTGTTTCTGTTTGTCTCATATTTTCACTGTGTGATCAGTGGCCAGAATAATTGGAAGTGGCCACAGGTTTCAGACTGTTAATCTTGGCTGATAGGCCTCTGGCAGGAGGTCCAAGACATGAAAGAGTGTCTCCGTCTCCTGTCCTCTCCCCTCCTTCCACTTCTCATTCTTTCATTCGACCTGCTGTTAAATCCGTTTTGTCTCGCACGTTCTCATTTGTCCATCCCCTCCTCTCCAGGGTTGTTCCGGCAGCATCGTGTCAGTCGGAGGGCAGATCCCCAACAACCTGGCCGCCCCGTTGCACCTGAACGGGGTGAAGATTCTCGGGACGAGCCCCCTGCAGATCGACCGGGCAGAGGAGCGCTCCGTCTTCTCCAGTATACTAGATGACCTCGGGGTGGCCCAAGCCCCATGGAGGGCCCTCAGCTCACTGGTGAGAGGAAACAATTGAATAATGGATAGTCGGGGAGGTAATGAAATATGTGTTATGCATGATGACGCTAAGCTAAAAAAAACAGTAAAAGGTGCCGATTTAGTGACTGATAAGTGTCCTCATCATGCTCCTTCTCAGTGAGCTGAGTCCATTTGCTTTGACTGCTCGCGTGTGTGCAGGCAGCAAACAGTGAAAGAATGTTTTCCCTCAGTGGTATCAGGGTTTCCTCCAGAAAATGAGTTAACACAGGCAGTGAGCTCGAGGTGTTTGGAGAACGTTAGTCCAGGCAGATGACGTTTGCTTTTAAAAGACGTCCATCTTGTTCATTTTTATGCTCTAATTTAGTTTGTGTACATATGGATCTACTATAAGAAAACCTAATATTTGAGTTTTACCCATACTGTCTTGTAGTGTAATAAGAAATCATATTCTTATTCCTATGGAGGGAAAAATATGGAAAAATTATAGAACTGAACCAAAGCATCTCCTGCAGGGATCATGACATCACTAACAATTAAGAGACGGGATTTCCCAGCACACACTGCAGCCTGATGCATGCAGTGGAGCAGAAAAGTTGATTCTTTTCTGTTTATGAACATGTATTATTTTTATATAAAAGAACACACCTAACATTAGCTTTAGTCAGCAGCCACATAACATCACACTTTTTCCTACAGACAAACTTGTCTCATTATTTTTTCGATTATTTTTTTTTCAGCGTTTCTGCTTCGTAACTTGTCTCATTATGTGCAGGACTTTCTTCCTCATCGAGGCACCGTGCCTTTTTTCTAACTGCTTTTCCTGTTTGGCCCTCTCAACTTGCTCACGGCTATGTTACAATGAAGCACCAGCAGGCCCCTCTGTGGAACACGTGGAGCACTGAAATGTGTCTGCCGTCAGTGCTGAAATACGTCTCTTCCATGACCGTTGCTCATGTGTTCAGGTACCACGAGGAGCGATTAGCCGGCACACACGGATAAAGTTCTGTGTCTCTCCAGAGTCTGCACACATATTCTATTTCCCTGTCGATTGTGAAGAAGCGTTTCGTTTTTATTGGGTTGGAATAACTCCAGCAGAGCCGTGGGGAGATGGTTCTTTTGCGTCTCTGGGAAGCTGGTTTGTGTTTGTTAATGGTACTCCACCTGGCGAGTGAACAGTGGGTAATGATGGAGAGAAAAAGCCGAGACGTGCAGAGAGACGGAGAAGAGAAAGAGCGATGATGATAATGATGATAAGGAGGAGGAGGAGGACATACTGCCTTTCTCTCACTGCTAGACTCCTTCCACGACTCCCTCCTGTCTCATCCCTCATGTGAACTGAATGGAAGAGAAGAAAATCAAAAGGGAGATGAATTGAACTCCTCTTTCTGACTGCAGGAGCACTTATACTCTCCTTTTTTACTCTTTTATGTGTGTGTGTATGTGTGTTTAGAATGGGTAAAATGGGCCTTGCTTCCTTGTATGAGAATGAGGACGAATGCAAACGCGCACTTGATTTTGCTATTAGTTCTTTGTTTTCTGGCTTTAATCAAACAGCTGTCTAACATTCTGTGAATTTCTTAATGCTAAATACACAGGAAGCTGCACACAACTTGAAACACAAAACACAGGTTAAATCCATAGAAACAACACAACGATTTTTACTATTTTACAAAATACCTCAAGTTTTTCTTTAGAAATGCATTTTTGATGAACTATAGACAGTTGTTTTTTTTATGTTTTTGTTTGCTGGAATACTTTTTCTTCTTTGTCTGCCTTGAAATGATTTGTACCTTGGTGACGTTTATATTCCAGGTTTCCTCCACCTGTTACAGCATATACAAAGTAAAATAAATAACAGATCGGCTGATGCACTTTGGTGTCTTAGCCAGTGACCTCTGAACTGTCAGGACTACACTAAGTGTTCCACCTGTTCAGCGGATCATCCACATGCTGTGTGAAATTGTAATGGTAACTTTATAGTCCAACATTTATGTCAGTTTTAACCATATTTTCCTCCTCATATTTCAACTGTTTTTGTGTAAAACTTGATGCCAAAGAGACTAAAGTTTAATGCCACATCATCAGAACTCAACATGTGCTTTCAAGTGGCTCCAAAGTTTAACAGACCACCTGGATGATTTCTGGCGCCACTATCGTGACACGGCACACTCTTTATCTTTTCAAAATGGTAAACAAAGCTTACAACAATCTGCTCTGCTTTCCTCTTCCTTCACAGGAAGACGCCTTTGCCTTCGCCAACCAGGTGGGCTACCCCTGTCTGCTGCGGCCCTCCTACGTTCTCAGGTCAGTTTAAACACACGTCAGCCAAAACACAGTGAAACTGCAGCAGATGAGATTATTATGTGAGCAGTCTCTTCATCATGACTCACTGTAACACCTTAATAACAAGCACATTTTTTGCATTTCTAGCCAATAAAGTATATGAACAAATACAGGGGAGAAGACAGTGCAGTCCTGGTCGGCTGAGGCATGAAAGAAAAAAATCAAGTAGCTTTCTTAATAACTCATTTGGAGACTTATTGCTAACTGAGTAAAATACAATTTCAGTTATGATGATTAATGAACTTTACTCCACCGCAGCTCATTCAGTTTTGCAGTGACACTTTTGTCCAGCAGGTGTCGTGATCAGACCCTGCATTCAGCAGGGGTTTGTCACAGGGAATAAACTTGTGTATGAGGGAGTTTTGTGAGACATTTTGCGATTCTACATGCGAGCTGTGATGCTGTTTCAAAAAGGGAATCTGTCCCTGCTCGTTAAGCATGGTGGGAAACCCCGTGTGTCAGGCGCTCGGTCACATTTAGCATCAGAGTAATCCACTTCATCTTGATGTAGCCACAGTCATGCTAATAATGAAGAGTTTATTTATTGTTACAGAGTTTATTATTATTAAAAATTTCACTGTCTTCCATGTTAAGGAGGAAAGGCTTCCCTCCCTTCTCCTCTCTAGCATCAGCGCACGGTGAACTCTCTCTGATCTCTTCCCATCCCCAAAGCATTTTCACTCTTCCCCTTTGACATACTTGTTAATGGTTTTTGAATGTTCCTCCCAGCCTCGGTACATATGCACAAACTCACACATTTACACACCAAACACTCTCTTCCTTGTCAGATTCGTGCTTCATATTTTTGTAACAGTGAAATATACACACACACACAACAGAACTCACAAAGTTTGAAGTGTTTTGCCCTAAAATATATTTATGCAATAACTTAAAAAGAAAATCCATATATTGTATATCTTATTTGCATACTTAAACCCATCATTCCTTTTGGTTATGAAAACATTTTCGCAGTATAACTGCTGTGACATGCCAGCACTGCTTGCTCCATCTGTACCATGATGTGCATAAGGAATAAGACAGTTTTCAAACTAGTTTATGGTTTTTCCATTTTAGTAAACAGCTTCCAAAATGTCAATTCAAAGCTTAAACATTTGGAAACTGTCTCATTTCTTCACTGTTACAAGTGCTGCAAAAGCCAACGTTGGCAAGACAGCAAATGCACAGTTGTTCTGAGGAATTTCTGTCTGTGTGAGAGCAAACCTGTGTGGGTGAGAAACGTCCCAGTTAGACCTAAGTAATAAACACAAGACTGAAAATCAAATTACTTTCGTAAAAATCCATCAAGTGAACTGATTGTGATGCCATTGTTTTGGAATTGTTGTATCTGTTGAATTTCCCTTCACTCTGGGGACTTTTTTAGGTGCTGGGTCTCAATGTTTTGAAAGTTGAAATCAATTCAGGATGTGGTGGGTAACAAATGGGTTAGACCTCTGAATAGTATTTGTTCAGACAGACTGAAAAATGTAATTATTGCCACACAATGTGTTAAGGCATATGCCATTCTCCGCTACACCGAAACAATAATAATGCAGAGCATCAGCCAGTAACATTTAGCCCAGTCATTTAACTGGGTTTGCCACAGAAAATATTCTGTCTTATTTTAGATCCAGTGTTTGTTTTGCATTCTGAAAATTTCCCCTTAGTTACTTTATATTTTGCCCTCTGAACCAGGGGTCAGTCTTCTTTACAGCCCTGATTCCAAAAACATTTGGCTGACGAATATAACTTAGAAATGTTTCCAGGCAAAGTAATAAGATAAACACAGCACTTCTGTTGTAACTACTAGCAGCACTACAATCATCACCATCACTACTAACACATTTCCCATGACTGGCTGTACTAGCAGGGCCGATAAACTGAAAAACACATTTTTGCATACTCATTTTATTCTTGTCAAAGGCTGACTCAGTGATCGACTGGGCCAGCATATAATGTTTTTTTTTTTTTCCTATGAAGAATTGTTTTAAAGAAACATCCTCCCAAAAACTGTATTCATGTGAAACATCTGAGAACAGTCATACAGAAACTAGATGGCATCCAAGTCAAGGATATGCCTGAATGTAAATGCACATCGTCGGTACTCAAATGAGGGGTCAGTATTCATTTGGGGGTTGGACATATGTCTGCCTGTGAGCAACAGGCAGCTGAGGCATAAAGATCTATCCCGAGCCCGTGGCCTCTCTCTGTCCTGTTTCTCTCAACCCCTCCTCTTCAAACAGGAGGATAGCCCAGCTAGCAGTCTAAAATCAAAAACAACAACAACCGCCACAACAAAACTAGCCTAAATCTGTTGTTTTTTAATGACTGAGTTCTGAACTCGTTTTCAAGAGCCTGCAGTGCTTTTCGACCTAAATAGCAGCTCTTCTCCCTCTCTCTCATTTTGACTGTTTCCAGACCTTGTTCCCGATGGTAATAGTGATGCAACGGAGAGATAATGAGTGTTTTGAACGATCATTTGAAGCTTGTATGTTCTCCTGTTTGCTTGCGTCTCTGCCTCTCCTGTGGCCTTTTGTTTTCTCTCCCTCACTCTCTCTCCTGCTTGCATCTCACCAGTGGCTCTGCAATGAACGTTGCGTACGGAGAGGAGGAGATGAAACGCTTCTTGGAGGAGGCCACTCAGGTGTCCCAGGTGAGATCACTGTGTGCATGCCTGCACATGTGCGAAGAGATTGCCTCCAAAAGTCCTACCTTGGCTTTTAATTTTTTTGCTGTCTTGTACTAAATTAACATGTTAGGACATGTGATCTCTCTCTCCATCACACACGAGCACTGTCATACTTTTTCGTGTTGTGTTCTCCCTCTGCTTTCAATTAGCTAATGCTACCAGCTGGCAAAGCTGTTGGCTAGTATTGTCTGTGCATCTCTACTTCACTGAACGCCCAAGTGGTTTGGGGGCACCCAGCCCCTCCAAGAGTTCCTTCCTCAGGCTACAAGCATACACACACGTCACACCTGCAGAGCACCAAAGCGAGCCTGTTAATGGTGATTTAAAAGGTCCAAACAGAGCACTATTGAAATACTTTTGTTTCACATTATTGGAACCAAACACGTTCTTGGGGGCTCTGGAAATTGACGACCTTCCCCTTAATTTAAGAGTAGTCATGTTTACATCAGATGAGCAGTGGAGGAATTGTGTCAATTTTATTGCAAAGTCACTGTTTTTGAGCATCGAGTGTAATTGAAATACTTAGTATTTGGTGTCAGAGCCTTTGAATTAATGGCTGTTTGACATTAAGGCCCACAGACACCAGCAGGACCTTCCCTGGAAATGCTTTATCAGGCTTGTGCTGCAGCCATCTTCACTTGTTCATCATTTATTGTCTTTAGCAAGTGAAACAGGCTGAGTTGGGTTAGGGTCAGGTGACAAACAACTCAAGAACATTAAACTCCTAAAAAACCCATTGGTTCACGTTCGAGTCAACTCCCTCAAATTAGAAGTTTGCTCAGAGCCAAAAATAACAAGATTTTCACTAACTTAAGTTTACACACACTACACAGACACACAAAGGCAACAACCTCGTTCAGACTTGGGTTCTTTACCTTGGATTCATTGATAGATGAACCATCCTGCTGTCTCTCCTTTAGGAGCATCCTGTGGTCATCACCAAGTTCATCCGTGGCGCCAGAGAGGTAGAGGTGGATGCTGTGGCCAAGGGTGGCAAGGTGAGACATTACTGACTTGTTCTGTTCACTTATTTTTGTCTTACTCGCTTTAATACCACCCTGTTTCCACCCTGTGTATGTAAAGAAGTCTTTGCACTGTAGACTCAATGCTTTGCCAAGTACACAACATGCACCTGATGCACTGTATTATTGTGTTCTGCCTACAATAATTACATGAAGTGCCAGAAGGTGAGGTAAAAAATGTTGTTTCATTTAAAATATGACTATACATCTTTGACATAATGTAAGATTATGTTGCACGGTGTAACAGCCTTGAAAACAACAATGTTTGTCCCTCTTTTATTTAAAATGACACCCCATTTGACCATATTTTCATTTGTAACAGTATCATTGTTATTCATCTCTGTAGCCTGGCATTTTTCAGTCCTCCATTATTTTTCAGTTTAAATGGAGGAGTAGGACAGATATTGAGCCCAGCAGATGAATAAAGTAGAAGTAATCTCATTCATCTTAGTTGAAAAGACATTACAGCCCAGACAGATCTGATTGGGAGAATGGAATACATTAAAACAAAAATGCAGGTAAGTGGTGATACTAAATGAATTTTTCTTTTTAGATTAGTTCAGTTCAGGGCCTGGGTTTTTCCTTTTTTTTTTTTTTTGAGACAAAGGTGGCAAAGGTTGGAGAATGTGCATGGCAGGAGACCTCAGTGGAAAAAAAAATCACAATTTCACTTTACTTCCCAACTTGAGGGCAGACAAAGAAAAGGGATAAAAGGGCACAGAGCCTGATAGAAAAAGTGAAGACAAGAGCTTTTCAAAGTGACCAGTAAACAGATACCAACAGGTGGGTCACATGACATGCAAGCTATCGGAAAAACTGGAGATATTTTTTATTCAAATATTTATGTACAATATATTAATTACACATTGACAATCAAAACACATGTGTTACATGGTACTAAGTTTATTTTTTCAATCACGGGGTTTATGTTTGTTGGCCAACTGATAAATGATAAATCATTTTAAGAAGACAATCTAAAAAAGAATTAAAGTCCCTATTCCATTTGAATTTTTAATGACATAATTGTTTTTTTGGTGGGAAAACTATAATATTAATCATATACAGTATTAGACACAAATAGCAGCAGGGCATTTTCATATGTCTAATGAAGTCTGTGACAATGTAGAAATCACCAAAAGAAATAGACGGGGCACATTTAGGGAGGATAATCAAAAAGGCAAATTGCAAAATTAGATTTTAAATGACTCCTGAGACACATGGACCAATGACTTCTCTTCATGAAAGTTTTACATTAAGCTGATTTAACTTTGAAAAAGTCCTATAACTGTATAATTGTTAGCATTTTAAGTTGCAGTAGGCGACAGAGCCACCTAGGTACTTGTCCTGAATGCCCCGTCTGTTTTTCTATTGTTTAGGCTGTGGGAGTCATTTCAAGGGTGTCAGTTTGAACGTGGGCAATCCAGTTGTATGGTAGATTTTCTCTCTCTACTTTCCCTGAATGCAGCCCCTCCATTATCTTCAGTATCACATTAACAAGCTGTCCACTCATTGAATACCAAACAGGCCTCATTATTCCTGGCCAGGCGGTGTGTGTGTGCATGAGTATATGTGTGGGAGAGCGGAAAAGTCAGAGATAATACGTATTAATTACAGGCTCTATCTGAAGAGTGCTAATGAATGTTGTGGTTAGCAGCAGTTTAAATGAGCTAATGATACTGCAGCTCATTTACAGACACACACTCACAGAGTGGCTTGGAGATACAAATCTCCTTTCCTTTGGGTGAAATGTTGGAAGTTATTCTTTTGACACTACACGTCGGCATACGTTGTTTCTTAGCTAGTCCATCAGCAAATACAAGCTCTTTGTCTTGAATGCATTTTCAGTTTTTGACCTGAGTCCTCTCAATGTGCAGTGCTGCACACACTCACACTTGTTGACACTGCATTTTAGTATACTAGTTTGCACTGTGACATGCTGTCGGTATAAACACATCATGTGTGGAAGCCATCTGCCTCTAAATCTGAAAAGTTATCATCAGAGAACGGGCCAAGGCTGCAAAAGTTGAGCTGCCTTGAGTGAGTATTTCTGTTGCTTGCTCTTCTTCTTATCTGCATGCAAATATATAATCATTATGTGTCTGTCCAGGTTCTGGTCCACGCCATAACAGAGCATGTGGAAGATGCTGGGGTACACTCGGGAGATGCCACCCTAATGCTCCCAACGCAGACTATTAGCCAGGGGGCGCTAGAAAAGGTCAGCTAAATCACACCCAGCATTCACATAATGACTAAAACCATATAAATTATACTATAAGATATATACATAATATATGACCCAGTTGATATTCCATTCATATGCTGTGTTTATTTAAATCATAATGGACATTATGCACAGATAAATTCTCCATTTGTGTTCATAGAGATATCATGGTATGGAACTGTTGATGACAGCCTCATACGTATTGTTGTGTGTGTGCTCTTTTTCCATTGCTCTCAGGTTAAGATTGCCACCCGGAAAATCGCGCAAGCATTTGAAATTTCGGGGCCCTTTAATACTCAGTTTCTGGTTAAAGGCAATGATGTCATGGTAGGTAATATTTCCTCAGGGTATGACTAAATGATAGATCGACATTTTCACGCCTGGTTGCATCAAATGCAATTCACTCGCAAAGTGAAATCACCTTGTGCTCAAAATTATTTGCAGAAACTGGATGGATTTTCTGATCTATGTTGCCTTTAGCTTTGATGTTTCAGCTACAGTGCACACACAGGAAATGTGACCGTAGATAATATTGCAATTTGTATGTATGTTTGTGTGCTGGTAATTTACATATCGGAACTCAGCGTGTTTATCATCTTATTATTTTGAGTGCTCTCTTGAAAAGACAGTAATTGTGTTGCGTACCCTTTTAGGTGATTGAATGTAATCTGCGGGCATCACGCTCCTTCCCGTTTGTATCCAAAACGATTGGTGTGGACTTCATCAATGTGGCAACCAAAGTGATGGTGGGAGAGCCTTTGGATGAGGCCAGCCTGCCCTCGCTGGAGAAACCCATCATTCCTGTTGATTTTGTTGGCATCAAGGTGAGAAGGGAAACTGCCTGCCTGACTGGCTTTCTTTCTTCAAACGTTATTATTTGTTATATATAATAACATTTATAGAGTGCAGAGAGAAATTGGATGGATGGATGGATGGATAAATAAATGTAGAAAAAGTTGAAATAAAAAAAAATAAAATAAAATAAAAAAGTTCCAAGTAAGGGAGATTTGTGTTTGAACACAAGCATGCTGTACAATGGGCTGGCCTTGGACATGTTTTTCTATCAGGGACAGCAGGGCATGCAGTCGTAAGTACCAGAGATAATAATCATGATGGACTTGAAACCTGTCAAAATGTCCTCTGTGAAAAAGGCCCAAGTGCAGTACAAAACGGGTTTGCACAACCAAATTAATCATATTTCTGCTTTTTATTCAGTCTTCATTGTCAAAATCCTGCATAGTTTTGGTTCAGTACAATGTTTTTTTCACTTCTATGACACATCAATGTGGGAAAAGCGCAGGGGTAAATAAGAAAATAATACATGATTCACGGTCCTGTGCAGAACGAATCCATCATTAGTGTTATTAATAACACCTGTGCTTTTCCTATTGTACCGTGAAAACGGCCTACTTTCTTGGCCAAATTGGTCCATACGAGAACTAGTCAGCACAAATGTGTCACTTTGGTCAGCCCAAGTTACAGCTGGTCACCATGTTCCCCTTTTAAGGGCCTGTTGACCATGTGTTCAGTCCCTGTGCCCTTGCAGTGAGCCCCAGTGCTTTTTTTGGTCAACAAACTACTCACCAAATGCCCCTTTGGTTGGCCAATGTGACCCCGGGTCAGCCCAAGTTGCTGTGAAAGTATCCAGTCAGCACAAGTGCTGTCTCATTGGCCAAAGTGGCTCATTGATTAGTTCAAGTGTAGCTCGGCTAAAGGCACCAGTCATGGAGATGCCCCCATTTTAGCTCCTCCCTATTATCCTATTGCGTCAAACTTTGTAGATGTAGCTTTGATGTCCATGTGTGTACGTTAAAACACCTGGTTCAGGCTTCACAAAGGGATTTGTTCTGATTCCGTTTAAGATTTTTTACTGATAAACATTGTATTCATACTGCACATAAGGACAAGTTCAAAAAAGCACAACCCTGATTCCAAAAAGGTTGGGATGCTGTGTAAAATGTAAATACAAACAGAATGCAGTCATCTGCAAAAAAGTGAGCTCATGTAGTAATATCCTTTATCGAGTCATGTGTTTCACAAAATGGTGAATCTCGCCCCATCCTTGCTTGGTCATGGTCATCGGGTTAACCATCCATCTTTACATCCAACCGACGCTGCTTTACTGCTTATCTTCAGCCTGAGCATGCCTCTATAGTGTTTCCCATAGTCACACAATGTGCAGGGTCCAAGGTAATGAATGGGAATATCCTTGGCTCAAATGTGTCCCGGTGCTGCCTAGGCTGTTGCCATTTTCTGGATAAAAGAGAAGGACTCCTGAACGTGAAGAGTAACACTAAGTCACACAGGGAACTGTTTACAAGATAAACATTCTTTGGTAACAAAGGATTTTTAATCATGTACAGTGTGTGTTAAAGGATTTTTATATGCCTAGGAAGTTGTAAAATACTCTGAACTCATACAGGACTATGTTGTTCTTAAACTTAAGTACATTCAGAATTAAGAGATTTAACTGCCACCAACACAATGGTGGATTTTAAAGGTTTAATAGCTACCTGCTGTGTAAAAGTGACTTTCAATGTTCCTTTCAAGTCCTAATAACCACGTCTGAATGTTTTACAGCCTGATGTAAGAGGTGTGGTTGGAAAAATAGTTCCTATGTAAAGAACTCTACATGTATGGTCTGTTATTAGATATTTCAGGTTCTGCTCGTACAGCTTCCATTGGATGAAATAACAAAAACGACAACTACTGTTCCATCCCTCTACCTAGGCATGATTGGGGGGGTAGTAGGTGCTTGCTCTTGCCGGCTGGGAGGCTTACTTCTTAGATTGGATGTGAGAGAGTTTATGTGTCGCCAGCTGTTCCAAAGCTATTTTTTCCAAAGTAATTTCTCCCTCTAATTACAACAGAGCTGCTGTAACAATGGCTGTAGTTTGGAGCCAATCACGCAGGTATAATCCCCCACTCTCCCCCACCACCTAAAGTTTTCAATTTCTAGTCTGCATAGTGGTGAAGAATATTAATCAGAGCTCTGAATACTCCAGGCGCCAGGCTTAAAAGACTTTCAGAGTTTACTTGGAGTCTATGATACAGACTTCATACCCCCCGACTAATATGGGCCTTGCTGGAAACCCTGACAGAATACATGACGATTGTTTAATGAAATAGTGTGACTGTAGTTAATTTCTTCCTGTTTAACACATTATTGCTGCCTCAACATCAAGCCCCCTCTGTAAACACACTGTGATGTCTGAAACCATTATCCAGCCTTAGTAGCCTGAAGTGTGTGCCATCAAAATGCACTCCATCTAAGCCTTCATCCTCACTGTCCTCATATCATCACAAGGCACAAGTCATTGCCATCCAGAGAGACCATCTTCATTTATCTGTCTCATTCCCTCTCAACCTCACTCTGTTGCTTGCGCTGTCTCTTTTCTCTCTCCGACAGTCCCTCGTTTGAAGCCACGTTGTTTTCCTTTCACTAACAAGTCCCCTTTGTGTAATTTCTGTCTCTATATACAAACTCATAGGAACAATAACACAGTTGTATTTATGATGCTGAGAGGAAGAGGGGCACGAAAATAACATTTGAGGAGGAGGAAGTGGGTTTGGTGGTTTGGTGTCAGTCCCCAGTGCACACTTATTGGCTGGAGAAAAATAACTTCCAACATTGAATGTTTTGTCCCCTTGACCATGGCATGCAGGACATTATTGTGAGACACTTTCTTGTGAGCTCAATGACTGAGGAAAATGCTGAAAACATCGTACTGGCCATTACATTTCTGTAAAAGCTGCAGTATGAGGTCATTTTAATACCAATGAAGTGCTATCTGAACAGAAACACATTGGCATAGAAATATCTGCTATTTAATGTGTTGGTTAATGCATAATGTCTACCTCTTCAAATATGATGCTTTCTAGTGTGCTTGCTGATCAATGTGCAGTATTATGATATAATTACAATTACAGTCATTTAGCAGATGCATTTTTCCAAAGTGACGTACATATGAATTCACAGTTTTTGTGGTTCAGTATCTTGCCAAAGGATACTTCAGCATGTGGAGCCGAGGCCGGGGATCAAACCACTGACCTCCTGATTGGCAGACAACCGCTCTACCTCCTGAGTTACAGCTGCCTCATGATATTTTACCTCTCAGTGCAGTGTTGTCACATATACCTTTGATGTTGCTCACTGAGATGTGTGCTTTGACTGTTGGTGGCAATCTATTATATAGTTGTAGAAGTTTGCGATAATGTTCCTTTTCTCCATAGAGAATAATGGGAGTCATCTGACAGAATCCACCCAATTCCACCTTTAAGTGAGTCACTACATATCGAACTTTATTGCTTCAAATCACTTGAGCGTCTTTTAAACTTTTTGACGTTTACTTTTATTGGTTAAAGTTTTATCCTTTTTGTCAGACTTTAGACCAGCTACTGTACAGTGGGGATGTTAATGGTGATATCACTCACTCCAGCTGCTAATCTGGTTTTCTAAACGGGAACAGAAAGCAGTTGCACTGCTACTACTCACCAGTGCTACTAATGCAAGCACCAGTACTGCTTCTTTGACAGTTGTACCTGCATAGTATACTCCATCTGCCAACCAGAATTACCACAGCCACAACTTCCAAAGCAACAACACTGAACCCTAGCATTACTTATTTGCACTAATTATGCTAAAGCACCAGCCCCAGTACCCTAGCACCCACTTGCAACGCCTTAACAATGCCAAAAGATGCTACTTGCAGCACACTGGCAATGATCTAGTAACCTAGCAAAATATACCTAGCAAGCTATTGGAATACCCTGGAATAACAACCAAAAAGACAAGCAACCACCTGGCATTGATCATCTAGAAAATTAATCTAGTAATCACTTAGCAAAGTCTTTATAATGACCTATGAAAGCCCGAGCAAACCCCTAGTAGTGCCCTAAAATGTCAACCATGTTGCTCTCCTTAGCAGACCAATTCCAGGTAAGTTTTCAGAAAACAGTCTTTCCTAAAGCTTTTGTTACAGTGTTAAAATATCATTTGCAACATCAGTTAAAAAATGTGGGAACTGTCATTCAAAAATCTGTAAGCACATATATGGCTGTTAGTTTCCATTCAGCTGCACGCATTTACACAGGTGCCACTTTCGCCTCCGACAAGAATGACATTAGCAGCAACGTTATGTGGAAATGTCTTACTTTATTCCTTTCCGTCTCCACTGAAGCTCAGCTGGTGCACCAAGATAACATTGTTCATGTTGTGGAGCTTCACAATTCTACTGTCTCTTAGGAGTGGGCGGTTGGTGTGGGACAGGGAGATGGGGAAGGAGTGCTTGTGTGTGTTGGTAGGATGTCGTAGTTACAGAGCCTCGGTTATTGTGCCATTCGCATACAGTCTGTCCCGGAGACACACCATTGCAATTGGAGGGCATAACATTATGAATGAGACCACTGAGGTTTTTCTCATTTGCTTCATGAAGGCTTGTGGGTGGTTTCTCATCTCCAGACCATTTAAATCTCTACTTGTGTAAGTGATACCATTTTTCTAGCTTGGTGGTGGTTATACTTCCACTACCTAGCTTCATAGTTTTAAGTGGCTGCCGCAGATTTGGTTCTACATTTTTTATGGGGGTCCCCTCTCTTACATACAGTTCCACTGTTTTGGATTTACAGAGACCCAAGAGCAAATGCTTTTGTCTCACCTCTATTTCACCAAAATCACCACCTAGTTTCTTGTCTCTTTTAATGCACATTTAAAAGTTCCCCCTCTCTCTGTATGTATTCCTCTCCCTCTATTTCATTTTCTTTCTTGGTTACATTCTGCTGTTTTATCTCTGCATACTTCTCTGTCTTTCTCTGACTCTTTGAACAAAGCCATGATAAGCGATGCTGGTTCCCCGCCTGCTTTCCCTTCTCTTCGTCCCTCCTTACATTAGTATGCGAACATTACATTCAGCTGATTAGATAGCCCGCTTCAAGGATGAATCCCCCCCTAGTGGCCCTCGCCTCTTTGAGTGTGTGCACGCTCATGAACCACACAATGCCACACCACCACCACCTCTCTCTCCCTCTCTTCAAGGTAATGGGGATTGTCTGCTTTTAAATGGAGAAATAAGAACGGCTTTCCACATGGCGCCCAACTATTCTTAATTCTTCTGTAATACAATAACAAGAAGCTATTGTCTTCTGTTCTTGTTCTGGCACTTTCCTTTCAATCATTCTCTCCTCTGCATCTCTATTTTTATGATTTTATCTAATCCTTTCCCTCTGCTCTGATTTTATTCTCTTCCCCTTTTCCCTTCCTTTCATCTTCTTTTGTTTAGTTTATTTCCCCATTCTTTAAATTAATTCTTTGTTCCTTACTTTTTCCCATCTCCTCTCTGGAGTCTTTTAATTCATTCTCTCCACTTGTCATTTGATTCTTTCTCCTCACTATCTCCATCTTCTTTTGTTTTCTCTCCTCTTCTGGCTCGCCCTGCTGTTGCCCTTCCACTCAGGCCACCAACCTTCTCCTCTTGTGACGATGGCGCGTCTGGCAGGCTGTTAATGCGACTGGTGGCCTGCAGTTTGAGAAGCCTCCTTTCTTTACAGATTTCCATGTTTTTAGTCTGTCTGCACCAGTAGCTGTCGCACTAATCTCCTTAACTTTCTATGCATACCATAACTCTCCCTCTTCTCTGATGTGCCCTTCAGGTTTCATAGTTGAGGCAGAAATGACGGTTTGGAAGAGGCAAAATGAAATGATGACTAGTATGGGGAAAAAGCCACTTTTAGTGTTATTTGGTAGAAGCCATTATTCATCATTACACATACACATTCCATAAGCATATGAGGCAACTGCTGCTGGCTTGCCTCGCCTGCTTTTTTAAGAGAATGCAAACTTTGTGTCACCTCTAGGTGGCAGCAGTGTTATAAAATCCCTGATATGATTCCAATGGAGTGAAGGCATTTATGTGGGAAATGATTTTCTGTTGACTGCCACTGTCTTTGCAGTATTTATTAGTTTATAATACCTCCACAGTTGTTTTTCCATTAAGAGGAATTTGTATTTAAACACAGGTTGTAGTTCATGTTTAACTCTCATGAGCGTTGCCTTTTTGGTAAACTGATCCAACTGATCAAATGACATGCAGTAACAACTGGCCACAGCTAAAGGACGTGATGTACTTTCAGCCGCGGCTCATTACCATCACATGCAGTGATGTCCTTTTCCATCAAAAGCATGCAGAAACAAATCCCTTCCTCTCCCCTTCTTTCACCAGGCACCCATGTTCTCCTGGCCACGGCTGAGGGATGCAGATCCTGTACTTCGCTGTGAGATGGCCTCCACAGGAGAAGTAAGCCCCTCAAAGGCACACAAGCCACGTTTTGTGTTAATACGTGTATACTGTCAGCGTTAACAGTTAGTCATGTGTCTGTTTGTGTGTTTTATTGCAGGTAGCTTGTTTTGGACCAAACATTTATTCAGCCTTCCTGAAGGCTATGCTCTCCACAGGCTTTAAGCTACCGCAGAAGGGCATCCTGATTGGGATTCAGGTAAGACTACAGCCATCTGGAAGTCCACTTGCCTCCTGTTTGTGTTTCCTTTTGGTGCCTCCTGCCCACAAGACAACAAATGCGAGGTGCCTTCTGAACAGATGGCCTAAATCTTTTAGGCTATCGGCTTCTTACAATGCCAGCCTGGCACTCCTCAGTTTGTTTCACACTGAATCACACCTTGATTCATGCGACACTTAACAACTCTTACGTGATTTAAAGAGAACGGCTCTCGAGTGACCTTGTGTGAATGACCCAGCAGATCTGGTCATGCCTGTCAGAAGAGTGGATAAGATGAGTAAACCTGATGCTGTTATAACAACAACAACTATCCACACAAGCAATAATCTCTATTATAAACCTCCCTCTGTGAGGAGGAACACCTCACAAAAAAATGACTAGTTTAATATAAAACTGTTCTCCTCATCCTCACCAAACAAGTGCTCTGTCAAAAGAAGACTAGAATCGCCACTGTTGGGTAGACTTGTGGCAAAAAACAATTCCCTTTCTCAGCCACAGAAAAGAATAAAATGTAAGCATGAACACTGTACTATTTAATGACACCACATTACGTGAGTTTTGGTAATTAAGTCTTGCTGCCACCCTGGGTTGCTACACTGCAAGTTTGACTAATGCAGCTCTAACACAGCACTCACAACACTAGCTGTATAATTGGTGCTCTTGGGGAACAGGTCCACTTCAAGGCAAGTACCTGGGGTCACATGCTCACTGTAACATGGCTGACGAGCAGAAACACTTTAGGCTGACAGGTGCAGAACAAACAGCTACACAGATGTGATTTACTTCCAGTTTGAGAAATACTGTGGTAGGAGGATTAAAACCATTTTTATTTCATTTATTTTATCTTGGTGAATATGACTGTGGGCTCTAGCTCGAGGGGCAGCAAATTTCACACTTTCACACAGGTGGTATTGACATGTGTTAGTGTGGGGACTTCTATACTGTTGCCATAAGGCAGTGTTTCTCATTATCGTGCTGAGAGTATACAAATTTGCCTAATGTGTTACCACCCGTACATTCAAACAAGTAAAACATAGAAAACTACTCTTTCATTTCTGCACTTTCTTTTGGTGTGGTTGTGCTATATTGGAAATGTGTCGTATATCATTACACATTAACACTGTCCGTCTGTCAGGCTTGTCACGGTTTCCATCTCTCTGTGTTCCAGTTGAGCATACCTCAGCTGTTTGGATGTCCATTCATGGCAAAGCAACCATTTCGAGGCTAGTCTGTCAAGCTTTGGAGGCAAACAGCGAATGTTAGCCTACCAACCACAGATTGGGGGTTTCAGGGTTGCAGATTACATTAGAAAAATTAACATTCAGGACTTTCATTTTCAGACAAATCAGCTGGAAGCACTAAAAAGTCACTTTAAAAAATTAGCTTGACATGTCAAAAGCTAATTGTTAGCAAGAGCTGACGTTTCTTTGTTGTTTTTACAGTTTTTAAACTTTATACTTTCAAAGATGCATCTTGATTTATATGTATTGGTGCATGTTTTTGATAGTATAATTTGCAGATAAGATGAAATGTTTAAAAACATTAAAGATGCAATATTCCTTATTATTTATATTAACAAATGGATTCGATGACAGCAATGTGTGATGTGAAAGGTGGCACACATAGTGACAAACTCAGAGAATTATCAACCGACTCAACTTTTTAGACTCTTTCAGCTAATTATTTTGGTCTTCCAACCCATAATTTTACTGCTTGGTACAGTCTCACCGAGTGAATTTTAAATAATTGATTGCAAACCACTTTGCCATCCCTTTTCCATGCATCTAATGACCCCACATTCTCCATAGACTTGCTCACCAAAACTTTGTTCTGTAGGCCATAAGGGTTGTTAATTTGTGGATATGATTTTGATTGTGATATTAAAGAAAAGATAATCACATTTAATGGAACACAATGCTGTGTTATTGTCACCAAGCAGAGACCCACAGACTTTTAAAAAGGAGCCGTTGTTAGAATAGAGGAGACATTGCCATTATTTTTTAATGTTTAAATATTCTGAATGAAATGTTCACACTCTTCTATAAATGCCATATAACAGCTTGCAGATGTGGCTGTGTAAACCCATAATATCCTCAAATACAAAATATTTTATGTCTGACACTAAAGCTTGGTTTAGGCTTCGGCGTCGCGGCGACGCAGTACCTACGGCGTACACCCTACGCCGTCACTGAGCATTCGTAGTTCTGCGTCGAGGGAACGCGTTGCTCCGCAATTCACCGCCAAGCCGCTAGGGGGGTGCGGCTGTGTCTTTGTATGGTTTCGGGGGGCTCTTGCTGCCGCGAAGAGGAGTTGTAGAGGTGGTCGTACTTGCATACCTCCTCGATAATTCTTTCTTCGGCTTGGTCCAGTTTTTCTTGTAGCTCTCACCACAGAAACTTTGAAAATGGCGGTGTTGTTGTGCTGCGACCATAGGGCTGCGACTGAACCGAAAATTACGTTCTGAACGGACCAATCACAGTCCTCGACGTTCACGTCACTACGCGTCGACGCGACGCGTAGTCAGGATTTTTTGGAGGCGCGCGTCAGGCCACGGCGTAGGGTCCGCGTAGGGGTCTGCGTCGACGGCGTAGGTACGGCGTCGACGCGACGCAGAAGCCTAAACCAAGCTTAAGACTACATTATCCATGTTGGCATTTCTCTGGTGTGCTGTGACTTAACTCCCCCCACTTCCTCCCACTCCCACCACCCCCTGGTGTTCGAATCATAATTGGACGATATGAGAATAGAAAAAGTTGCCCAACCCTATGAGTTATAAGTTAGTGTTATAGTTATAAGTCAGTGTTGTGTTTTTAGTTTGTTTCTGCTGCCCTGTGCAGTGCAGCATACATTGGTTGCTTTGTGTCATTCGACGGGATTTAATTTACGCTTGTAGTACAAACTTGATGCTTCACATAGAAAATGATGAAGAGGGCAGTCGCTGCAATGTGGTGAATGAATGTAGTAAAACTGCTGTTTTTAATAGTTAATACACGTTGGTCTTGGAAAATAAAACTATGGGGTATTTTGAAGGGTTGATGCGTCTCAACCGACAATGACTAGTGTCAAGACCAGGGTGACACGACCCTGGTGTCTCTTAACAGTTTACATAGAAAGCAATAGATGCAGGTGCCTTGATGCACATCTGTAATGTCTTATGTGCCGACTGCAAAGCTGATACGACTATAGAGAAAACTACATAGTGTGTACTTCATGGTATTAGTATACTAAGACATAGTTACAGTCTCATTAGTCGTCGCTGTCTCCAGATCTGCTGTCATCTACAGTCTCTCTCTCCACTGTCGTTTTAATTAGCTGCACCTATTCTGTCCCAATGCCCAGACTGTGTGTCAAAATTGAAAACCAAATTAGAAACTCGTGTGTCATATCGGACTTATTATGGTACTCTGCAGAATATACAAAAGATATCAAACCATATCACAATGATTTTGGTTTAGACTGCAGTAATTTTAGCAAGCATATTGTTTACTAAGCTGAAGGGCACCCAGTTCGAGCATAATCAGTTGCAAATTAGCTGCAAAAACTCACAAAGGAGCTTTCAGCTCTTTCAGTATGTTTGGTGGAATCCATAAGTGGGTCATTTTAATGTCTAACAACATAAATAGTTTTTATTCTTCCTTTAAATCCTGTGTTGTGTGTGTGACAAATGTGATAATTTTTTAAATTAAGGCCTTAAACCCATCACAAATCCAAATCAACACGGAAACTGGATTTGTGGGACCTAACTTCTTTTCAAGCAGGTTTTTCTTTAGATTCTTAATTTACAAGGCATGCCTTATTGTTAAATTCTAGCAATATAAAAGACACCTTACTACTATCTGTACAAATTAGGTTGTTTAAGGTTTTCAAGCAGAGCTTAGCTTAATCCTGAACCATGTTAGCTACAGTATCTGTACACGTAATTCAGATTTCTTTACTTTGCCTAGTTTTGTTTATATAGGCTTAATATAAAGTAGATTTATAACTCACAAGATATTGCAATGACAAGGCAAAGAAGATCTTTGCAAATATATCAAATTACAGATTGACAGATACAGGGTGAATACAATACTTTTAACATAAATACATATGCTGTCACAAACAACAAGGGGGGTTCTTGTATTACTGTAGTAAGTCCTCAACTGCGGACCCCAGTTGGAGACCCACTTGTACTTGGTTTTTTTGGTCATATTTCTTCTGTTGACGTGATAATAAAGCCACAAAATGTCCGAATAATCTTTAAAAATAATCGTCAGTACACACACAAAAAAAGGAAAACTGAAAATAAATTGAAATCATAGATAATGAAACTAATTTGAAAAGTGGAACGAACACAACCCTTACACACAGCACTGTAATGCTGAAGCGGCTTCAGGCCCAATCTCCAAAGACCTTGGGTGGCCAAATAAAAGCCTGCTTTCTTTGGCTTGATCAACCACACATTCCCTACACACACATTTAAGACGCTACAAATTCTATCCATCGACCAAGAAAAAAACAAAAAAAACACTGTCGTCTAGTCTCACTAGTGTAAACTGGCAAGTTTTCAGAATGCTGCAGACTGGCAGTTGCACGTTTTTTCCTGTCTCGTCACAAATCTTTGGTCTGAAGTAGCCTTTAGTTAAGCAAGGCAAAATTGGAGAAAAAAAAAATTGGTGCAAAGCTAGTAGAGGCATATCCAACATGACATGGAACTGTTAATTTCAGATCTGAGACATTTTACTCTCACGAGCCCACGACTAGAGTTGAACAATACAGTCGCCTCACAGCTTGGCACAATATAGGGTTCACAGTTTGATGCACAGCGTTGGAAAACCAAACAATGACTGTGGAAGATTCCTTATTTATTTCTCCTCATGCCCAAAACACACTGGTGGGCTGCAACATGTATCAAAACTTAAACAACTCGGCATCTAGTTGCAGTGGGTAGGCATGCCGCGCCACTACAGAATATGCCTCAGTTTTCTTTGTCAACATCAGTGTTGTCAACAGACTGACCGTAGACTGGCACATCTATCACCAACACAGAACTAACTGAAGAATGAAATACACCGACATAACAATGGCAACCTTTAAATGAATGAGAAATGCACAAACTTGATTTGACCAACGTTCTCCAAAAACCACAGTTGGCACCAAAGCCAGACTTTTGAAATACAGCTGAACAGCAGCATTTGCCATTCAGCTGTATGATACATGAAGTGATAAAGCAGTATTTAGAGTCATGAATGCATTCAGTCAATAGAGAGACGCAGGGGGATGTGAACATCGTGGATCTACACAAGACAGCTAGAGGTATCTAGCCAAGAACGCATCTTTCTTCTTCCTCTTTTTTTTTTTTACCTTAGTGACATTGAGACTTCTACCTGAGCTTCAATGAATGAGCAGGAAGGAGAGGACTTTGAGTAAAGGAAAACATAAAAGTACAACTGGAGTTCCTGCTAAGCTCGAAAATTATTCAGCTTGAGCTGTAACATGCAGTCACTGTTTGTTGTCACACCGAACACACGAACTGTCAGAGAACTCCAACACTCCACGGTAAAAAAAAACTGCTCCATAGCACTCCACTCTTTGGAAACCTATTGGTAAGATTCACTCGATATGTGTACTGCAGTCCATCTTTTACTCCACAGTGCCATCACATTTCACAACAGAAAACAACTATAATACAGCAAAAGGTGAAGGGGTCTAAGTATTTCCTGGAGCCACTGTTTCAGCACTCGTTCCTGTGAGCTGCACCATACACAGGATAGTAAGGTCAAATTAAGAGCAACCCTTCCTCAAACATTACGTGCCTGTTGTCTGTTTAAGAGTCGTTTCTGATTTAGTGCTTTGAGTAATCCAGTCTGGGAGCAAATTAACATAAACCAGGGATTAGTTTACATTGTTAGTCAGTTGCTTTAGCGTTGCAGGTGCAGCACTTTCTTGAAAGTTACCCAACACCTAACACACGTAAAACAGTTAGACATCTTTAGTCTTAATTACCATCATGCTAAAGGCACCATCATTGCACAGCATGACTACTGATTTGAAAAGGGGAGATTTAAAGTAAACTTTCAAAGATGACCTGTACAAAAGTTGTCTTTTCTCTGTATTTATAATGCTGCATTTTGTTTCCGTCCTCCCATCATCCCAGCATTCGTTCCGACCCAATTTCCTGGCTACAGCCCACCAGCTGAAAGAGGAGGGATTCAAGGTGAGGATTGAAAGACTGTATGTTTCAAACGCTACAGACCAGACTCCTCATTGAAATTCAGATATTTTCCTCTATGACTCTTAACGCAGGTTCCTGGTTCTCATGCTTGTACCCTCATTAAATAAGACGCACCCCAACATTGTTTATCTCTGTCTTCTAGCTCTATGCCACTGAAGCCACCTCTGCCTGGCTGTGTGCCAATGATGTGCCTGCCACTCCAGTTGCCTGGCCTTCTGAGAAGGGAGGAGACACCAGTTTGCCCAGTATTAAGAGGTTGGGAAATCATCCATTCACTCTGAACACTACGATGATGTTTTAATTCTTTTGACACGTTCACAAACATAAAAACAAAGCCAGCTAAAGTGGAATTCTGAGACAAAGCTCTGAGACTTGCTTATAGTTTCCTCAGGCAAGGCTTAACTTATACATAAATTGTGATTCATTAGATTCAAAATTGGGATATCTAATCTAATATCTAATCAGATACTGCCTTAAGATCTAAGGGCATAGCCCCTTCATTATCTCTGTAATATGCTGACAAGATCAAAGAATATGTAGCAGACTTAGAAGTCCAGAGTCATTGCATTAGCCAGAAATAGGGCTCAAATAGGGAGGATGAGGAAAGTCTTACGTCAGAGCAATGCCAAGTTAAGTTTGGGGAAATCAAAAAAGCAGCTGAAGGATCGTGGTTTTCATTTGGCCTGGTCCAAAAATAAAGGAAAAATAAAACAGATATATTTTTAACATTCAAAAAAAATACCTTTAACTGCCAATGCACTTGAAGTGAAGCTGACTGCATTTCTTCCAGTTATTGCTGAAATGAAACATAAGTTTTACACCATTCACTTTCAGTTGTCAAATGTACAACCTTCTTCAAACGTTCCAGCAACATAGAATAATTGTAGCAGGCTGAGTGTGACTGCAATTTTGAGGTAATGATTCCACAAACAAGTCATGATCATGCTACAATGAAGCCATCTGGACCATATGTTTGGAAATGAGCTGGTGAAGAGGAGGATGTAAAAAGAATTTAATAGGCCTAGACCAGAATAACACACACACACACACACAGACACACACACACACACACACACACACAAGGTTAGCTGGCATCAGCTGTGCGAGGTGGCATAGAGGCCAATTCTTTATAGAACAGAACATGACCTTTGTTGTCAATGTTGTCTGTCCTCCATATTTTGTATTAGAATTCAGGCCTAATTCGAGGCTGTCTGTCAAAGGCCTTCAGATGAAAACAGTAATACACAAGTCAGGGCTTTACTCTGTGTGTGTGTGTGTGTGTGTGTGTGTGTGTTTGAGAGAGAGACTGTGTGTGAGAGAGAGGGGGTAAACAAAATTAATTCAAACACTGCTAAAATAATGGGTAATAGGTTTCTAGTCCTTTTTGCAAGGTGTTTAAATTATTTTTTCAACTTTTTCTTACAAGAAAAAAATCTTACAAGCAAGGAAACTTAATGAGAAAATAAACTTTGAATTTTTCTCATTTTCTTCACATATTTTTAATGGCAGTTGTGTGTGCAACCTGCACAACTCCACTCAGCTTTATTTGGCACGTGATTACAGAGGCTGATAAACAAAGTTGCAGCAGAGCCCTAATGTTGACTAATTGTTGTTGTTGACAATTTCATAGAGGGGATCAGTAAGAGCCATTGGAGACATAAATGTATTGGCTGTCGAACCAAATTAAAGCGGCTAAAACCTGCAGAATCGCACAAACATGGCCCACATGAGTTCACAAACACAAATGACGCCTGATGCCAAAAAAGTCCTTGTCCAGCTGGCACAAATGCATACACAAAAGTGGAGGTAACTAATATCATATATAATATATAAAAGTAGAAACAACTCTATCCAATTACAGGAAGGAGTTTAATTCAACTGCATTATATTGCATAGGGCACTTAAAATAATTTAGATTTATTGCTTTGATTATGTTTTCTCTGTTGTTATAGACTGATCAGCGAGGGTCATATTGACCTGGTGGTCAACTTGCCCAATAACAACACTCGCCACCTGAAGGACAACTTCAGCATCCGCAGAATGGCTGTCGACCACGGTGTTCCCCTCATCACCAATTACCAGGTCAGTAAACGCCATGTTACTAGTGACTCCTGAAAAGTGGTGATGTGCTCAACTAATATTCATGTACTGCGTCTGTCACTTGGCTTCAGCTTATTGTTTTTTTCCTGTGTTTTAGGTGGTAAAGTTGTTCGCAGAGGCTATTCGCTATGCAGGTGAGCTCGACACGACCAGCCTCTTCCACTACCGGCAGAAAGATGGCCAACAAAGAGTGGCTAGCCAGCAGAGCTAAAGTTCCCTTCCTTTTGTAAAACAGCCGTATGAAGTGGGAGCAAATTTCCATCATACAGTTTTTTCTTTTTTTTAATTCCTTGTTTCCTTCTGTAAACACAATAATTCATGATAAACCATTCACAAACAACTTTTGGGTTGAAAGGTTGTTAAAAATGGATGGTGGACCAGATGCTCTGTAGATCTTTCCCAGAAGGTCAGAGGTTAAATAGACCCTCACAGGAAGCCCCCTGAACAAAACAAAGAATCATAGCTGGAGGATAAACACCGGCCAAAGAACTGTTTCACAACCTGGCAGTCCAAAAGTTCTTCTTTATTGATGGCCTCTGAAGTAAGCTATAAAGCACTAAATTAAGTATTATTATAAATAGACCTTTAGTTATAATTTACAAGTGTCTTCTAAAAACTGACCAGAGAAGGTGTTTACACTGTCTTTTTAGTGAAGTACATCCCTCAGAGGTTGCTGGTTTTAGTGTTTCTTTCTTTCTTTCTTTTTTTTTTTTGTCTCAGTGGTTGATTTTCTTTTTTAAATTTGGAGGGCCTCTGTGACTGAGATGCAATTTAACTTTCCAGCGCTCTTAAAATACCAATATTTGGCCAATTGCCTTTTTTTTTTATTGATATGGTCTAATTCATACATTTTTTGTTTAAGATTTAAAATGCTGAAAATGTACTCTATAGTAAAAACGTCTTACATATGCATGACTTTTCAGAACTGCAGATAAGGTCTCTGTAATGAAGGTAATCCTGCTGCATTTCTTTGATGAGGAGGAACTTTTATTTTTCAAGAGTTCCAGCCTGTAGCCCCGGCTTTGACATTTGAGGTTGATGAAAACCGATCTGTTTATATATTTGGATTTTTGTGTGTGTGTATATACTGTATGTTTCAAACAGTCTGTGTTTGAACCTCTTTTGAATTTTAAAACATCAGTGCAGTTAAGTGCATTTAACTATACTCTGTATAGCAATAATCTCCCACGCTTACATTTTGTTGTTCATGTTTGTGTTATGTAAGAATCCACTAAAACACAATGAAGTTTTCTCTGGCGTGTATCTGCTCTGTGTGTGTGTTGTGTTTGAACCGGACATGCATTAAAATCAGGGTGCCTTCTTCTCCCACAGTAGAGCCTCTACTCTGAACAGCCCATTCACACACACACTCAACATAATACAACTGAATTGGAAAATGAGGTGGTGTAGTGTTACCCACCAAATTAAACAAGTTTGGTCCAAGAGGTTACTGAGAAACTCTGACTCGGAAACGGTGCATTGTATTTACAACACATGTACAGCACTTAGGAAAAAAATGCTCCAAATAGAGAAAACACAACCAGAAATATGGCAAGTAGCACAGATGCATATTAAAGGGGAACGTTCACCCCAAAATCTGTGTGTGAGTTCTGCAGATATCAGAGTTCCCTCTGCTCAGTGATACTGTCCCTTTAAAACCATCGGTACACTGGAGTATGACCATGCCACTGGGGTTACTCATAGTAAAGTGCTAAACACAGGAATAAACTACAAATTGATTCTGAATGACTGATCTAGCATTGCTATTATAAATTATTTTGTTCCCCTGCTAGCATAACTGCTTAAGGTTCCATTTACAGGCCCTCCAAAGACCACTATTATTGATCTGCCTGCAAATCCTTGGCAGCCTTCCTCCAGCTATTTGACCTGATTTTACCAGCCTCACTCCTCCATCTCAGCTTCTGCAGGTTAACATTTTTCTTTGATTAAGCAACATCTACTGCATCTGCCTATAGCACTGTAAGATCCACAAATAGTACATCTCACTAGCCACGGAATAAAGCCAACGAAACTAAAAGGCAAGAGGGGGCAGCTCCTATCTACACAGCAAATGTGGTCTCCCTTTTGGTATACCATACTCAGCTCAGCGGTAGTGATGTAACACCTAATGCAGGAGCCCAAGGGATTGTTCTATTATTCAGAAACAGGGATATCTAAACCACTGTGTTGGAACTTGCTTTTGATCGGGTCATGATTGATGTTTGAAAGAGCCAACTGCTACGTTCTGTCAGTGAAGATGTGAGTGGAGTCAAAATCATGAGGGGCTTCATAAAGTTACACACACACACTAGTGTCGTTGTCTTTTTTGAATGTACAAGCACATCTACTGTAATAAACCTCAATGGTTGCCAATATGACATTTATTGTGGGAGGGAGGACCCCATGTGACAAAGCAAACCTCCACTGGGTCATCCACCTCAGAACAGAATAAAGTACCATATTAAATAGCACAAAGATATACACGTGGGGTCAGTCTGTTGCCTCCCAACATGCTGTAGCACCAGCATGAAAAGGTCAGTGTGCTGTAAGGGAAAGATTCTTCAGAAATGTACACTTGTAGGAATTACACTTACATACAACCAAGTTTAGTCATTTATAGTCAAGAGTAAAAAGTGCAATTGAAAACAGACAAAATGTGCAACTATGTGGTCCAAGAATAACCCATGGTTTAGGTTGTCATTGACTGCTGATGAGGAAGCACAACTGGCTGTATTTAGCAGACATGCTTCACAGTTTCAGCCTATAGTGGACACTTTAACGGCTTCGGTTTAGTGTAACTCGCAGTTTTCTTGGCTTTTGTGTTTGTCAAGGATGTGAGACCACGAATGAGAGAGAAAGAGACAAAATAAGTGCAAGTGAGAAATTTAAATATATTCACAAATCCTTGTTAAGTTCCTCGCGAGCCAGAAGAGAAAGAAGTCCGCTTTTTTGCTTTCCTTCGACTGCTTCTCAGACACAGAAAATATCGAATTCTGTCCGAGCAAATTCTCAAATCCTGTTCAGCTGAGCTAATTCTGCCTCAGCAGCCCAAGGCCATCAGAGTCACGATTCACTGCAGGTACAGTAACCAAGCAACAGGGCTGCTTGTGGTGTTCATTGCTGACAATAACTCCAAGGTAGACCCCTATGCCTTCAGCAGTATGTCTGCAAATCCCACTTTGATTAAAGTGCACTGTTGTGAAATTTAACCTTACTTTGTTTTTATGAAAAACTGATGTTCTGTTTTGGGGTCTTCTGGCCTCGAATCCTCTAGGAGTACACCAAGGTCTTAGATCCTATGAGAGTCTTCCTTGGGCGAGCAAAATTACAAAACTTACAGATGCAGGATGAAAAAGGAGAGGAACTGATGGGAAACAGAAACTGGGAAAGGTCTGAAATTACGACCACAGATTGACAGTATACCACACACCATCGTTTCTGTGGACTGCATTAGGCTAGAACAATGGGGGCTCCTGGGTTTGTAATTGATGGAAGCTACTGCGAAGGTTAAACCAGTATTTAGGCAAAAATCGTCTAAATGGGGCTCAAACAGGCCCATTTTTTTGTTTTTTAAGATGTCATCCAAAAGGAGAAAAGTGAGAGCTAGATAACAAGATTCTAAAGTTATTTGTGATTTGATATTAGACATATTACAGTAGGTATAGAACAAATTCGTCTTTGATGCAAATGCATGAGAAATATGTCAAGAAATCAGAGTTTTGAGGACACTTTAAAACCATGTGAATCAAAGATGCCATTTTAAAAGTCAACATTGAAAAACGTACACATTCATCTGTTTCACATTCAAAGCACTTTTAGCACACTTAATCTCATAACCTCACAAAATCACTAAACACACATTTAGTGACAATAGCTACAGTGTATTGCAGGGGTACTTAAAGTTAAGGATACTCATTATTGTTCCCAGAAGAGTCATTAAAAAGTGCTCTTGTATTTAGTGAGGGAGCGCACAGCACTGGAGATGTTTAATAAGGTACAGCAACGATTGTTCTGACATGAAAAATGTGAAGACATGCTTCTGTCAAAACAAACCAACAATAACTGTGTTCTGGACATCATCACTCACAGAGAGGCTGGGTGTCGGACACAAGTTAGTAACAGGCCATCTACTGTAAATCTAAATTATCGGTCATTTTTGTTTTATTGATTGATTATTACTGAGCCTCAATGTACAAATTCAACTTTGAACTTTAACTTTGACGTGAATTACAGACGGTTGAAATGATGGCAGCTGCCAGATGTGCAAACATGGCATCAAGCGAGAGTTGTTGTGAAACTTAAGTTGATGATTAATTGTCATATCAATAAGTGCAATTAACAATTTGTCTTCTTCTGCTTACTCTGTGTCACTCTAAAACAACAAAATATCGTCTCATATGAGCTGAAACAACCCGTTCAACAGCAGTAAAGCCTAGACAGCCAAGGTCTTTTTTCTCCCATGTTTTTTTCCTGGGAACCTTGTGAAGACAGACAGTTTATTTACCTCAACCAGCTGATGGAAATGCACCTAATTGAGTTTTTAAGTGTTTCAACATCAGCCAGGTTTCCATCCATATGTAGTGTAAACTTTAACCAGTTAAGTGTAGTATGGTCCCATTTCCCAGGTGCCATTAAACCATAGGAGAAGAGAACACAATCAGATGACATCAAGTAAAAACTCAAACGGGAAAGCAGCAGCTCATGCATCTGTTTCTGCTGCCTAATACTGGGTACTCATTCTGAGTCATCGACTTACGATGTCCATTTTATGCTTTTTGAGGAATTTCTGAATGTCGATTGAAATAAGTGTGTAGGCTATTGGTGTTATTGTTAGTGTGATTATTCTCTCAGGCAGACAGGGAAAGAGCAAGCCAGTTCTTTGAAGAGCTCCGGCAATTAAATTCAGCAGCCAATGTTGATACATAGAACATGAGTGCTTGTAAAGGAGGAATGGAAACTACGGTTAATCACAGCTGCAACACAGCAGGCAAACTAAGAATCTATCCCCGTAAATAAAAAAAAACCAAAACAAAAAAAGAGATGTGCCTGCTCAAATCAAACAGAATAATTGACACTGTCAGACTTTGTTCTCGATTTTTTTTTTTTTTTTTTTTTTTTTTTTTTTTTAAAGAAGAATGAGGTCAGTCTGAGCAGCCATGTCCAGAAATCCTAAATAATGCACTGCTTCACTACATTCTCCTCTGGCTGGCATGAAGAGAGACCCGCTGTTTTTCATTGGAGGAAAAAATAAACCTGGCTAATTGACATGCGTTTTTCATGCTGTGCTAAATGAATTATTTATGGAGGTGAGGAGCGAGCAGGGATTAGACGACAGCGCTTCCTTGTGGGATGAGTCCCATAGTTGTTGGAGGCCAACTGCCATGTGTGTAAGTGTGCACGACGGGATGTTAAAGGCCCATCAGTTTTCCGACCATATGAATAAATATTTGATGAAAACAATACATTTTTCAGCCTTTAGTACAAAGTCTGTATATCATGTCAAATAGTATGAGCATGTCTTGCCCACCTTGACATAAGAGAGTGCCTGTTAGATGTCCTGCCAGCATACACACACACACGCACACACACCATAAACTCAAAATTAATAGTACTTTCTGCATCTGCCCTGTTTCAGTATGTGGTAAATATCATTCCGACAGCAAGACACTACCCCATTAGCTGTAGTCGTATCTCATTGCAATAGTGATTGTGCAGCTTAATTGTTTCCCAGGCTGCCAAATGCTCCGAGCTGCCTTCTGCAAAGACATGACTGCCATCAGATACTTCCATGCTGCTACAACACAGTCACCTATTGTTTCACACATTCTTCACCTCATGAGCTTTAGAGTCATTTACAATGAGTTATCCTGTCTGCAGTAATGGATAAGCTTCACACGTGTAAACCTGAGTATCTACAGTAGATAGCGGTTCATTAACACAGTATCTTTGTCTCTGAGTCAGTTGAGTTATTCAAGAACTACTGGTTAAGTGAGTTTTTACTACTTAGTCTCCCCCCTTATTTCTAAAGTGTAACCAAAGAAACGTTTAACAGGAAACTTTTAAAATCAATTTAGAAATTTCCATCTGTATTTTTTTTTTCTCCAATGTTTTACCTGTTTTTTATGTTCAAAAATAAATATTAATCATTTTTCTATTTCATTTATTAAAATATATTGAAATGAATGAATGTAGCAACTGGAACTCATGGTCGTCACTTACGCAACACTTACTTATTTTACAGAACTGATTCTGTGGAATCTGCCTGTTTTAATGGTCTGTTCACTGAATGTCTCCTAAACCTAATTATCAGAAGTTGGCTTGTCTAAACGGTACGATATCTGTGTATGTTCTGACAATGAATAATCTGAGCTTTCCATACTAATTGCTCTACCCCTGAATCCCATTAAATCCCCATGTAAGCTTGCCTGATGAGCTCACTTAAATTACACCTTCTGATTTACTTCCTTGTTAGCGTACAATTAGGAACACTTTGCGAGAGAAATGGCAGTGATGGCAAATTCCCTTTTGTTATGTTTTTACCTCCCAGGTTCCAAGGGAGGACTTTGAGAATGAGGACTATAAAGAGTATGTTTTTCAATCAGCATTACAAAACTTCACTGGGCTCAATCACACCCCTTGTTTATCGAGAGGGGGTGGCAATTGAATGCCGTGGTGGATTGGTGTTGGTATTCTGGTGATGAAGGGGAGATTTCCCAGTACGGTCTGATGAAGGTTGTAACTCAGGCTTTGTCTAGAATGCCAAAGACAAGATGTGCTGTGCTGCCTGCCCCCCATCCCCAATCACCTGCATGCTAGCGAAAACTTTCATAGTCAGCTAAAACCCACAGAAAAGCTCTGAAACATGCACCAGGGGAAGCTCTACTCAGTATCACTGGATTATGTTTTATAGCCTCTAACCGTTCTTCACTCTCGTGTGAGTTTACTTGTGCATTTAGCGAGTTGATTTTGAACAATTCACAGAGGTGGGAGGGGGCGGTTCTATAAATCCAGAATGACGGTGGTGCTTTAGTAGTGAAATAATTTCTACCGAGGATGAACGGGACACAAACGTCCCAGTCTCGCTCCAAGTTGGCTAGCCTGTTCTTATGTTTTTAAGTGTTTCCTCACAAGGAGCAGGTACCATTTTTTTTGCTAAAGACTGGAGCACTCAGTGGGTTAACTAGAGGGCAAGCAGGGCTAGTTAACATATAACATGTATTTACCAGATCTGTCAAATTGGCCAAAAGTGATGTTTAATTATTCCCTCTGAAAAAACACATCAGATCAGACCATTCAAACCTATTTTTGAGCATTATGCCCAGAAGAGGGCAAACCAATACAATCAGACACATTCTGAACAAACATAGATGTTTCATCTTCAATCAATGAAAGCGACATTTGTGCAGTTTCCAATTGGTGTCCGTCCACGCCGTACGGAAGATTTCAATGTCCTGGACAAATGGGAGAATTTAAAGTCAAATATTATCTTTGATTATGGATCCTATTTTCCTATGTTTTTGTGTGTTAGTGATTAATGGTGACAACAAAGTTTTTTCAGTATTGAGCAAGAGTGCAACAGCCAGCAGCCATGAAATGGACCGTGATGTAATCGAGTGAGTAGCCTCGAAATATTTTCACATCTAACATTATGACCAGAGAGATTACATAATATGTCAGACCTCAAAAGATTTTTCTGGTTTAAAAAAATCCATGTAATCTGTGTATTACAGAATAAGGGAAATTCAGGTTGAGTGACTCATGTGTGTCACGCAGTGCATTCAGTGTGGGCCCACCAGAGAACAGACGTCGTGATAATGCAGTTTTTTTCTCCACAATTAGGTATGAAGGTTCATGATTGAATATCTGTTCTACTTTCTTTTTTTTTTTGCAATTTTATTATATATTCAGATTTAGAATATTTGTTGACAGTTCTATCGTTTACGAGCAAATGCTATCTAGGTAGCATTGCTAAGAATCATATTTCGTTTGCTTAAATTAGCTTTTTATGTCTACAGAAGGAGCGGGTCCTCCTACATGGAGTCTGGCAGGTTATATTGCCACATTTCTACAGTAGACCAGAATGGACAAACACTGGCTCTAGAGAGGGTCTTTACATTTTTCACCTTTTTAGTGGCCACCATAGAGCAGGGTAGGACCAAGGATATTCAGTTGATTACAATCTGCAACCTCGCACAATGTTAAAGAAAAGTTAGGATATTTTACAGACTTGTAAAAACGCCTACAAAACTGGGTATGTTAAGCATTTTACTAATCTAACCAAGTGGTTTTTGTGCTCAACCTAGCCAAACCTTAGCCACGGCACTTTCACAACATAAAACGGAAATGCAAAGTTTGAATGTAAAGAAATGTTGAGTTTCAACATATCCATGGTTTGCAGAAACGTACAATGCCAACCTTTACTCTCCTGATTGGAATGGAAAGATTGCCATGATTCAAATCAACATTAAAAATGGTTCATAGTTTCAAACATAACTACAGCAATTTATTTAACCACCTGCGGCAGCTGTGCCATCTTCCTTTTTGACTGGGGCAGGGTTAGTGGACGATTGTTGATGAATGTGAAGAAAGTCAAACTCTGAAGAAAGACTGACACAACAAAAGCACATTTTACAAAGCAGAATCTCTTCAGCCACATTTCCTAAGGAACCATGGGACCTTCTTAGTCTCAAAGCAACTCATCTTCTGCCACTTTGCCTTTAGTGACACAGACACATGGCCCAGGCAATGAAAAGGCCTCAAAAACAGAATCAAAAAGCCTGCCACGAAAATGACAGATTTTGGTGGATTATTAGGTTCATCAAAAGCTCACCCACCAAGCGGGGTCTCTGCGTTTCATCCTTACTGTCTTTCTCCAGCCCTGGGGTACAGATCTGCACAGATGAGTGCTGAGTGGGCTCCTTAAAGTGTGGGACTTTAAGACAAGCTACATGAATAGAGCTGGCATACTCGCAGATAATTAGGGACGTGTAGGAACAATGGTGCAGCTCATATCGCCAAACAGTTCCCACTGAGATGAGCCTCGTAGACACAGAGAGGAAAACTTTGAACTTATCAGGCAATTGTAGAAGTCCAACTCACATTGCATGATTAATAATAACAACAGCATTGTAAAACATTTGAAGGCATTCAGCTGATGGCACACTGGAGGAGAAGGTCAAGCATGTCTGACGTGACTGAAACTGACTGATTGACAACCAGGAGAGAGTTGCATAAGAAGAAAGCTTAGAGAGCACATTCTAAACTCTGCAAACGCTTTGTATGGGGGAAGCAAGATGAACTCATTTAAAGACGAGAAGAGTGTAGGTCTCTCCAGTGTCTTCACAACAACACAACATTAATCATTTAACATTGGCTCTGTTGCATAACTGGGTTTCTTTAAGCTCATTAGATATGAATCTAGGCCAAGTAAATATTTTACCATAGGCTACTGTTAAGTCTGATCCCTAGCCTGTCCTCTGTGTTTGAGCCACATTGAAATTATCCCTCTATGTCTGTTGGTGAGGCTTGCATTACTTAAAAAAAGCCTATAAACCTAAGATACATTACCATTTTCAAACCACACCACATTAAGCACCTTTTAGTTAATTAGAGCCGCTTTACAACATCACCCGATTTAATTTCCCATCATCATGTGCACATGACAGAAGCAGCGATGCCATCTTGTCTTTGCTGTCGAATGTCTTTCACTTGATTATAAAATCGTATGGGTTAAACAGTGAGAGGGGTAGTCTCTTCTCTGATGCAAAGTCAGGCAGCTTGTGTCAGGCATTTTCAATTTAACACTCCCTGGCAAAAGGGGAACCATAACATTTATTATGTTTTGCGAAGTGGGGGGAGTGGGAGAGCACACCAGGTATGACAGGTTAGTCGTGCAGTGGCAGCAGTGCCCACAGGGGCAATGGCTGCTTGGGTAAGGGAACAAAACCATAATGAGATAATAGTGCTCATTGATTACCCCTCATTACAATACAGCTGATCCCCAAATGGTCCTTTCTGGATTGTAGGAGGAGGCTGGAGGCAAGCCAAATGTTTACAATAATTATAAAGGCTGTAAGAGGGCTAAATACTGCATGTGTAGCCAGATTGCAGCACTATGGAAAAGTTGGAAATAAGGTGAGTTTTCTGGCTTTGGTAAAGAGAGTTGCATTAGTTCAAGCAAGATGAAATAACAGCATGGACCACTTCTTCTAGGTGTCTAGAATATAGTAAGAAATTGATTGAAAGTCGAATAAACTTTCCAAAAACAAAAATCCAACAAGAAAGTCTGCTTCACACAAGATGTGCAGGGGTGAGAAAGTAGTGTAGACAGGGTTTTATCTCTCTAGGTCTCTAGTTCATTCTTTACAAAACCACTTTGCTCACTTTTAGTATATACAAACTCCTTCCAGGAAAGATCTTCTGAAACTGTAGACCATTATCTCTGCTTGAACAATTGCATACAGCCACTTTTAGTAGTATTTGGGTGCACCAAAACAAAGAAAAGCACAAAACAATAAAAAAAAAGCACCTGTTCTCATTCTGTTTTTTGCCTTCCGGCACTTACTATCATCAAGATAGGCTTAGAAATTCCTGGCCATCGGGGTAATTCTGCTTTACAGTTACGTAAAACTATGTCTAATCCACAAAACAATTAGATAACATATTATATCTACATATTATAGAACTGAACAGAAGAAAATATAAAAAAGAATGGGATTCAGGACTGAACCTTGGGGCACACAATAGCTGATATCTGCGGATGCAGATGTGAATTCTTCTGCTGACAGAGCAATTCAAGGGCAGAAAGAGTGACATCAACCCAGTCATGCAGGCAGTCTAATAAAACAGAGTGGTCCACAGTGTCAAAAGCCACAAGATCCAATAAAGCCCAACAATGAGCAGTTCCCTGCATCTGCTGTTATAAAATTTGACTTTTAAAAGTGCTGTTTGCTGTAGATAGAGCTAAAGGTATCAGCATGTAATTCCTGGCAATATAAACATTTTTTTCTGCAACTACAGAAAATGTTGGCTTGGATAAAGGCTGGCAACGGTTTAAGGGAGAAGGATCAACATCGGGGTTTTTTAAGGGTTAGTGTGATTACTGACTGTTTAAAAAAGAAGGGAAACAAGCCAGAGAGCCACAGGCAGTTTAAAATGATATATGGCCCCCTTTAGACACTTGGTAGGAACCACAATTGGAGTTCATTTTGCAAATTCTCTCAATGAAGTAAGTGGTCCAGACTGTTATGGTCACATTACTCAGAGGGAAAAGATCCAGTCTGTGCTTATGGAGCGTTGTGCATTTTTGTACTCGACCTTGAACTTCCTCACATTTCTGAATGGATTATTTATTATTTGTTAACTGATGACGTACAATAAGATTCTTGACATCTTACAGGTTTGGGATCTAAAAGGAACTTCGCTGCTACATTTTTGGTGTTCATTTTTCTTCACAAGGTCGGTTAGCGTTTCACAGGACGATTTTGTTTTGTGATGTTTCCACTCCTGTTCTGCTTGCCTGCATTCTCTCTTCAGAGCTGTTCCTATGTCTCAATAGCTATTTCAAGCAGTGCTAGCCACTCGTGCTGTCTGACTAAATCATGCTCCAGCACACAGCTGACACTGAGATGACAGAAAGCAGGATGCATGTCTATTTAGGCTGTGCTTATGCCTGCAGTTTAACATAATATACAAACAGGATATTACACATACAAATGTTCTACAATACACTGGAGTTTTATCATAATGTAAATGTTTACACTCTACAGCATGAATATGGAGGTATTAAGCATCAAATTAGGCATGGCTATAACTGGATTAACCTTACAGCTGCAGTGGTTTCCTCATATAAATAGCAGATGCTGTGTGGAAAAGCATTCTTTAAAATAAGTTTGACTAAAGCAGATCAACTTGAAAATCTGTCAACAGAATCTATGTCGGTGATTTGAGTGGCTTAATCAGTCACGTAGGCCTCCATCGATCAAATCAGAGATGCGGAGCAGTATTCAACAGATGGAGCACTGAGTATGTAAGGTAGCCCTAACCTGTTGTAACAGCACTGTCTTGATGGAAAAAGCAGGGACATCCCTGAACTTTGTCCTGGCAACAATCTGGATGGTACTTTCCCCTTCAGCCTGGAGGACTCGACATCCATGTTTTCCAAAAACAATTTTGAAAATTTGCACGGCAGAGAAATCCTGTGTTCTTTGAATTGCATTCCAGTCAATCCAATGCGAGACAATTTCAAAATAACTTGCCCACTTACTGTGATCTAGTCTTTCCACCCCTCAATGCCCCCTGCTCACATCCACTTCCCCCTGCCGTCCTTCCTCGCAGAGATGCTCTGCTTGCTCTTAATGAGTGTGGACATCTCTTCAGAGTGCAGAGCCCACCTTGTTCCACTGCTGCAGATCTCCTCATATGGTGAGGCTTTGCACTGACTCTCAGCAAAAAGTGACACACAACAAAGAGAATATACATATACTGTATAACACAGGGGCAAAGCAGTGATGTGCAATCATGTGAATGGGGTTAATTCAGAAGTATTCGAAACAAAACTAAGTATGTTATCAAAATTTGGCAACTTAGCACATAAAAGCATCACCTCTTCTCCAACACTTTGCTAATTTGAGCTTGAAAGATGTCTCCACACCAAACTACAGAAGCAAAGCAATATTAAAAAGGACCTCAGGCCACTTGTAGCCAACTCTGCCATACTAGATATTGTGTACATTAGTTTTAGTAACGAAACTGCCTGGTTTAAGCAGGAAACTGGAGTGTGTAGTTTGGGTTGTATCAGCCTCCTGTTTTAGTTTTATCTGGTCTCCAAAGTGAGTAAAACACGAAAGTAGGAGTTGTAGCATGACTTACTTGGGTTTGTTCCCTGTTGAGGCCTTCAGGATGACTGAATTGAACTTTTCAGTTTTGCTCCTAGGCTTGCAAGTGTACATATTTGTAGTGGTTGTCTTCTATTTCCAGGATATTCAGTGAGGTGAGAGCTGTCTGCGTTGATGGCTTAGATTATCAAATAAAACAACATTAAAGAATTATAAGTGGGATTCAATAAAATCCTAATGTAATGCAAGGTAAGGCAGCAAATGCGTAGGGTGTTCATGTGTTCAAAATCACATCTTGCTGGAAGGAAACTCTAATCTTGATGGCAAACTAACACACAGTATTGATTACCTGCCCTATGGGCAATTAGCCAACACTCCATTATCTAACTGCCACATATGTAGTTTGCATGTAACTGCTACAGATGCAGCGGTTAGATGCTAAAAATAGATTGTTATAAAGGTTAATTCAAATTAGATTTTTTTCTTCGGGGGTTACAACAACCATCCAGACTAATACAAGCTTTATTTGGACCTAAATTAAGCTCTTTCTTCATCGTTGAGAGGTCCCCTCCAGGAACAACATTAACGACAAGCTACAGTAAAGGCTGCTCCTCTGCACAGTTCTCAGTTTCACAAATCAAATGAGAGGTCAAGGTCTTGTGTCATGGGCTCTAGAGCAGAAAGAGAGTGAGCAGTGAACAACTTTCTGCCACAGAAATCAGAGACCTTCAGATCTAAGCTGAGTTTATTCAAGTGAAGATGGACTGACTTCTCGAGTAAAGACCATTATAAACACAATAGAACTTGTGGAGGAAAGTATCCTCTGAAACCCTTAATAAAGGTTGAGAAGAAACATGGCTTCAGGGTCACACATAGAGATATGCTGTAGTTTTGGTTTCGAGGAAGGAATGTAAACTGGAGAGGTCTGAGTCTGAGAGGCTGCAGACGTCAAACATGATGTTTCCTCGATTGTTTCAACTCGCCATGACCTCAAAAGTTCATTTTACAGAAAATAAGTCCTAGACTGTGGAAATGAACATGAAGAGCATTTTCCTGGCGTGTGAGAACTTTGAAGACAGAGCTGTGCTGTCTTGTGTTGAGTGCTGTGCATAAATGCCTTTTGCTTTGGCACACTGTGAGCTGTCTATCTTGTAAAACATTTTGCAACACATTATTGTGAGCTCTTATTTTCATTCCTAAATGCTTAAAGGTAACTGAGGTGGAAATATTCAAATCCTTTACTTATGATTAGTAGTAGTGCACCATAAAAAACTCATTTACAAGTAAAAGTCCTGCATTGAAGCAAGTAACGTGGTTGTGAAAGTAAAGAAAAAAGTCTTCAAATTTTACAGTAATACAGTATTTGACTAAATGAATTTAGTTATATTCCACCACTGCTTACAGGATAAGAAAAGCAATAAGATACAATCATTGAGATATTGATATCTGTCGGTGAGCAGTAGCTCTAACTCTTTTGGAGGCAAGCCATTATACATGATAAAATGACAAAAATTGACCCCAAAAAACACACAACCAGCGATGGACTCAGCCAATCGCTGATATATTCGTCCAATCGTTGACAGCGAGTGTTTACTAAGTGACTGTGCCCACATTAGAACAATAACAAGCATCATCGTGGTTGTCGTCATAGCAATTCCACAGAGAGGTCACAAGTGAGGGTCAGCTTTCGAATAAAATGTCAAATATTGTATCTCTCCTCAGTGAGGTGGCTGATTGCCAGTAAAAGTTTAAACCCGGATTGAAGCCTCTCTTTTTTTTAACTACCCATAATAATCCCCCCAATTCACCCAACTGCCCCTTCTGTGTCGGAGGTCCTTGCTTAAAAAGATAGCGAGATCCAATTTTACCCTTTAAGCTCTCCTGTGTTGACCTCATCACCTCCCTCAAATTTCCAAGCTTTTTTGATAATCCTAACTATTTGAGATAGCCACCTTTTTCAGACTGTCACAATATTAAAATGAGTCTTCTCCTTATGGAGGGGAAGTCGAACAATAAAAATCTGTGAAGAACAAGCACACTTCTGTCTGTGATTTACCCGGAAATGGGACCACTAACCACAAGGTTGAACAAGGATCAATACAAACTTTTAAGCTGCCATGCAAGACTTAAGTAAGTCTCAAATGGCAGCTGTACCACCAAAAGTGTAGAAATGTGGTTGTGGGTGAATGACTCATGATGAAAGAGCTACATGAATGCAGTCAATACAAGATTAAGATTAGAGATTTAACAAGATATATAATTAATTGTGAACAGAAAAGGAGTAACTGAAGTAGTTAAGAGGAGATGGTCACTGACAGTGGGTCATAAGGCTGAGCAGTGCAGTGCTCAGTGCTGCTTATGTATATTATGATGGTATGATCTGAATTACCTTTCACCGAGTGCTTCTCAGAAATCAAATAAAAACCAAATTAAGTCAACATACGGAATGAGATTAAAGCAACACTTTTGCGCATTTTACAGCTAACACACGCTGAATGAACAGCATTATTAGGCTGTTCCAAATTTCTCTAACTAATCACAAATTCTCCATTAGGGTTGTTAGGATTTTGAATGGAAGAGTTACTCATTGTGTTCCTCATTAAACTGTTAAAATTACAGCTTAATGTGCTTAGGTCCATACCACACACTCCAGTTATCGTTTAAAAGGAGTGCTCAGGCACAGGCTTGTTGTTTATGGTTTTGTGTATCCCTCTAAAAGCTAGTCAAGCACAGCTAAAGGTGGGCCCATACTCCATATTTATGAAATTGGCTCTGTGTGAAATTGGTTTTTGCCTAATGGATCCCTGCATGGGTGCTCCGCCTGATACCTCAGCCTTAGCTTATCGGCACCAGAGTCACACTGAGGACGGAGAGACAGAACAGGAAAAGGGACAAATAAACAGGAACAATGTCACAACAAAATGAGGCTAAAATTATTATTATTTTTTTCATAAAAAAAAAAGAATAGAGCACGCATGGCCAGGGGCATAATATCAAATGACAGAGAGCTTACAATTGCCTCACGGCACACTTCCCCCATTTAGACATAAACTACAGAACATTAAAGGATCCATATGTAGTGCCATCAGTGTAGCGTAGTGCCACCTGAATGTTAATTTCCCTGCTACAACGCATCTCAGCTGAAGTGGTGAAGCAGAGCATCTAACAGGACAATATGGGAAATATACATGAAAAGGCTTAATTCTCACTTCAAGGAACTCCACTACGTACCGCTCTCTCTCTGTCACTATCACTCCCGAGATGGCTAACAAGGCTGAGGTCACTCAGTGCAGTGTGACACTGAAAACCATCTCAGATTAAGAGAGAAAAGGCCGGGAATTTGCTGAAATTAACCTGCACCTCTTTCTGTAAAGCTGTGCATCATTAAACAAGAAATGGCAGGATTTCAGCACTGTTAAGCAACCGAGTACTTCAAAAGATCATAACTTGTATTATGAACCAGGGATTTGGCCAGTATGCATCAGGCCTGTTCCATTTATTTCAATTACACGTCATTCTGCATCCTCCTTGACTGGATTGGGGATGTAAACAGAGTGGGTCCTGAGTCTGTTTTGGGGTCTGCAGAACATGATAAAGACTAACACGAGTAGACACAACTAGAGTACCACAGAATCTTTGTAAAATGTTTGCAAATGCAATGCTGTTCCAGAGTGATGTCTGCCATGCTGCATCAACAGCTAATATTGGCAAATGTTTGCGTCATTAAGTTGCTTACCAGTCCAGCAAATCTGCAGCCAACTCTGCATTAGTATTGTTAATCCAAAGTCCTAAAGATCCTTTCAAATCCTTTCTGCACTGATGTCCTCTCTGGTGCTGAGGAAATTAAATAAAGTGCAGAGTGCATTGTGGGGTGGTTCATGGAGCCTGACAGTCTCAGAAAATACAAAGAAAGCTTAAAATCTCACCAACCATTGAAGTAGCAGAATAATTGATTGGTATGAATCAGCAACAAAGCGAGACATGGTTAATAACTAGTATGATCATTTTGTGCAAAGTGCCAACAAATCAGAATGCACCTTTTACACCTTTTTAGTTACAGTAATAGCGCAGACAGGTTAAAAAAAACTCAATGCATATTTGACTAAATGATATTTTTTTTTAGTCAGTTTCTTTTGGTGCAGGCAGTATGTTACACTTACAATTTGCTGTGTTGTCCCATATGACATGATAGCTTCACTCTGTTATTTTTAGGCAGAAAAGTGGTGGCAAACATCTCTTTGTACCTGCTCTCAGGGAAAAAGACCAAGGATTTTAGGGGTGGCACGGAGGGAGGGTGAGAGAGAAGGAAGGAGGAGTGGGGGGTGGATGGATGGATGGATGAAGGTTGGCTGGAGCTGTCAGTCTCATCTCTCTCCTGTCTCTCCTCATCCATCCTCACCATGCTGACAGCAGTCTTCCAAGCAGAACACCGCCTGCCTGCCAGGTAATTCATATTCCCTACCTGCACAGCCACCACCACCACCACCACCACCACTGACACAAGGAGACAGACACGCAGGGAGGGACTGGTATGTGAATAGAAAAGCAGCAAGAAGCATGATACAAAATGAGGGAGAGAAGAGAGAGAGAGGAAAGAGGGAGAGCAATTTAGATGGCAACATGCAATAGTAAAGATGCTGGATATGGATTATGAATTACATTGAATGGATTAATATCATTAATAACTAAACAATTAACTATTAATTCTTTTAGTATGGAAAATTTGATATGAGGATGTAAAACAAACTACACACAATTATTTGTTTAACGCCATCCATGGTGAGATACAGACTGATAATGATTAATGTATAAGAGGAGGAGAGCAGTAGTTTGTTTGGTGCTATAGTCTCACATTGCCACACACACACATCTCCACACTGTTTTCTCTGCAGGCAGGAGTAACACTGTCAACAGATCATCCACAGCGCCATCCACTGAATCACAATACAACAAACACCTAATCAAAAAAAAAAAAAGCTGGCAAGATCATATCTGGCCCATCTCACCTGCTCATTAACTGTTTCAATGTTTTCTTTTTCCTCTGTGAGGCGCTACAGGTCTCTGTCCATCAAAACATCCTTCTTCAAGAGCAGTTTTTTTTCCTACCTCCCAACTCCAGGATATATCCCTGCATTTATTCTCTGCCTACCGAATTACTATGAATTGTGTGATATGTTATATTGATGTCTGTATGTGTAATGGTGTTGTGAGTGAGCCTTGTTATGATGTGGTACTGAAAACAACTCACACTGGCTCGAGCTGTGTGGTCGTTAAAGCTCAACAGCACCACTGTGACCACTGTGCTGTAGTGTTTGGCTACAAAGTCTTGAACCAAATGTTTCCTGCAACACTATCTGATTCACTGACCAATAGAGTGGATTTAATTAATTCTGTACATGACAGCAGTATTTTTTTTGTTAATTGTGTAGTAAGAATTCAGTACTACTTCACAACAGGTCTACTGTCTACTGCCATATAATAGCAGCCACTTATGGGACCACTTCTTGAAGGTAAACTGTGGAGTTTTTTACCTGTAGTAGCACTATGGAGCCATTTTTTATGAGTGGGTCCCTATTTTGCATGCACATGAGGTGGTGCAATGCACATTCATGCCAATGGTGTCACACTATTCCACTATCCCAAAGATAGCTGTAATGTGCCAAAAAAAAAAAAAAACCCAGGGAAGAGGAAGACTAGTAGCTCACAAATAAAGATGTGAAATGATGCACAAGGGAAAGGAGGAAGGAAACGCTTTCATCACATCTGTTAGACCCCAAGGATACACACAATGCATTTTGGTGAGTTGCACTGAATGTAAACACAAGTGCTGTTTGTTTACAAGAAAACTCAGGCAACCTTTAAGGCACATCACCTGTGAGCCTGTTGGTTTGTTTCACCTGCATCACCTGACAATCAGGTGATGTCTTGCACATGACTTGCTGTGTCCTGCCTTGTTTTGAAAATAAATAAAAAAATTAAATGAAGCAGGTTATTATTGAAATATTTTATTGTAAGTATACTGTGATGCTGTCATTTTGTTTTTTGTCAAATGCAACCTTATCTTTTTGGAATAAAGGTGGGAGTAGTGTGACTTTAGTATGAGTGGCACAAAAGGAGGTGGTTGAAGTGGATGAATTGGTCAACAAAGCATGAAACGTTGACACTGGAGCCTGGCTTTCCCTACTGATGATAGCAATCACCATTTAACTGCGTAGTCATCCTGTCAATGGGGAAAATGCTGATAAGTGTCACTTTGGAAGGCAATGAAAAACATCTTATTTTGTGGTTTAGGTTGGAGTATTTGTGTGTTATACTCATTTTTTTAGATAAGTGCTGTGGAATAGTCTTAAAAATAAAACTGGCAATATCTCCTCACATCTTGACTAGATGGAAAGACACCTGTGCTGTAATCTGACCAGCCGAGATCAGAAACGCTAATCCTTATGTGTCTCTCTCTCTCATTCTTTCTCTGTGTGCTCTTCCTGTTTCTCTCCTTGTCTAACTATTCGTCCTTTGTGATTCAGGAGACATCACAAAGAAATCTCAGCCATCGGATGAGGACAGCTTGTGGGCCTCTGTAGCGTAGCGTAACCGATAGGTGATTGGATTGAGAATGATTCCCTCTAATGACGAGGCCGGCTCAAGGCTGTTAGCGGTAATGAGAACACGGTACGTGCACAGAACCAGACTGCTTTGCCTCCAAATGCACCACTGGAGGCCAGGAAACACACATACATACACACACACACACACACACACACACACACACACACACACACACACACAGATCAACACACGCACAGAGACACGTATGGACCCTGATACAAGGACAAGCACACATGGGCATAACACTGACGAGTCGCACCTTGCTGAACATTTAGCCCTCAACTGAAGCGAGGAAAAATAAACCTGACAGAAAAAGGTTCAAGGCATTGAGAAGATCGACATATTTAATACAGAAATTAAACAAAGATAATAAAGTGCAGTATGTTCCAGATTTTGCTTGGTTTGGTTGAGAATACTTCTGAAAAGATTGCTTGATTAGTGAAGGACATTCACTTCTAGTGGCTACTGCTCTGCCCTGAATGAGCCCCATGGCGCTGGAAGGGGATTGGCATGGCTCCACTCTGATGCCTGGTGCTACTAACTGGCACATACCGTTGGTGTGTTGCAAGCCACCTACCAGGCACACATGTTACATGTATGTTGCCAAGAACGGCATTTCCGCACCCCTGCTGCACATAGTGTGAACGCAGCAGAGCGTCCCTCTGTCTACCTGTATCTCCAACCCCCCCCCACACTCCTACATGCACACAATGTAACACACACCTGCCAACCACCAAAGTACACACACGCTCATTTACACACAAGGAAACCCATCCAAACACAAGCCCAAACACATGCAGGTATAGCAGGCCACTTGAAAACAAACTGACAGATGCTGGTGAGCTGGCGCAGACACATACACACACAAGAGGGCATGGAAATAAACACTTGCCCACACACACATATATGCATTCACATTCACACATAACAGTGGGCAGATTGTGTACCGTAGTATTGGGAGCCTAACCAAATGATGCATAGCTGTGGTTCTGTAATCATAAAACTCATCCGCTGTCCCTTGTGTGGGAGTCACAGCAGAGTATGTGAAATAGTAGCACTTCAGATGCAGTGCGTAATGACGGACCGCCAGATGCTCAATGGAATGCTCAATGGAGCCCATCACTGCTGAGCGTGATCGTGGAGCTCCCTGTATACCGACTGTTCCCACCTCCACTGGCAGGGAGACGACCAGTGGTAGCAGTCAAGCAGGTCGTTCCAATCTCCAGAGCCGAGTGAGAGGACAGATGCTAATCTCTTCATAACCACTTCAATGTTCTACAGCTTTCTTTTTGGGTAAGAGGATTTCATGTAACACTCTTCAGCAGTTTAGGTCCTGAGACTACATGTACTTGACACACACACCTGACGCTGTTGCGTTATTTCTGATTCATGTTTCAATCTGTTGATAACATTTACAACCTAGTAGCAGTAGCACATTTAAATGAACACTGTATGGCCTCAAATAGATAATAATTTAGTATATTTATAGACATTTCCACATAATAATCAGCGCTGTTCAATGAATTGAAGGTTTTGTTTTCTAATCATTTATCTTTATTCATTGCTTATATTAAACACTGCCTTCAAATCAATTTGACCCTTTTTTCTTTTTCTTTTTTTTTTATAATATACCACAAATGCTAAAAATCTAACCTCACCATGGCCATCCTTGAAGAGGAAAAGTGTTGAGTGTGCCTTAAATCCAGCAGGGGGAGCTATTGCAGCTCATCTTGTCTCAAAAATAGCCCATTGGCCCAGGAGTTGAGTAACACTTGTGTAAAAAATTCACTACAGACACACATGGGTAAAAAAAATAAAAATACTGAAAAACACAACACACAGAGAAATGTCAGATTGCACCACATATGTGCTGTGACTCAACAGCAAACATATAATTGGACTGGTACTTTCTAAGTACATTGTGCTTTTCCTTTCATTTTGAAAGTGAAATTTTGAGTGAACCTCTCCAGTAAAACTTGCAGAGACATTTAATGATTGAACTGAGTTTCAAGTCTTAGGTCTTTATATTGTCACAAAATGACATTTTACCTGCCTTTCTTCAAGTATTTTTGTACTTTAACTTTCAAATGTGCATCATTGATAAGAATTCAACAATATGCAGGAGTATGTAAACTGCATGTTGGTGACACCAATTACTTCTGAAGAGTTGTCTGTAAATGGAAAACCAAGTGAGTGACAACCAGATCCTCCACAATGACATATACATGTACACAAGCATGTACACCAAAAGTTATATAAACATTCACAATGTATCAGTGAAAACTGCCATAAATAAATAAATAAATAAAATAATTGAAATTAAAGAAAGATGACAAGCAGTCTCGAAACAACTTTTTTCCACAAGTCAGCTCCGGGTGTCCGCCACAGATGACTGAATTAATTCACAATTACGAACGCTCCTCATCATCCATCTACCTGCTGTGACAGTGATGAGCAGGGGATAATGCTACTACCCATAGTCCTATTTAGTAAACATATGGTGAATGCTTAATGGGAGGAAAATTGCTACTATGATCTCAGCTTAATCCCTACACCTGTATTACAGCAACTGATAGCCACCTATGTTCTGTTGTCTCAACATAACCCCTTCCTCACCTCAGTGTCTTCATTAGGTAACAATGATTGAAACACACATTCTCTGTGCAGTGATTTTTAGCAGTGCACTCGCATCCTTTACCCACTACCCTCACTTCAATCAACTTAAACAAAAATCTCATAATCACATATTAAATAATTCAATATGATTGCCTTTAGTGGACACCACTGAAGCCATGCAGTACAGGTGCCCCAAGGCACAAAGAGCCACCATATGAAAATGTGAAGTGTAGGGAAATGATTAGGAAGTATATAGGTGGCAGCCATGATAAGAGCTGGTTGAATTCTCTAAATGCTAAGATGCGTCAACGCTTCCTCTCTCATTTCCTTTAGCATAGGATACACTGGACCACTGCTTTATGAGAGCAAAGGAGATAACACTGTCCCACAATTCCTTGTGGCAGCAGCATTCAAAGCAGTGCACCACTCAACATCCACCATTGCATAATTAGGTGGCCTAATGTAAGTGCAGTAGGGTTTTCTTAGAACCGCGGCTGTCTTTGGTGATGCTGAATGGTGGACATCACTATCACATCAAAGACAGACCAAAACCTTTTGGACAATGTAAAGACAAACTACTCATGTCTTTTATTACCCAGCATGCCAAGTCTCTACCAGCTCTAGAGACCATCCAGTCTGCTTGCACTAGACATCCCCTGCTATTACTGCTAATGTACCGTACGTACACATTTCCAACAGCATCTTGGCTCTGACCAGATACCAGGTACACAAAATTTTCATTATTTCAAACCTTTCTGATACTCCTGATATATTTTTTTCATTCTATAATGGCATCCCCCATACCAGCTTTCATCGTCACAGGCAGATTCCACCTTTCCCTGGAACAGGGATTCACAGGAAACGTAGAAATGCTCTAACCATAATGTTTGTAATTTCATCAACAACAAATGTCAGTCTCCCTGTTAAATTACACCCTATTATTGCTCTCCTACAGCTGTATTAGGTAACTGCTAATGCATACTGAACAATTGCCACTGTTTCACATTAAACACAGTCAACTGGCATACCATTGGGTGGCTTTTACTGTGAAGCAGCCACCTGCAATTCAATGCATTTGTCATTGATGTTAAAGCATCTACGACACAGAACATGGTCATTGTTGCTGCTTTCTGTCAGATAAGTTTGAAATATTGCCAGGGAGAAATGGAACAAGAGGGAACAGCAGTTTGATGAAGAGCAGTCAGATGAGATTTGCGAGAACCAGCACACCTCCAACACGTCATCAAGGTAAACAACCCCCCTTTTTTGTGCCTCATTGATGTGAGCACAACTCCTCACTTTCTTCTTCATCATGACCTTGTTTGGCTGCACAGTAAACTCATTCGTTCTTCTGTCACCTTTCTGACAGAACAGCAGTGGCAAAATCAGAAGAATATTTTTGTAATAGTTGTTTCTAGCGGTTTTGGAAAGCAACAAGAATACTCATGTGAACTGTTTGGGAAGACATTAACATCTATTTTGTTAAGTTGTTAACTTTTGACATGACAATATTGGACAACCCCTGTTCCTGAAATACAGCTCAACCAAAACTCAATTTGTAGACCCCCTAAGGCCCAAAGAGGCAACGGACCAGCCAAGGCGCATAATCCATTTTTGTCCCAGAGCATCTTGCTTGTTAATGCAGCAACTCATGATTCCAATCTGAACTTTATTTTTCCACAATCCTATAAGACCCTGCAAAAGGAGCAGAAATTATTTACCATTTGCAGCGTCCATACATGGAATGCAATTCAGCGGAATAATAGCTCCAGGCTTTGTTTGATAAGTTTGTCCTCATACAGATGCATACATTTTAAGCAAACAAAAGAGGAGAGAAAGCCACTCAAGAGTCAATTATTAATTATTAAAAACAAAAAAATCTCAACTTGACGGGATAAAAAGAGCTGTATTGAAGATGCTTGTCAATCAGGCTCCATAGTCTGCCTGTTCTCTACAGAGCGCCTCACCAATGACAACTGACAGCAGCCAAACCCTGTCTGGTCCAGTGTGTGTATACTGTACAATAACCGTGGGCGCTCTGACTCATTAGCCTCCAGGATTTTCACCTGAAGGGGAGATTTTGGGGGTTTGAGTTAATTCAAATGCGCTACTAGGAAGACGCCGAAGGCAAGACATTTTGGAGACAGAAAGAGCCTGACTTAGTTTGTCTCACACACCATGAGCAGTTTAAAAAGGTGTTACAAAGGTTTTTCAGGCTCCTTCTGTCTCCAAAATGCCTTGCCTTCAGCATCTTCCTCGCGGCGCATCTGAATCAACACAATTCCCAAAAAGCTCCCAAGGAGGGTCGAGAGAGAGACACCCGGGCCAAGTGAGGTGGTGGTGGAAAGCAGGAACTGTGACCTCGCTGTGTCTTAACCACACTCAAACCTGCCTCAGATAGGAAAGGTTCCATTTGGCCCATTTGCACATCTAATGTAACATGCACGAAGAGGCATTAGCTTACTAGGTTGACATAGCAACGTGACAGTGTGTATACTGTACTGGAAACTATTTCCACCAACTTAGCCCTCTGGTCATTAACATAAAAGAAATTGAATCCACACAGGGCATGTATGTATGCATGCATGTGCATATTTAAGCACACAGTGTGTTATGTTCATTAATTCACTCATTCTGATATTCAACCCACCTACTTTCATTCAGAGCAACAGGACAGGGAGTCATTATTTACAATGGACATGCTGCATGTTCAGTGTATGTGTGACAACCTGATGTCTTATTTTACTGCTATTGTGGAAGGCACAAGTTAAATAAAGAAATAAATCAGATCTGTTTCATGTTAGTTTGGTCAAATGACATTAAGCTACCACCGTGAACAAATAGTAATAGTGATAATATCTTTCCAGTCACTTTCACCAGGAATCTACTCAATTTTCACAAGTGAGTTTGTAATGTCTGACAGGCCACTAGAATTTGGGATTTTTGTCATATTAGGGTTTAATGAATTGGCACCCTGCTGTAGCTCATCATATTTAATTATCAGACGTGCTTGAGTTTTTCTGACTGGTGTCCAGGGTAAGCAATAACCTAATCCTTTGCCGGAGGCATTGCATTAAAAAAATACCACTATGTTAATATATGTTTATAAATTAATGAGCTGGGAGCTAATTTCAGCCGTAACATTTCCTTTTTATTTTCTTTTCTTGTTGTATTCATCTGGGATGAATTCATCTGGGATGAATACAACAAGACCACGAAATGATCACACTGAAAAAGGTGGTCCAGTCTGAACAGCGTCTCCGTCATGGGAACACTGCTAATGGAAGAATCTTGTATGCAAGATGACTGCGAAGACGATTAAACTCCTAAACAATGAGACACCTTTATACATATATCTTTGGATGAGGATAGTCTTTAATGACGTCAGCAACAATAGAAATGGTAAACCAGCAGTCCAGAAAACGTAGATGCTACATTTGGTGTTGCTGTGTAAAAACCTTGAACCTCATCAATCATTTACTTAAAATACAGAAGCAGTTGCATGCTCCTATAATTGTTGAGAAAGTTATATACCCATTTGGGGTTATGATACTGTTTCAAAGGTAATTAGATAACAGAGGAAGAGTGTTGTATACCCTACGCCAAAAGCTTTTTTCTTTCTTTCTTAAAAGCTATCTTTTTAGAGATGCAAAGTTTCCTCTGCACTGTAAAGTGGCCGTGGGGAGGAAGATGAGAGACAGACTAAAGAGTGCTCTCATCACTGGAACAAGAGAGATAATGAACATTTTTCAGTAAACACGCACACACACACATACTTACCTCAACTTGAGGTGCTAGTCAGCATAGCTTTGCTGCTGAGTCTCTTTTTCTAGGTGCGGCTGAAGAGGGTATTTTTATGTTAATTGCCCACTTTCTGCTGCTCTGGTTATTCTCTGAATGCTCTGTTAGAATCGCTTGTTTCTCTCTCAACCACCTGCCACACAGAGGAAGATGAAAAGATGAGTAGGGGGATAATGGGAATGAGTGAGAACAGGGCAGCTGTACTCTCTGCCTCTCTTTTTGTCTTTTTGAAGAGAAATCCAGGAGTCACCTCAGCTGTCTCCTCCATCTTGGCACACAGGCCTGCCTCTCCACAGCTAACACATTAACCAAGCGTAGAAGATTACTAACAAAATCCACAATTGGCCCCCGATCTAATCTCTGAAGATATCCCTTTTGCTGCTCCACGCAAGAGCGCGAATAGGAAAGGGATTGCGAGAGCTGTTGCAAGAAAAGCAAAAAGGACCTCATCCTCTATTTAAAATGAACCCTTATTAATATTTCAAAATGTTGGATATGCATGTGGCTTTGAAGAAATGAGCAGCTTTTTTCCAGTCATTTGCTACTGGAAAAGGGAGGCCGTGATTGGGAGCAGTGGCAAAAAAAGAAAATTAAACAAAAGAGTGAAAAAAATGGAGCCCTCTTCCCTATTCAGCGGCTCAACAGCATTTTGCCTGCACTGAGGAGAGGCAGGAGAGCACAGATGTGAAGTGGTTAAAAGACCTGGTAGAGGAAGAAAGGTAGAGGAAGGCACTCCTGCTAGTGTCTCTGTCATTACCCTTTCACTTTGCACACTGCCAAGCCCATTACTTAATTTCCCTTGACGCCCTTCACTATGACAGAAGTTTAAGTGAGTTAAAAGCAAACCTGCAGAGGCATGCTGCCTCAGAGAACTGTGATAAAAAAGCCAAATCAAACGATATCAATTTTAAAATATGGTCAAAGATGCTACTGGTTTTTGGATTTAATCGGCTAAAAGCCCAAAGGATTCTACTTATGATGCATCACACAATGTTAGTCACACTCTACGTCTCTACACCCTGGAAACCAACACTGTATATGCATACAGCACATTCACACACACACATACATACACTGAGACATTTTCGCATACAGAAACCATTTCTCTGCTATCTCAAAGATGCAGTACTATGGCCTAAGAGATTTGTGAGCTCATTTGCAGGCACATTAAAGCTCCACTCACTCCAACTTGAAAAAAATGCCATAGCCTTTTGACAATTTTTTATTGTGGAAGCGCAAAACTCATTTCAGCAGTTGACACTTGGGTACAGATATCAGAGATACATGTATTTTTGGAGAGGAGCTAGTGCGTGGAAGCAAGGTATGTCTGTAAATTGGATGTGCAAGCAGTTTTGGTGCAGAATGTGTGGGGTTGGGGGGGAGGGAGGTGTAGAAAATAAGCATGCCATTTTGCTGTAATGATATATGTCATCTCTAACAGTGAGTGAGAAAACATTCTGTGGAGATTTCTCTGGTAGAAGTCTGAGCAGATGCTAAGATGATGACCAAGTAAAGATACTGATCAACAAAAAAACACACTTTTATCAGGCTTTACTTCCCATTTTGCCCAATCTCTTCTCATTGATAAAAGAAATCTCTAAAAAGTGATTTACTTTGAAAAAAAAAAAGGGTGGGGGGGACTGTTTAAAGTGTGCAGAAAGTGTGTATTTAACACCCCAGCAAAGAAAGCATGGGAGCTTTAGCATTAAGTCTTTTTGTGCACTTGCTTTGCTCAACCTACAGCAGCAGCATTCTGAGTTCATATGCTTTAAAAGCCCTCTTTTGCCAAGCAGCCAACAAATGATTAGCAGGGACAATTACCCAGGAAAGGCCTGCCAACCAAATAGGTAAACAAAAAAGGCCCATTAGCTTGTGGAGTGCACCTCAGCTACACCGGGGACCCGTTGTGCTGGGCTGCTGGCAGACATATACAGACGTAATGGGATGTTTTCATGTTGCCCCACATGTAAATGTAGTACCTTGACGTGTTAACAGCCAAGCAAGCTGACATGGTTGCTAATTAGCTGGAATCAAACAACCCTAAAAAGAAATCCTGTTTACAGGGTCTGCCTGATGTCAGAAAAGGAAGAACATTGTTAAGATGTGCCACCTGATGTTTGGACAGTGAATTCACATTTTTCTCAACAGGTGGTTGAAAGTAACCCAAGATTCATATGCTGAATGTTTGTTATCTGCTCACTAATAATCAAATTCACCCTTCTGTACTTAAAGAAAAATGCAGTGGTGCAGTGCTATGGACCTTTGTAGCAAGATTAACCAGTGAAGCAGTGTTTCTATGGCTGTGCTCCATTTGGCCAGAGAGCTGCCTGTTATGTATCAGAGGTGGAGGGTATGATGTTAAATCACTATCAGCTGATGATCAAACAGCAGCTGGCAGGGGAGACGCTGTTGTTAACTTTAATTTGATCTTTCCACAGCATTTAAGTCAAAACAAGCCATGCCAAATGTGTGTTCATCAGTCTATATTGTTTACAATGGCGCTGGTACAGGTGGGTTTTTTGTGTACTTGCTGCGCAAGCTGATGACTCAAGTCAGCTTTAGTGGCATGTGCTGTGTTGTGAGCCAAATGGAGTGTTATGAGAGTCACTGTATTTCTTGGATGAAAAAAAATCAGAGCTTCCTCTCACTCGTGAACTCCTGAACTGCGTTTCATAAAGGATGCATCTCACTATTTTCAGTATATGACTCCTGTCAATACTCTTGTGGTGTTACCTTACAAAGCGTTAGCTCACTGAACGCCCACTCGCTCTCGTCACCACCCCAACAATCCCACCTCCCACTTGAACCTCATTGGCTCCAGAGCCCCAGGAGTGCTGCGTGTGTAATGTCATAGCCATATTTTATTCATGTCATTGGAGTGTTTGGGTGGCCCTGCTTGAGACTGGGACACAATCTCTGCTGCCAGTAAACACCAATTTAATGGGCCCAACTGGCTGGGAAGAACTGCAGCAGCTGGGGGAAGATGGCATGTATAAGAAATGAACAACAACGATGTGTCAGACACGAGCAAAAAGCAGCGAGAGGGAAAAAGTGGCAGCGTAGCAAATGTCTCTGACTAGAAAAAGGCTAAGGGGGATGACAATGTGCTGGCGTGAGCTCTTGCAGCTGCCCCAGGGCGTAGGTACTGCATGCTGAAATGCTCTGAAATGTTAGTGCTGGCCCACTTTGCCTGTCTGGTACAGTGATACAGACAGAGAATCATGTTAGATGCTTAACTCCAAAGTGAAATGCACGTCTATGTTAGAGAAAGTCCTAGGAGGAGATACACAAATACACAGTATGTGCGCGCACAGGAGATGAAGACAGCTGCATCACAAAGTGGCACATTGAAAAACTGGCCATTTGGCAGGAGTATAAGTGGACAAAATCTGGACTGGTCCAGTAGGCAAGAGCCATAATAAGTCTTTCTTGTGGAATCAAACTCAAAAAATTACCTTACATAAGTGAATCTCCAATTTACTGTGTGACAGCACAGACAATATGCATAAAGCACATTTACAGGCAAAAAACTTGCGTAACAAGTGAGTGTGCAAAGAAAAAGTCTGTGTCCTTAAATGTCCCATGGAAGCTTCATTAGTGCAAACCTATCATGGTTAAAGATAGAGAAATGGATTTGGGGAATGAGGACAAGACAGCGGCTCGAGCCGAGAGGCTGAAAAGCCAGCGGAGCAAAGCAGAGCGGACAGTAACTCCCCACACAAATCAGCAGACAAGAAGAGTGAGCAGAAAAAGGCTTGCACACATACAGCGCAAGAGCTTCCCCTCTTCTTTGTGTTATGCCACGCTGTGCTGATTTAAAGAAACTTACACAAGGATCCTTTGTTAAATCTTAATCAGTCTGACATTGTTTGTTATGTGTCATGTTCCTGTAGCAGAAGCTGGTACTGTAGTGATACTGGGATGTTGGCTTCTCTTGTCTCCTCCACTTTGCCTGTTGATTGTTTCTCAAAACTGCTGTCGACCTCAAGCCCAATCCTGAACCTGACAGATTTTCACAATCCTAATAAAAAAAAAAACAATCTCAGGATGTTTTGAGGGGGTAATAGAAATTGAATTAAAGCGAACAAAGCCAAATAAATTGGCTTGGTGGCATTTGTTATTTAGAGAGTGTTAATCCAGAGCTATGCTGTCCAAATAAAAGCGAGGGCAGAATGAGCTGTTGCCTTTAAGCTAATGAGATATTAGCCAAATCCTCTTAGCCAAACTATTTTGTGAGGGTTCAGTGAGCAATTGCCTTGCTGGCACTAATATGAATGAAGAAGTGTGATTTTTTCAAGTGCCAGGTTGAAAGTGAGTCCACATGAGACATATCTAACACGCACAAATGGAAAAGACAAGTTTACACCTTTAGCTTCTGGCTTGAAAGGAGATCATGATTGTCTTTTTTAAGACTCTCCAACAGCTCTTAGTGAATGTTATTGTCTAAGTCTGGACTTTAATAATAAATGATTAGACTGTTACATGTTATTATGTTAAATATGTCATTTCTTCAGTGAGGGAAATTTGTATGCTTCACTACACAGGATTCATAACAGACACATTAAGAGACACACAAGAAAAGAAAATCCACATTAAGTATGCAACAAATGACTCATTTGAGTAGCAATTACATGCATTCAGGTGCTAGCAAGATTTTTAAAGTTATGTTTTCTCTCTCTTTTAGACTTGCTTATGAAAGTAATGTTGATGTTGATGATAAACATCTGTCACCACTGCAGGCTTCTTCCAAATGACTCTGTGTTCCGTAAACTGGAATACCAGACACGGTAGTCAATAATGCATTGAGATATAAGACAAATTATCTATATTTTATTTCAACCAAACACAATGGGGTAGTGCACTAGAAGTCAACAGAAGCTTCACAATAGAATCAGTGGGAGTGTGAAAGATTGGGGTACCAGCCAATTCTTTATCTGAGATGCCAAGCTTAGAATAGACTCTTCCTTTGCCAAATCATGTGTCCCTTCTACACCAAGTAGGTCTGACACTGGGGTTGCCAAAATGATTAGATTTTACAAAAGATTATGCCAGTTAGATAGGGGAAACAATCTTATATTCAACACTGTGTTATAAACAAGAGTGCGTTTTCCCCAAGTTTAGTGACACGAAAATAAGGATTTGGAAGTTGAGTCCTTGCCACCAAGGCCCACATAAACCAAGAAACTTTCTAATGTGAGTGAAAGTGTAATCTGGTGTTTATCAAATAAAGCTCATCCCCAAAGTAACTCAACTTGATTAAACTCTGTCAACAGTAAGAGAATGTGACAGCTATATGTATGATAAACTTGAAAGAACAGGGTTTGTGGCCACTTAAAGGCAGCAGAAACAAGCGCTCATGTTTTAACTGGTGCACTTATAAGCAAACCACTGCCGATTTACAGATCCGTTAGACAAAAAGAACATTAGAAAATCAGCTTTGAATCCAATATTCACCCTCCTTCAGCTTTGTTTTGTTGTCGGAAGCAAACAATGAGTTCATCAGGGCTTATTTGCTGAAAAAAAGAAGACTGCACTGAAACGATTGCAGACAATAGCGAACCAACACAGTAAAGTTGTGTGCCATAAAACCAAAACAATGAGACGAAAGATGCTAAAGTGATCTTTAAAGCTCAGGGGACCTGCATTTTTGATTAGAGCAGTTTTAAGTACAGCAGTGGCATAAATGTACATGGTTACTTTATGTAATTGCATGGTGGATATAAGACCAGAGACAGGAAGCCGGTGACTGTAGTGCAGTGGAAAATAAGACCATGGGAGACGAGGGGATGTATTTACCCTTATTTTTCTCTTTGATGAACTGGGCTCAGTCCAACTGCGAGTGAACATGTCATCTTTATCTTAAAAGTTTAACCTTGGTGGCAGACTGATGGACAGAGAACCACCTGCTCAACGTTGGGAAAACCAGGAAGCTGATCGTTTATTTTAGGAAAAATGAGGCAAAGACACGGACCCTGTCTACATCAGCGGAGCTGAGGTGGAGCAAGTTGACAGATTTAGGTCCCTGGGAATCAGCATCTAAACCCTGGTAAAGAAAGCTCAGAAATGGCTTTCTCAGGGAAACTTGAGAAAGCAACATTCCCGTGTCAAGGTCTTGTTAACTGTTACTGAGAAGCAAATGAAAGCATCCTGGCTGGAAACATTACAAATGAGCATGGGATGTGTATGACCCAGGACAGGGGGGCTCTGCAGCCGGTGATTAAAACCACCCAGAACATCACTGGTATCCTTCTACCAAGCATCAGTGACATCGGTGAGGTGAGGTTGCATGTGCAGAGCCCAAAGGACACTAAAAGACAAGACCCAACCCAACCACAGCCTGTTCACTCTGCTGCCATCTGGCAAGCAGACATATCCACTGTTGTACCACCAGACTACAGATCTTCACACTCCTCAATTCATCATCCGCGCTCCGCCATGAATAAATGACATGGCACAGATGTACATACTTTCTGGGTGTATTCATATACAAGTTGTACGTTCTACAAAAGTAACTGCATATATTTTATTTTTAGTTAAGTTTACTCTAGTTTAAATATTTGTATTTATGTTCTTTTTTGTGTGTAGCATAAAGGTACTACAGCTTAAGATTTCATTATACAACCCTGTGCCATAAAATGAAAACAAACCTTAATTTGGGTAATCGGTGTTGGGTTATGCTCAAACAGAACTAGTTCATAAGACGTGTTGTCTGACCACGTCAGAAAGCAAAAATGTTTACGGCAGTTGCCTACGTATGGACAAGTAAAAAGCCAGCCGTCACAGAGAAGGAGACGTAATATCATTTACATACGGGGATAATGGAGCACATTTTCAGACTGTGTCTCCTGGAAGGCGTTCATAGTGCTGCACTGGAGTATAACTCATACGGTTTAGCTGGCCTAAAATTGCTAACTTGCTAATTTCATAAAAGTTTACGAGACTACTGCAAATGGGGGCATATTCTTGGTTAAGTGTCTGTTACATCCAGTTACACCTTAGATTTAAAGCTCTAAGGATTCAGCTTTTCTTACGCCTATGATAAAGCTGAGCTTCATATAGAGTGGATCATGTGTGCTGGTAACGGTGTGTGACGACTTACACACTATCATGCCAGTGCAGGGAGCAGCCCATTCTCTGAAAGGAGCAGACTCACGTTTCGCTGCTCTGTATGCTAATGAATTCTAAGGGCAAAAAAAAACAGGTTGATTTACAAGTTGACCCTTACCATCCCAAACAGCATTACAAACAACTCTGATTTCCTTGCACCCAGGCATCGGGGGAAGACAGAGAGGGCAATCATATTCATCTGTATCCGCCCTCACTCTGCATTTGCCAGGTCTGACAGAGAAACCGCGGGGGTTGTGTGCTCACTGAATGAAATGTGAATAAATAACACAGAGAGAGAGAGAGAGAGAGAGAGAGAGAGAGAGAGAGGGAGAGAGGGAGAGAGAGAGAGGGAGAGGCAAAGGCATTAATTTCCCTCCTTCATTCATATTCACACGCTGGGGACATCGCTCTCAGATGCATGATCTTAAACAGATTTCTTGGCGCTCACCCCTATCAGCGCGTTTTCTCTGTCATGTATCAAAGCCGTCGTATATATGAATAAACGCCCCGGACCCAACGTCATATCCTGCCTGAGCTAAAGCGATATTCAGGACAGGACTGGGAGGGGGGCTGTGGGGGGTGCATGGCAGTAGGGACTCCGGTGCACATTGCGGGGATCGTGGCGGGAGACGACACCATACATCAGTGGGGACATAGGCTGTCAGAGCGTGAATGGGTTTTGTCATGAATGAATAACTACCAGAAATGTGCGGTGAGGGGAAGAAGAGAGCTTTACTTGCCTAAGCCTTTTCATCTCCTGTGATCCACACTTCAGGGCTCGAGTAAAGAAGGGGGGTTTTGGGGGGGAGTGGGCTTGTTGAAATAAACAGATTCCTCAGTGGGAGAGGATGAGGAAGGAGAGCCTCTTCTTCCCACTGAAAGAAGGAGTGAACGAGGAAGCAGATAAAGTCTGTAACAGAGGGTGCAGCCAAGCCAGTCTGACAGTGTGCAGTGTATGGAGTGTGTGCTGTCTGTGCAAGCGTTGTGTTGTATACTCATGTGAACTGTCCCCTCAGGCTTGTGTAGCCTGAACACTTTTGTTTCAGAGTGTAGGGCTAATTTTCCACCCAAAGCGAACTCTGTCACAGGGAATATGCAATGAGGAAAAGGCTCACTGGAACTATCTCGCCCTCACTGTCTCAGTGTCACCATTTCAGTCCCTGATGATTTTCTCTAACTATTAGGACCAAAGCAGCAGCTCTGTGTGTGCGTGTAAGCAAGCAACAAACACTGCTGTGAAAATTGTGACAGAAATGGAAGAAAAAAAAAAGGCCACATAAATGGGGATAGACGAAAAAAAAAAAAAGTAGACCCTCCTACAGGAAGAAACAGTCCATACTGTGAGGAGGTGGGTGAGACTGGGAAGGTGAGGGAGCTGGGCTGAAGTGGGAAGCGGGGGGGAGATACCAAGTCTTGCCCACCGCACTGTGTTTGTACTTTACCGGCACTGTCCCAGAATGCCGCCTGCTGATTTCCCGTCTGCCCTGGCATTGCCTCTCATGGCAGCTGGCGTCCCTTCTCCCTGTCCCTCCCTTCCAAGAATGGCAACAATGGATTCAGGGGGCTGAGACGCTGCCAGTGTCAAAGATTAGCTCCACCTCTCACTTCCATGGCTCTGCCCTCCTGTCACCTTTTGACCTTTTCGCCATTTTTACCCGAGGATATGATATGCTGATTAGCGCTGCTCGGCGAAAAATTATTTCAGTCAGTGCTGAGATCACGATTAATTAACACGATTACGCATTGACTTTGGAAACATCATGCGTTTACTGAACTTTAAAAATCAACAAAAAAACAAATAGATTAAAAAGGCCTATGATATAATTAAAAAAATGAGAGCACCACACATTATTGTTTACTGCTTTTCATAATAGTTGGAATGTAAGATTATCTTTTCCATAATACTTATGGCCCTATGAAAATCTGTTTCCAGATTCTATTTCATTTTTCCTAAATTCTGTGGTTTCCGTTTCAATTTTTCTGAATTCTGTGTTTTGCAATTGAAACGTATTTTATCACAGAAAGAGTGTCTAATCATGTGGTGAACAACAATTCAATTTAACAAATATCAGTTAATTTGATTTAACACAACATTGCACTACTCTTCATCAAACGGATCCCCTGCAGGACGGCCTCCATACGCAGCTCCAACACACCAGGTCAAGTAGGTCTGACGGAGGCTACTCTCATGTTTGGGCAACGCTTCGCCTTGTTTACAATGCTTGACTAGAAACAGAAGAAGCTTTTTCATATTTTCCAACAGGATATCTGACTCTGCACACAGCCACAAAGTCTCTGACAAAGTTGCATCCATCGATGTGGTTGCGCTTCTGAGTTTGTTGAAGTGATGCACGCTGCCTTTCTCTCTCTCTCAGAGGACCTCTTCCACATGACGGTGTGTGCTTGTGTGTCACATCAAAATAGCAGTCTAGTTGTTTTTCTGTTTATTTGGCTTAGGCTGTGTTAAAAAAATGTTTATAATGGAGGAAAAACCCTGATTTTTATCAACATTTTGGCAATTGTCGCAATACTACGCCTTTTACAGTACATTCCAATTTTACTGTCAAATTCTGCAATTCCCATCCTGTTTTCCAATTTGTGGAAATCCCATTCTGGGCTAATGTAAAGTGTCAGAGCAAGTCTGTCTCTCATGTGTGTCGCCAGTGTCCCCTCACACACAAGCCCATTGCTCTGTACTGACCACTGTCCTTTACTGTACAAACTGGGGGAGATTTATGTATTTACAGGGACAGTGAACAATGAAAAACACTTATTAAGTGTCATGTTCTTCATCGTTCATGATCAAGGTTAAAGGAGGCTTTTAAACATGTGCTGCAGAATAGTAGTGTGAGTGTGTGTCTGTGTGTGTTTCCCGGTCCCTAAAGGCCCAGTGGTTCCTCCTGACTAACTGTGTAATCGATCATAAAAAATGCTGAATAGCTCAGTCTGGACAAGAAACAGGGAGGCAGCAGTGTACAAGGGACATTGACTGAGTTAATGGTGGTTTATGTGATGGCCTATGCGTAGGTGTCTTTGTGGTTACTGGTATGAACTCAGTTACACTGGGATATTTTACAGGATAGAATTATAAGTTGTATTCCTCCCAGAAAGTTTGTATTCTAAAATCTCACAATCGTTGGACAAATATAAATACTTGGATTCTTGATTTTTATTGTGCCATGTCTGCTTTTTTGCTTACTCATCGACACACAAGGGAATGTACTTGTTTGCTAGCTTACTGGATTTTTCTGCAGGACAGAGATCTGGTGCAGGATGTAATAAAACTAGCTGAAAGTCTGGAAACACGGTTAACCAATCAAAACTGAAAAGCACTTGATGTACCACCTCATTAGCTTGCAAATGTGCAAAGACAGAACTCCTGAGGTGCCGCACGCAGTCTCTCTGCTCAGCTGCTGGTCAGTAAATGGACTAATTCTTGTACACAAGCTAAACTGATTGGCCTCCCTAGTTTGGATAACACCTCAGCAATCAGTAAACAGGTGTTTGTGTACCAGCTGCTGAAAGCTATGGACTGTAAGCCTGTAAGCATGCTCAGCGCCTCTGATATGTACACTGCAGCAATCAGTTTGTCTGAATTGCCCCAGCTATCTGGGATCACAGGTCTGATGGAAACCATGATGCATAATACCAACCAGAAATTTCTTCTACCGGGAGTTCTTGCTACATATTTGCAAATGTTATTTTGAATTGTTTCAAGGATAAATGAAGAAAATTAGATCAGTTTTGTTCAATATCAAAATCTTTTACAATGCTGGAACGACACATTAGATTAATATAAAAAGGAAGACAACAGCACAAGTTTTGGGATATTAAGTGGAAATATTAATGGGTAAAATTTGCATCAAATCTCTTAGATTAGTAAACCACAGACTTTATTTTCTACATAATTGAAAGGCCTTTGGGAAATAAGCTGCAAAAATGCTCTGAAGAAACTAGACAGCTCAGAAAACTTTCAGGGTTTTAGAGTTACAACCAGTAACACTTCCACAAAACTAACAATCACATCAAACATGTCATTTTGCATTGCTTGATGTTAGCTGTAGATTTAAGATAATGTGCTGAAGCAACACAATGGTTGGACAATCATTGTTAGTAAAGGAGAAAGCCAAACTCAACCATAAGAGCAACACCAGTATCTGCCTGATACCAGCGAACATGCTGACATTATCCATGTGTTAATGTGATGAGCTGAACCAACTTTCAAAGTGTGAAATACAATGCCAACTTGAAAGACCCCTGCAATCATTCCTGGGTATTACTTGATTTATTATCAGGAACAGCACCTAAACAACAGGACAGTCAAAACAGTTTGCGTTGTCTTTGGGTTGAACATCTACTCACTCGACCGCTCAGCATGTTCAATGAAATGGATAATTTGTAAAGATGTGATTGCAATTGCAATGTTGATTTCCCTTTTCAGGAATCAAAACATCACATCAGAATATTAAAAATTCATAAAAATGAAAGGAATCATGGCACTGAAATGAATCAGTGTTTTCCCCCCATCCCTAATGCACACTATGTGAATTTACCCTAAGTGACTGAAATTAATATACACTGATGTGCATGCTAGAAAGTTTTGCTCAGGATATCATCACCTAAACCAACCAACACGATGATACATGAAACGCAACAAGGGTTAAGAAACTCCAAGACAATGTGAGCATGCACAGACACTGACACAAACACACACAAACACACACAGTCAAGCTGTGCATTCCTTCCTAATCCAGGCTGGATGGAGCCTGTAATACAGCGACTCTTCTCTCCTGGTAGACCCTGGTTCGTCTTTCATCTCCCAGGGACTGTTTACTTCCAGTAATTAGGCCATTCATCACCCTAATGGGAACATCCCCCTCCACTAAATAACTTCTCTTTTCTCTGAGGAGGCTTACAATCCTGGCACAGCGTCTTGGGAGGGAGGTGGTACTCCTCCTAGGCACAATGCCATGGAGGGAGCAGAGGGTTGGGAGAGAGGAAGGGGCAGGATGTCCAATCTGTGAGGTCTGATAAAACAATGGAATGAATAATTCTTAATGTGGTGCAGATGCTCTCCAAATATATTAATGTGCTATGTGGAGGTAATTTTGTGATTGATTAGAGGCCGTTGGAGTGACCCATCGGTGAACTGCAGGCCTTTGACGAGTGGCTACATTTGCGAAGATGGGTGGTGTGGTCGGCCTTCAAACTTGACATGTGTGAATGAGCCAATACAACGGTTCTATGGGGGGATCTTTAACATGGGTAACACCCATCCCATCATACAAAACCACACCTGACCGTTAGCTCACAGGTTGTATTGTCTAGCAAAGGCAGTGTCAGCTCCACAAGGGGGCAGTGCCCCCTGACTACATTCACTGTGCCCCCTAACTTGATTAAAAGCATGTCAGTGTTTTCTCCGTCATCAGTGTAGGTAGCGATGACTGCAGTGAATGGAAATCCATAGTAAAGCTTTTAGAATGCACAGGACAGCGAGATTATGTGGATGTTTTGTCTGTTGTCGTTTTGCTGTGACCTTGTTCTGTGTTATGTGTGAAAGGTAGTCGACACAATGACGTCGTACTAAGCAGTGCGTGATATTCATGTTTTTTATAGTCATTTGAATGGCAATGATACCTTAATCTGTGATTTTTCTTCTTAAAATCTTAAGTCCTCTGAGGAGCTTACTACCATTTGGTTTCACTTTTAAATGATGAATATACCTTGCTACTAATTTGTCCCTGGAATATATCCCACACAGACAAAAACACGATAATAATTTTTAAATACTTTTGTGTAAAACTGTTGACAGCACACCTCAAATGGAACTCTGAAATGAGAATGCATGAATGCGGGTGCAAACTTTGGCATACGCACCGGACGAGCAACTTCCAGATGAATAATGATTAATAATTTATTTATTTATTTCCAACAAGCAATTGGCAACTATACTAAATATATTTTACCACGGAGCTGAACATTTTTGACTGTGCAGGCCTTTTATCTCACGGACAGGCTTGTTGTCAGTATGAACGACTTGGGAAAACCTCATCTTGTGTGGAGGTCAGTTAAACCACATAATTACTCATTATTTTCCCCTTCAAGAATCTCTAACTCTCTACTTCAGAGTGAACAATAGCTATTGTGGCATGGACAGACACCTCACACAAAGCCATGGGAAGAGAAGGGGGGAGTATATTAATGAAGCACCAGCGGGAGCAGTGCTGATGAGAGATCGGTGAGTTGATGGCTCTCCGGCAGTACTGCCTTTCCATTCATTACCCTGTCCTGCTGTATCGGCAGAGGCTGAAGTCCAAACCCTTGTCTTGTCCACTGGGGAAAGAGTGGACGAGCTGGACTCCTCATCTACCTCTCTGATCACCACTCGCCTCTCTGAGGGTGCCATTGTGTCCTGTCCCTCTTCATTAAGATAGGCCTTAATGGACTTTTTCCAGGCCTCTGGGCTTGCAGAGAGAGATAGAGACTAGGGAGATGTAAAAGGGCACATGAGGCTGTGGATGAATGTGTTCCCCTTCTCTTGTCACCTACTATACAACAGGTTTGACCAGCTAAAAGGAGAGTCCCTCTCCATACAGAAAGGGCTCTCTTTCAATATTTGGTCTCACAGAGAGAGAAATGAAAAACAGGACAAAAGGGAGGCGGGGTGGGTGTTTCTCTCTTTTCAGGGGTCTTTCTATGAAGGGGTTGCGATTTGGCCCAGCTGCCCCATCATTTTTGTATTGTGAAGTTATTCCTATTTGCCAAAGCAAAATCACGACCAAATATGTTTAATGTGTTTGAAAAGAAGACACTTACACAGTCTGATCTGTGTATGTGGGATTATTCAAAAGCCTCTGGACTTCCAGGTGCAATTCTGAACACAGCAGTTTCACCCTCATTTCCTTATCTTATATTATTTCCACCCCTTTCAGACCTTCTTTCTTTTCCTGCGACTGCATAGTTTCATGGCTCCTGTCAGTGCACCTAGACATCTCTGATCCGGGTCCTTGTCCATTAGGAGCCTCAGTCAGTTGCTCTGGCTTTGCATGTAACTGCTCATGCATCATGTCTTCTTCTCTGTATGAATGGATGAATGAATGCAAGTTTTGCCTCGTGTGTATGAGTACTCAGAATCTGAATCGTGGGTTTAGAGGATTAGGTTTAACCCCTTACCCTACCAAAATATCTCTCGTTCATTTTTCTTCCCGTCTATTGACACAAATGCTATGTTCATGTTTATACTCACATTATACATTGTTAACAGTCGATTGGTAGAACCCACTTCAAGATACAATCACAACAGTTAGGCACAATAAACGCCAACAGCAGACTGAGCTAGTAAGAAAAGTGAAGTAACTAGTATTGCATTGGTAGGAGTAATTAGTAGTCATTCACGTTCAGTAAGTACTATTTTAAGAGAAATTAGTTACATATCTTAAATAACTTACCCAACACTGGTCTCAAGTAGACATTACTTCCTTTTAAAGACAGAACAAAGAAAGAAATTTGGAAACCATGTTTGTTGTACATCATTATTTCATCCATTACTGTCTTACACAAACTTACCCTGAGTTACGTAGTGCAATTAAATAATAAGAGTGATGCCACTGACAGTGTAATGCCGTAAAGCTGTGTTGTACTTTCATAATGGAAAGATGTTGACGATGTTATTTGATGTTGTACTGTACCATCTATATAGATTGGGCATAGTCTAATAGTCTGCACGCATCGTGAAGTCAAATCTCTATCTGACCGACTTGATTACAGCACAGTCATAAAGAAACACAAGTGATTTTGTGTCACAAGAACACAAGAGTCATCGTACACAACCCCATCCACCATAGCTACTATCAGATGCAGGTTTTGTATTCAGCAAAGGGTCACTCTCATTAGTCAAACCCTTGTATGGCACGGTAATGAATTAAATTAGGTAGCTCATTAGCCAGCAACTGGGTGATAGGCGAACTCATTTGATGTGCATGTGCCTTCTCTGATTTCAACACTGATGAGGATGTTATTGGAACAGGAAGGCGTGTTTCACTGTTAAGTTGTTTCACGGCTCACCTTTGAAGGTTTTACACAAAGCAGGGGAATGAAACCAATTTCCATGCACCTGATCCTGATTGCTGGAAAAACTGGTAGCATGGCTAACAACGTGGAGAATAAAAGATAAAACTGAAAAGGCCAAGTAGCACAGAATAAAGCCTGGGCAGCTTCATCAAAACTTAGCTGCTCTGTCATTATTATTTTTGGTTTATTAAATATGAATAGGATCAGGCAGATGTTTGCGATGAAATAAGATTGAAACAACACTAGAATGAATATCCACTGAGTTTATATCACTTCAGGCCTTAACGGGAGCGTACACATTGCTTTTGGTTTAGATCACAGTGAATCCATTGACAGAACATGAAAAATGCAGGAGCCATGAGTAAATTTTTCCTCTGTTGTCTTTCTATTAACTAAAACAACACTAGCTGTGCATGAGTAAGAAAAAAAGGAAATAACAGCTCCACAAAAAGCCAACACCAGTACATAAAGACTGTTCTTATATTGTTGTTCGTGTATTCTTCATCCAACCAATACCATTTCACATGCACAGAGCAAAGAATAAGATATGTAAATACTTAATATTTACAGTAGGATCAGTGACCCATAGAGAAAATACAAAGCAGAATTCTGTTTAAGCACAACTTTTTATTTTAGGCTGCACCCAGATTTTCCTACTCTGATTTCCTGAGACAAGCCAAACATTGGCTCTAGAGAGTGCCTGTCGCATTTTTTTTTTCAAAGTTTTGCAGCCAACGTGGGTTACATGTTGGAAGGAAGGAGGGACGCAAGGGATATACAGTTGGTTGCAATCTGGAACAGGACTGCTACATGCCACTAAATCCTACACACTGGTCCTTTAAGAGAATGTTAACGAATACATTTAGAGAGAGTAGATCATAAAAATAAAAATAAAAAAAGTGTGAAAGAGTGAGAGTATAGTAAGTGTAGTATGGTAGTTTGATATAGTATAGTAGTATGACATAACAATCCCAGTCCAAGGTCCACTTAAGTAATTTTCTGGAGCCTTTGACCACATCACTTGGTCTTCATTTGTGGGTACAGTTGTTGTTAAACTTGTTGTTAAACATGAAAATACTAAAGAACAATCCAAACCGTCAGATGAAGACCATGAGATTGTTCAAAGCTAAACGCTTCGATGGAGGCTAGCAAGCAAACCTGGACTGGTCTGAATGCCAAAAACGCAATTTTTCTTAAAGCTACAGTAGACAACTAACGAACAAAGCAAAAGTTTCCACCTCTCTCTCTCTGCTGCCTCGTATCACTCCACTAAGCCTCTCCCACCAGTTCACATAGCAGCAGAAGGAGTCCCTTGCCCTGTGAATCCTACGGCGTGAGCCTTGCTAAGACCCTGGTCCCTCTCGTCGCGCTGCAACTCATCCTGTGAAAGACGGCCCTCCAGTGTTTCGTGGCCCCAGGGCAGAGCACCCCAGGCTTCAGAGGCAGCTACGACGCCGTCTAACAGCAGGATGAAAGGCTAGTAGATGCTACACACACTCGCACACACACCACTGTCCCACCCCAGATGTTATTCCCCCCCGTTTGTCATCATGCCTCTTTGCCACTCATCAATGCGAGGGCATGCCATTGAACATAATGAGCCTGAAGCTCATGTAGAGTCAGGATGCGTTCACACACATGTTTTGTATTATACACTGTTGTTTGAAAGGACGTATCAGAAATTTATCACAAGCTGCAGTGAACTATTGCTCACCTGAGCTACAATATGCTGAAAGGCTATTTTGGAAGGTTGCCCAGTGATACCTAAAATAAACTGCCCACCACATATTGAGCAAAGTTACCAAAATCACTACTGGACAGTGCTATTGTCACCAGGAGTTTAAAACCACTTGCCTGGGGAACACAAACTTGTTTCTGCCCCTTAAAGGGACAGTGTGTCTACGTTCGTCCTCTGGAGACTAACATTAACTCCACACCAAACCCCAGTGCTAAACCTGGCATTTACATTCCCTAACCTTAACCAACACCTTAACCCTGAAATTCAATGTCTGACTTTGAAGACCAGGTTTGTGACCACAAATTGGCCCCAATAATGTGACTGTATGAACTGGATTAACACAAATACAAACATACACACTCTCTCATTTCCCCAGATTGTTGCAGTCCTTTTGACAATGGTCGGGTTTGTTTGTATGAAGGACAAAAAATTCAATATTTGAGTGGTGGGGCGTGCAAAAAGCACAGCTGAGGCCCTGTTTATTTCATAATGGAGACAGAGGGGAAGAGAGAGAGGGAGACAGAGAAAGAGGGAGACTTCCTTGTATCTTGTTTACCATTTCCAATGAAAAATCCCTGTTTTCTTTCTCTACCTCTCTCTCTCTCTCTTTCTCTCTCTCTCACACACACACACACACACACACACACACACACACACACACACACACACAACATCAGATCACAAGGACAAAATGCACAGTAATCTGAGCTCTGAGTATCCATTATGTTGTAAAAGAGGGAAAATGATTGATGCACATATGAATTAAAGTTCAATTGAAGGACGCAGCTCCCAGTTATGGCTGCTATTCATCAATTAGATCCTGAAACACCCCCTTCCAGAGAGAAAAAAAGAAGGTAGCACAGAGTGTCCTTCCTTACTTTTGTATTTTCCTCTCGATGGACAAAGCAGAATTCATTGGCTATTTTTAATTTAAGGGAGAAAGGGCAACCCTCTCCCAATCATTTTCACTTAGTAGAAAGTTTGTGAACACAAAAGAATATTACAGGAACAAGGCTGAGAGAATACTAATTTTAACCTCTGCAATCAGCAACAGATTGGCTGATCAATTCATCTTTTCAGTTATTTATTCTGCTTTAGTCTACATTTTCTAGTTTGAAATGTGAAGAATTGTTGCTTTTCTGTTTTACATCATTTTGGATTTTGGACTGTTTGACAGAACAGGGAAAATGAAAATGAAAATGAAAACATCACTTTTGGGAAATTATACTGTCATTTTATACACTCAATGATTAATCCGAAGAGTGATCAACAACAGGAAAATAACGTAGTTGCAGCCAAATCAAGCCAAGCAATTTGCCTCTTTCTTGCTGCTTTTCTGACTCAAGAATTGCTGGCCAACTGTAATGAGGACACTGTGTACCACTGTTTTGTTTAACAATACCAAAATCACAAGGGTGTAATATTTCTCATTCAAAATGGTGATAAGTTTTGAAGCAATTGTTGAAGTTGACAAGATAAAACCAACTTCATGAAACAAAAGACTGTTCATCTTTTCAACTTTCTAATATATATAACACTATTATTGGAAACTAAATGGATATGAATACACTGGAAAAATTACTGTAGCAACACTGAGGCCCAGCAGAAAAATCAAATCTCTAAAGAAATCTAAAGTCTGTCATATACGCTACAAAGCTGGTAAAGCTCTATAACATATATTCTCAGGAATCTTTTCAAACTGAGTGAGCAGAAAGACGAGGAAGCTCAGCAAGGTTGCGGGCTAGCAGAATGACAAAAAGCTTGTACGGTTCATATTTGTGAGTCCGCCAGTAACAGCAGACAACACCCCCTAAGCTTTTTCCAAATCCTAACACGTTTTTCTTGCATGGCTGGTGATAATTTCTTTCAAATACCAGCCAATGTCTCTCCCACTTTTTGTGCTACAATTGAGCCTGGAAACCAATAAAGAATGAAGCTTCCTTGACATTTTGCAGCTTTACCTGTGTCAATTCTACCGTACATTGTTTCTAAAGGAGATAATCCGTGACAGAGAGCTCTGATCAGGTACTTGTTTATGTTGCTGCAATCTAAGGCCTTAATCTGCTAGGGAGATATCAGATAGTGCCATCCCTCGGTGGTGTTGAGTGGATGGGAGACTGTCTGGTCGTGACTTTGTGTGCATAGGAGGGGATTAACTGAGAAGAAGCGAGTGTAGAGGAGAAAAGTAGAGAAACAGATAAAGCCCATAGAGAGGCAGCATGATGACTATGTCTCATATTTGAACATATTCGAACAGAGTCATGACCACATTCATGAAATTACACGCAAAGACCAGACCAGAATTACCAAAGCACTCTGGATAGTTGCTTTGTCTCACAGCATTATAAGAGTAATGCAAACGACATTCACAGGGACACCATAATGCTTGATTTTACCTATACATCAGGAACTCTGCAATTAAAAGGAATTGACAGTACACATTTGGGAGCTGATTTAGACTCAGTGTCTAATTTCACTGCAATATCCACAGTCTTTAGAGTTTCTCTTTTAAGGAGGGTGTGTATTTCTTATGATCTGACCGATTCAAGTGCCCTCTAGTGGGTGTGATTTTACGAAAGTAACAATATCTTGTAGTGTTAGTAATCTGTCCATTTTGCCAGCCAAAATTAAAAACATTTCACATGAGGTACCCCTATAGCTCAGTTGGTAGGGTGTGCGCCCCATGTATTGATACCGTCAGTCCTCTGCAGTGGCTGCAGGTTTGACTCCCACCTGCGGCTCATTTGCTGTATGTCGTCCCCTCTCTCTCTCTGCCTCCTTCTCTGTTGTACCTTCAGCTTCTCTATCATAAAGGCTAAAAAAAAAAAGTCTCATGAATATTTGACCCACAGATGCTCTAGTTATGGGTTTACTGAAGCTACTTTCAGGTTCAAGTTTTGACTATGAACTGGACACACAGTGAGAAAACTGCATAGTTATACATTGCATATCAGAAATTTCCCTATGGTGCAAGTAGAACGAAGCAGAAAACAAAAGGTCACCTCAACATGACAGTGGAAAAGTTCACACAGTGAGTGAGGGAACAGCAACGTATGCGCACTCTCACACATGCCCTGCATTCACTGCCTACATATTTTGGTGCAGCAGTGCATTAGTAGTAGCTATTGTAGCAGTGGGTTCACATCTCTCATTATGCATCACCATGCCAACTGGAAGAGAGATTAGAGTGCAGATTAGTGAGACTCCATTATTTTATGTCCCAAATGGTTTTGAAATCAATGGTCCAACCAAAGAGCGTGACTTTCATTTCAATGCTGGCGCAATCCACTACAATTATAGGTTTCACTAACAAAAGTGATGTGTTCCTAATGGTATACTATTCAGGTGCATAATACCCAGCATATAGTCTATGTTATTCTTTGCAACTTTCCCTTAATCATAGTTTCATTTATTTATTATAAATTGACAATAAACTGTGGTCCTACAAACCACGCTTTTTGTCCTAAATCAAGCAAAAACACAATAACGAGCCATATTTTTGCATTGTGAGACCCATTCCTGTCATTATGATGAACATGGCCAGTGTTATAACTGCCATATTTGTGAGCTACAGTTAGACTTTCAACTGTGACAAGTTCCAATAAATCAGACTAAAATGTTGGACAAAATGGCAGAGAAATTGAGATCCCCTCAACTTACAGGTCTGCTGACCAGCTGTATGCTGTTTGTGAATAAACATGAAGGAGTGTACTAAGTGCTGCACCATTTCTCTGTTTCTCTCATATGTTTGAGGAGAGGTGAGATCACTGCAGACCTCTTAAAGGTTAATTCGGGAGAAGAAATGAGTTGTGCAAAATTATAGCAGGGACATGTCTCCCTGTCTTTTGTTTAAAATTATACCTTTAGTCCAAGCACATTTCATACACAACTGCACTGTTGAGATTAAAAGAGACAAGCGAGATATGAAGGGGAAGAGCCGGGAAGAAGAGACAGAAAGGAAGGCTGATCATTTTTCAAACTGATGTTTTCCTCAGGACAAGGCTGTGAGGAGGATGGAGACACAGCAAAAAAGAGGGAAAAAAACACAATAAGAAATGCTAATATACACTGAAATTAATTAAATGATGTCGAGTCTGATTTTATCTGACAGGGAGGTAATTTGTCTCTCTTTGGTTGCCTGCAGACTATGGCTTTGTGTGTGTGTGTGTGTGTGTGTGTGTGTGTGTGTGTGTGTGTGTGTTGGTTTTGTAATTGCTTTGTGCCAATGGGGCACCGTCTTCGTGTTATATGTGACTGTAATGTGAGCATTTTCGATTTTGCACGTGCTTTCCAGTGATGTTCAAAGTGGGATGTGTCAGCTGAACCACACAGGTGAAGGACAAACAGCGCACTCACAGCTGCAACACCTGCAGATTTTAAAGCAACCTTGTGTCTCCTAAAGGTTTTTCTTACATTAATGCATTCTTGTAGTTTATTTAGGTGCTCACATTTTTCTAACAAGCGACGCCATGTGTTCATGTGAATAAGGAGCATCCTCTCTTAAGAGTGAAGGGACGTAGTGTTATAGCACTGCATCATCTCTTAGAGCGAATGTGATGAGAATTAAAGGAGAGAGATGAGGAAAATGAAAGAGAGAGAAAGAGTACCTGGAGAATAGTCTGCGCTGTCACACAAACCCACACATAGCCACCTTTTACACATGGTGAAAACTAGCTAAAGCTACATCGTCTGTAACGTCTGTGCAGTCAGTACACTGGCCGGGATATTCCCATGAACAATAAATCTTGTGCTAAAGGAGGTAACATTTAGTACAAGCAGTTTTTGTTATATTTGTTGAAATTGTCCATACATCCTGACAGCAATCAATGGTGGCCTATATTTGATTCTGCCTGTGCATCACCCAAGTCTTCCACAAGGCCAGGCAGATATTTCGCTAAAGATACAGCAAACTCATCGCAAAAGAATGGCAGAGAAAGTGCCTCTGATGACATGAAAAACACGAGGAAAAAATGGTTACATTTAGACAACTAAAACTGCTTGGTTCAGGTAACTGACGAAAATTAGTCAATGTTACGATAAACCAAGTATCTGATGGGATGTAAACCATGGACTCTGGTGTCAAAGACACTTTATACACCTGCCGATCAACTGCAATGTCTTCCCTAATGACTCTTGCAGTGATAAAACTCCTTCCTCCTTTCTCCTCTTGTTTTGAGAAAGGTCATTATGTCACAAGGGCAGTCAACAAAAAGTAAAGATTAAACAACTGAACAAACAACCACTGCATTGTTGTTTTTCTGGTGAGGAAAGCCTTGAACAAATCTATAAAGCACACCAGAAAATTGTCTCAACTTTCCACAATGTTTTATCACAAAGCTCTTTCTCTTGAGGTTCAACCAGTGTGACTCAGGGGACTGTCGGCTTTTGTTCCAGTGAAAAACAAAAGCATTTCTTTGTTCAGTTTCTGATCTCCTGTGCTGAAGGTGCTAGTAAAATGAACTTTTGTTGTGCCTGGTTGGAATGAAAACCTATTTATACATTCAACCTGCTGAGTAAATCTAACCTTACAGACAGCTTTAAGAGAGAGTGTTTACAGTCTCTACCTTTCTCTGAGTTTATTCCGGTTTTATGAACGTCACTCTTGCTATATAAACCCATCCTCAGACCATGTGACTGTGCAGCAGAAAGAGAGGTGACTGACCTGCTGGCCTAACCCATTTAGGTGACCTGACATTCACCTCAGCTCTCCCATCAGGCTTTAATCCTCTGGCCCTCCTCTACAACCATCGACTATGCATGTTCAGACTCCAGTGGCCCTTGTGGTTTGAGTATGTGAAGGGCTAAATTAGAGTGGGTTGGATGTGGGAGGATTTCAAAGCTTTTCAAACGCTACTGATCTAATATGAAGCAAAAATGCTGCAAAGGCAAGGTCAGGAGGGGGCTCTGCCATACACTTTATAGTTCACAGATCCAAGCAGCTGCTAAAATAAAGGAAGATACAATCGTTCTTTTGTGTTGCGAAAAAAATCAAATTGCATCATGAAAGAAGATGGTGACAAGGGTAATGAAACTCTGCATGGCATAATGTGTTTCTTCTTCTAGCAGCAAAAAGCACAATTGTTTGTTAAGGAAATGGGTACAAGCAATCATCAGCCCTTCTTTTGACGTCGGTGATGAAACATGAAGAAAGCCTACATGACCAATCAGTGCAGGCTGTCATGGTGAACACAATGACAGTACACTCCTTGTGGGAGCTCTGGTTTCTACCATGCGTTGATTGTGATATTGTCATTTAAAAGCAGAATTTTGTTTCTGATGAGCACACTCAAACATGGCGGATACATAATGGCTGTAATCAGCCTTACTTTGATCATGTCTCATGTATTCTTGTCACACAGCTATCTCTTGTCGTTTTCTTGTCCTCACATTATTGCTTGAATGTAAAGATGGGGTGAAGCGAGATGAAAAATCCATTTTGAGACAGACATCGAAAAAGAGAAGGAACACAGACACAAACAGGAACAAAGTGTCTTCCCATTAAATATGCCTGTTCCTCCCATAAATAGACAGTCTGCACTCATTGCTCTAAGGGGTCTAGGTGTGCAGACTCCTTATTTGTGTCTCACGCTAAGTGGACAGAGGAAAGGGAAAGCACTCAATAGAGCAGACATCTTCACCAAGGCCAAATAACCTCCCCAGTTACCTTTTATCTTCACAGTCAACATTTTGCCAAGTAGATGACAGAGCAAAGTTTACTCTGATGGTATCACTATGGTCACATGGTTTCCAAAATCAACATTTTTCTGACTGTTGGGTGCCTGTTTTTTTTGTTTATTTATTTATTTTTTTTCGATGTACTCTCTAACCATGCAGCTGTCCCCCACTGATCCAAACTGAAATATCTCAGCAACTATTGAATGGATTGCCATGAAACTTGATACAGAGAATCTTAATTCATTCGATCACATTTCTCTTTGTTCAGTCCTTTGGTTTATGACCATATATCAGCCAAACTAATGACATTTCCATCAGTAGCTGCTGTACTTTGTGCTTTTTAGCAAATATGAGCATGCTAATGTGCTGAACTACGTCAGTAAACATGGCAAACATTTTACCTGCAAATCATGAGCATGTTAACATGCTGAAATTAGTGTTTTGCCTAAAGCACCACTGAACCCCAGTACATCTCCACAGAGCTGTTAGCACAGCATTGCAGTCTCAGACTTATCAATATTCTGTCTATTCGTCACAGATAAACAAACGTAAAGAGACAGTCACATAACTGACTGTGACATTTTACTTGTACAGACTTAAGCCAGCTTTAGTTTGCGTGTAATGTAATGTAAATTAAAGCCAAAAATTTTCCAGCTTAACCACAAGCAATCGCATAAAGTGTTGTGTTTCCACTGCAGTGATCAAATGAACTTGCCAGCAATCACTGTAGTCTCCTAACAAAAACAAAGGGTAAAGAGTTTTTCAAGACAGCAGTGACCACATACTTTATTTGTTGTCGCTTCAGTGCCGACTGAAGTTTCCTGTATTATACGTGTTTAAATCTTCAAAATGTCCACCCTATGAATTTGCAGACTGATCCCACTCAGACTTTGGTCAGAACTCCGATGACATGTCTGAAGTGGTCAGCATCATCATATCAATATGAGATTGAACCTTGCCCATTTATGACCCTGCAAAAGCATCTACCTCCTTTATTCTAACATTAGCAAAGTATGCAAAATCCTGTTGCTCCATATTGTCTCATATGCACAGTTAAACTTTAATTTTACATGAGTACAACATTACTAATACTATTTTTTCGTCAAATCCTCAACTAAGGATTGTAACATCATCGGTCCACCAATATTTTCTTTCTCAGTCAGATGTTCCTGTGGAACTGTAACATATCTTAACAGACAAGTACAGATTACATTTGATAGTGTACAGTGTGTACACTATCAAACTTTGTGACATTAGTACATTTACACATCAAAAATAAGATTTAAAAAACAAGGCTTTGAGATACTTGGGCTACAGCACTTCTACCTGTTGTCTGAAGAGCCCAGAAATCATAGAAAATTAATGACTAAATATATGGAAGAACTAGAGAGCTTAGGGTCAAGTTTATCTTTCTCAAACCATCCCTGATGCAACTTAAGGCTCTGGAGACCAAGTTTAATTAACAAAAGGCAAGAACAAAAGATTATATCTGCAACCTGATTGTAAAAATTCATTTAAAAATTTCCAGGTGAACCAGTGGAACAACAGATATTTACTTTTTAACTTTACTTTCTTTTGTTTTTAACTTTTTAAAATTAACTTTCTTCTCCTGAGGGATCTCAGAATGACAAAGTCAATTCGTCTGCACTGTTTAATGACCAACATCCTTCAGGAGGTCAGTCATATTAATAAATTTTGACCAACAACATACACCCTAAGTCCAACTGCAGCCCAATGGCAGGATAAAGTAATAAAGATGTAACCTCTACCTTATTACTGGATGAGTGTTAAGAGTCAAAATAGAAAATTGAGATGTGCCACTTTTATGTGTGAAAGGACACAATTATGCTGCCACTGTAAGCCAACAAAGAACTGTCATCAACCCATTATGTTACACATGAATAGAGCAGCATAATTGCAATGGAGAGTTGACTTTAACAATGATGCCTGCTCACTTAAGACTGCTGCTTAATTAAAATGCAGCGTTGCCTACAATTGCTCTCATTTATCACTCTGCTCACATGTTATTAGTATATTCTATGAGTGGAAGTCATTTGAAAATCTTACTTCATTGCCATTAACTTCGCAGACACGAGGAAATGCTAGTTTGCCTGCTATGTCCTTGATTAATCTTTACCGTGGGTAAGAGGATGTGCATACATACAACTTCATTAACAATTCTTACCAACACAATACAGCCACCTTTCTCCATATTTAAAGAAACTGTATACTTGATTGTGTTTGGCAATAATATAATAGATCTAATACTAGACTTGTAAATTAGCAAAGTTAACCCAAATAAACAAACAAGACTTGACATTAAGCCATGGAGCAAATAATATTTCCTCCATATAATACAGGCTACTGTCTACAACCAAAGCAGCAATGCATTTGTATACGAAATAATCATCAGCCATAGTTGACAACAACTGGAAACCAAAGCGAAATGATAAAGAACACCCAAAAATGAATTCATATTAGAATAAAAAACAAGAAAAAACTGAGAATACCCCTGATGTTTAGAGAGGAAATCCAGAGGTGATCCATAATGATTTGGAGCTTATTGAACCAATGATGAAGGTAACACTAAGTTCACAAACAGTTCAAAAATCAACGCGGAGGCATCAGCAACATAGTCGAGATGCATCTGTACATTAAACCACATGCTCACATACAGAAGCAACACCAAAAACACACACAATAAAACAAATCAATGAACACTGCGGACACAACAGTATGCAACAGGACACAAGAGCCAACCATGCTCACACTCACAGCAAAAGTGCACAATGCTCAAACAATCAGACAGGAAGTTATTAACGTTAGCACCCACAGTTCATGTTAAACACACGCGGTTTCCCGGAACCATAAAACTGGCGCCCATATGTACAATACACTTCACACAGCCAACACAGCATGAAGAAAAGACATGAATGGCTTACCTGTGGTGACACTTTAATCAGGTGTCCCAGGCTGATGCTCTGATGATGCCAAGTCGTTTTGACTCTTGAGAAGAGTGATATCACTTTAAAGTTTATCATGCAGGTTGATTGAGGACCGTAGGAAACCATTCATCTTAGGATATGTTACTGGGGCTCAAGCGACGTAAAGTCCAGTGCGCTTCATGGTGTCTTGCTAGCGGCTAATTAGCATACACACACGTCTACTTACGCTAACTTACCGACAGGGAAACACCGCAGGTCGCGGTGCAGCTTTGAGAATGGCCGTTAAACATGAAATTTTAACATTTCTGTCGACAGACTGAAACAAAGTGCTTTAGTTTTACCTTTACTTAAACTTGTAGCTAGCTAACCAGAGGCTGCTAGCTACACAACCTCCCGTTCCTCTGCGCTGCGCAATGCGGCCGTTGTTGACTGAATTACAGAGGAGGATCATGGGTAATTGAGTCAGGGCGCCATCGCACGGCGCATGTTAAGACTTATTTCATGTTTCTGCGTCACGTGGGTGTCGCACTAACCCACCCCTTTACTAGACATACATCTAGAAAATCTACTTTTCATGAAGTCAGATCAAAACAGATCCGTTTTCAGCTTTGTGACTTCATCCAGTTAATACAAGGGTAATTATTTTTAATGTTTTATTTAGCTTAGGAAGATTTTCTCTACCCATTAAGAAACTCTAAATTTAACACTCAGTTTATCAGAAATATTCTAATTACCAAATCTGGAGATTGTTGATTTTCACTGGACAGAGGATATTAAAAACTGTACTCTGAAAAGTAACTAACTATAGCTGTCAGATAAATGGAGAAAAAAAAAGTGAAATGTAGTGGAGTAGTAGTGCTGCATAAAATGGAAAGCCTCTAGTACCTTGAATTTGTACTGAAGTACAATTCTTGAAAAATACACAGTGGAGACTGTTTGACCATATGATGGCAACAAACAATGCATTGTTAAGATAAAAGATGGTTAATTAGGCCACAATGCAGTTCACACCGATCCCCGTTCTTTGGGTGTTATGGTTTCTGAGACTCTGACACTTTTCGGGAAAGACAAGGAAAAGCAGAAGAGAATTTCTAGAAAACCAAGAGCAAATAACATTCAAGCAAATACCACCATTTGCGCTAAGTATGTTTTTCATTCCTGAAACACTGACATGAGGAGAATCATTTCAAAGTTGGATTTGAGTCAGTAACAACTGGCAATGTCACACACCGAGAAAAGCACCACCTCCCTGAAAATATATTCAGCCATCCCAATGTATCTTTCATTATTGGAAGTGAAGGGAAATATAAATGAGTTGTAATGATGATTTTCTCATTTAAAATGCCAGTGTAGTTTCAATAGGGTCCTCTCTGTTTGAATATTGCCTTGCCTAACAAAGCGAGTGATAAACACTAAATGCTGTGCAGCTCATATTCAACAGTAATCAGATGAGCTGTACAAGCAGTATGCAAATGACCAATGAGATTGCCTTATTAATCTTAATGTGTGTATTATCAACCACTACTTAGTGAAATGCTGGACAGTTTTAAATCTTCCCAAGCTTGAAATGACAATATTTGAATGCAGTGAAAACGAAGTAGCTTGTGCAAATCTTTCATAACCACTGATTAAAATTCTAATGTTCCCAATAAATCATCAAACTTCACTGGATTTGGAATAGTTTGATTTATGTTATGAAACTACTTCAGCATTCTCGGTCTTGATTGTGAAACACTGGTTGTGCACCTTACCTCTCAGGTCATGTGGCCCATTTTTGGCAGCATGAAAACTTATTCCAGTCTGTTTAAGAGCAGCACAACACGTAGAAGGATCAGTTCCAACCCATCATTAACATGGGGCCTATTTCAAGATGTTAATGCAATCATGGCAGTGGAATTTTAAGCATATGCCCAGCTGCTCGGGTAACAGGTAAACTTTCTTTATCTTAAACCCAGTGAATTCGACAGTGGGTTTTTTCCTTATTGTCTTCTGTCTAAAACTTGTGTTTGCAATAGCATATCTCTCTTTGCATCTAGTTGTGGCACATTCCCAGCACAGACCCTTCTCTCACTTGGATCTCTACCACTAGCTGAGTTAGGGCCTAATTACAGTACAGAGCACACATTTTGAAGGCTGAATAACATGAGGCGAGTTGCACTGCCTTATTCAGATGAAGCTCACAAAGCAGAGCTGCTTGCTGAGTTTTGTGTGTTGTTGCTAAGAAACCATGGCATCAGCTGATGATGTGACAGGGTTGCCAACTCGCAGGCTTCTGGACCCTGGCGCACACTTTCACCTTCAGTCTCACGCTGTCACTGGCCAAACAGTTCTTATGCCAAAACACTGCTACAGCACCAGAGATGAACGGGCAAACGTTATGGTCAGAACTCAGACTCCGAGTGTAAAATTAAATTAGCTTTAGATTGGTGTGTGATACTGACTGTGTGGTCTTTTTTCATGTGTGGGCAGTGGGAGAAGCTCATGGATTTCAATCACTGGGCTGTGATTTCTGCACTGTTAACAAGACAGCTATGCAATGGCCATTTGTTTAATTTTATGATTTTTTTGGGTGTTACTCTGGGTTAGAGTTAGCGGCTAACAAGCAGCAACACGTCCCTGTCTGTAAATGAGCCCCTGAGTTTGCTAGCCACATATTAGCTATCATGAAAGTGAACTAGCTAGCTCATTATCTGAAAACAACATTCTCTACTCTGCTCAATTATGCACCTCGGGTCACTGTAAACAACAAAACAAGGGTTCTGTGATTTTTTATTTTGCCAGAGAAATAAGTTAAAAAAGCATGAGGAGGTTGCTATGAAGGAGTCTTGCTAGCTTGGCTGTTTGTAATATCTTTTGTGGAAACCTTAAAATTTAAAAAATTTGTAAGAAAAACTTTCCGCTGCAGAGTAAATTAGTGAGCTTTGCAATGCTCCTCTCTGTTGTTTTAACTGTAGGCCTATTAATGCTTTTTGTTACCCAAATTTTTGAGATTTAATCATCATTGAAAAATGCTCCAAATTAAAACTGACTGCACCGCTACAACAGAGACTGGATCTCAATAACAGCTGACAGCAATCTCTCAACAAAATGTGACAGCACAGTCATGCCACATCTTTCATGAATATTATAATATTCAATAAAACAATTCAAGAAAAAAAAGCTTGTGTAGCTTGTGTTTCTCTTCCCAGCAATAGCGTGTCCAGTCATCAGTTTAAAGAATAAGGTTCAACTATATAATGACCATGTACGGAGAAAATGCTTTTTGGGTACCTGGGTTTTTTTTGTGTGTGTGGCGGTACCACCATTTGCCACTGGGACAATTGGAGGCAATACTGACCGGCCAAATCATGTCTTCATTCATAGTTGAGATTGCTGTTGGCTGGCAGAGCAACTTTGTCTGGCCAAGTTCACCAAAAAACATTGCAGTGGGGCTCTAAAGCATTTCATGAAAGCAACTTGAAAAGACCTCTCCGCTTGAAGTTTAAAATGCATCTGGCACGATCAGGTCGGCTGATCCACGGGCGGGCCATTTACCGTAGAGGTCATATGACATACTGGCAGTAACACTGTCGGGGTTTATTGTGCCTGCACAATAAGAAAACAGATTCACTTAGAGTCAGGCAGGATTTAATACCAGGTTGTCTACGTATTGTCTAGTATGATGCTTTTTGTGTTTGTGTGTGTGTGTGTGTGTGTGTGTGTGTGAGCGTACATTCCTTGAGAGATTGTAGCCTCTAGAGACAGACAGCCTGTGAAGAGAATCCAATATGCTGTTCCATAATGAAAGCTCTCAAGGGGGATCGCAACGCTGCTTAGTGGGCTTTGTACAGTCCATTCAATCAGAGGCTGCCAACATGCTGGGACTTAGAGGCAGCTGCCCTCACCACTGGCTCTCTGAGAAAAAGAGATAGCAATGCCAAAATAGTGGGAGCAAGACAAAACAAGTTTTAGAGCTTTGGTGTTAGTCTCTTCTGTCATGTTAAATAACGTTACAGTGTGATTGCATCAGGTGATAGGATGTTATTGTTTGAAACTGCTACGCAACGAGCAACCATCTGCTGTGGTGAAACATCCGCAGCATGTCCCGTCTACGCTGAAGGTTGTACAGCTTAGTTGCTGAAACAATTGGTTCACCAACCCAGGACGAGACAGCGAAAACTCCAACGAGAAAGAGAGCGGTGTGCACATGACACCAAATGGCATGCTATGGAAAAATGACTTCTAGCTGGAGCAAGCAAAATGCTGTTCTGGCCTGCAGCCAATTCTTAGACCTCTGTCTTTGAAAGTGTTTGTATCAGCATATATTAAAAAAGCTGCACATGGAAACATGTAGACAGTAAAATGGTTTTGCTGTGCTGTAGAGGTGCTGCAGAGATTGATGCACTGTCAAATACAGCCTTCACTTTTATTCGCTGAGAAGCGTCGGTCAATCGATTCAACTAAAGACATTTAAGATCATTTACATTCAACTGTGCCCATCATCCCTCATATCAGGTGCAAATCCATACACTTTGTCAGGGGGGCTGGCGTGTGAGAGTGAGAGGAGAGGCAGTGACAGATTGTTTCGCTCACACTCTATTACCATCTTAAGGCAAGTGATTTGACTTTGCATGGGGCAAAGGCTCCAAGATGCCGATCTCGTTATTGGATTTCCTATGATAATGCCATAAAATGTCATCAGCTGGAAAAGAGATGCATCTATCATGCACGAGCAAGTGTCAGAAGTAATGGCACTTTATTATTGGTGCTCCTGTGTGATTTTCCTGCAAGTGTACAAGTTTGTGTGTGTGTGTGTGTGTGTGTGTGTGTGTGTGAGTGGCTTTTAATGTGAAAAAATGGGCTGAAGAATAGAGGTTGTGGTGATGGAAGAAGAGCTACTGTACTGTCTGACTCCTTGCTCTTTCTAACCTGAAGGCATAATCTCCTGAATGGTGAGAGATGTCTACAGCCTGGCCTCATCTGGGCAGAATGAAGATGTCATGCTCTGGCTACAGGCTACACAACACTCCCATGTGTCTGGCTGAACCACTCAAGAACAGGCTGACATTTGAAGTAAGGAGGTGTAAAGAGCCCTCAAAACTATAAGGACTGAATTGGAAGAAGCACTGAATCCCATCTAGACGGGGATAAAGGCAGATGGCCACACTGAAGCCTGTCACTTTGATGGAAAAGTTGAATGAATTATGAACAGTCTGAATTTCTCACTTGTATTCCTGCAAAACTACAAACACATCTGAAAGGATAATTTGTTAAACACGTTGCGCAATTCTCTATGATTGCAATGACAGTAAGAATGAGAGGTGATCATCATTGCTGACCTTATGATCCTTTGTGAAATGCTAACCCATTGGATTTTCATTGTGGTCCAACTGAGGCATGCCCCCAGTGTACACCCCAATACAATCCTGTGGGATCCAGTGTCGATTACGGGCCAAATCTACCGAGGTTCTTATTTCCACTGGGGTCCCACTGTGACACTGGGGTGTGTCCATTGCGGTTCCAGTTAGGGTCCCATTGGGGCATACCTCAATTTTACCAGTTCATAATAACACAACACTTGAAACAACGTTAAAGCCTTGAAAATGAGCACAATCCATCTTTAAATATTGACTGATCTTTATTCATATTGAATTAAAAATATAGTTTTGACAGATTCATGTAACAAAACAGAGGGAATACGTATTTAAATGTTCTAGATTGGGAAATGTGTCAATTTACCAGTGAAGAGAAACGTTTAAAACTGGCAATATGTGACAAGGTATGGTCTATAAAACCTAGTTTCTCAATCATTCTGATGAGCTGATACAAAGCAATGATTATTTATGATAATTTTTCTGATAGAAGAGCCTTTCTTCCAAACTTCAGTGTACTTTTAAACAGCCACGCAGACCTTTGAGAAGCAAATCAAATATATACTCTATGTAAATGCTGGATTTTGTAAATGACTAGATTGCCACCAAAATCACCACCCTTCGTTTGGGAAGTGTACCACAGGCCTATAGTATTCTGTAGGTAATAGGCAATATAGAAAAATTCTGTCAACATTTAAGTAATCCAAAGTTGATACTGGTGAAAATTCCAAGTTTTGAAAGCTAAATCGCAGTATTCATCAACAGCACAAAACCTGTAGTTGTCTGGCTCACTTCCTGCATGAATCTGATACAACTGCGGGTATATTCCAGTTGTCAAATTGTGCATCCATAGACTTCTCATACAATTCTGCTCTCCCTGATAGGTTGAGATTAAAGTATATTTAACATCCAACCATTCATCTTGAGTTTCTGAGCATCAGCCACACTTGATATCAGCATTGCGATGCACGACTTGATCGCTACTGACATATTTGCGACAATGCCACAAAGAAAGTAGCTGAAAATGATGATTTTGGTGTCAGTCCTCACATCAGATATTAGGTAAAGTGACAAATGGGCCAAACTCCCATAAAGTCCTGCAAACATCCTGTGAAATGGAAATCTTCACCTCCTGCTAAACTGAAAAAGAGTGAACTTTCAAGTCCTGATGAAGCCAAAAAAGGTAACCTACGAACCTTTATACAAGTAAATAGCAGTTGTTTAAATCATCAGTTCAGCCCATGCAAACTGTCTTCCGTTTTGTCTCTCACACACCATTTAATCACTCTGGGAGCTGTAAAATGATATTGCTACACAATTCAATCAGTATTGCCCCAAATGGATGAAAAGCTGAATATCTTCCGAAAGTAAACAATGACTGAGCTCAGTGCAAATGGAAATTAAATTAGTCAAGGAAATATAGTATAGGTCCTTACAACTCAGGGTGAAAAGTGACACTGGTGTGTTAATAACATTGGTTAAGAAAAGACTGAGAGAAAAGGGGGATAAAATATTGAATATTCATTAGTATTGCAACAGCATTTTAAGAGTGTACAAAACTTTTAAAAAAATCTCAAAAGGTGGATAATACTGAGAGAAGTGTGGAGGAAAATGGAGGTATAATACACCCAGTAAAAAAAACCGAAACAAAAAAAAGAGGAAGAAAAAAATCACTCCTACAAAGTGAGCAAGAGCAGAGGTCAAAACACAAAATCCACCAAGTTGTGCTGAAAACACAATCACACAATCACAGCGGAAATGATGAGGTGTGGGGTGACAAGAGACCCTGCAAGCGTTTAAAATCAGAGTTCACTCTTCAAATTACATTTACAGGAAATATATATATATATATATATATATATATATATATATATACTGTATACTGTATATATATTTATATACATACAGAAAAGATATCCCCAGAGGAAAAATTAAAGGTACAGTAGACCACTAAAAATGCAATGATGCAAGGAGAAATAAAACAAACAAAAAAATATCTTCAGCTGGAAAAAGAAGCATCATTGTCCTATTTACAGTTGCACCTGGCCACCTTTTTTACTACCTATAAAAATACTATCCACTTTTTATTTGTTTTATTTTTTTTAACAATGGTAAAACTGTGGAGTGACCCATTTGCTAAATGTACTTGTCATTTGGTTAAAAGACAATTATTAAATCCATTTTACAGTTTTACCATCAATTCATACATTGTAAACTGTGCTTACTCAACCACTGTCATCTACCCCTGTTTTCATGGCATGGTAGAATATACACATATGAATCAGTGTAAAATCAAGAGCATGACAGCCATTCACAGTTTGATTCTATTACAATGGTAGAATATGTTTGTTAGCTGCTTTATGGTTTCCCTTTATAAAAAATGTGATTTGTTTGATGATGCATTGACCAAAACGATTTGTACTTGAGTGATTAATGGTGAAGTTCTCTGAAATGTAACGTATGTTCATCCAGTACAGTAGGACCACAGGTGGATTGATATTATTGATGCTGTGAAAAATGTCCTCATGATATGAATAATCAAAGCACAGAAAAGTGAAATAGAGCACACTCTATAAATACAGTCCCTGTGTCCCAGTTCAGGGGCTGGACCCTCCAAAGTCCTAATTTCTTGACCAGATGTGTTTTGATAGTCCAACAAGTGCTGTCCCACTTCAAAGGTCCCGCAAAAGTGTTAATCCTTTCCTTAATGTCCCATTGTGGTCAGGGGATCTGGGGATTACCACACAAAATGCTCAAATTCCACTTACTAAACCAGTGAAGAAGCCACACAAAGTGTAAATAATGGAACTTCACTGTTTGTTATCTTTCTTAGCCTGGACATGTAAATCACAAGGGATTTAAAACTCAGCCATTTGCACTATGAACCCGCTCTAAATATCAAAATCACGCTGTAAAATCAGATATCGTGAAAACTGTCCCAATTAACCACTGGTATTTAAATGTCATAAGCTGTCTGAAGGCGACTGCTCAGTGGGGAAATTGCGAAAGCTTCAGAGCACCTGAACACAACATTAGTTTTGGTCTTTGTTTGGTCTCATTTGGCAACGACGTGCAGGTTCAGCCAAGAACTCACTTCCTCTGAAGGGCAAACATCCAGCCCCTGATTTGGGACACAGCTAGTAGCCGCTTTAAAGTTAATGAGAGAACATGACGGACATAAGACGAAGAAGCCTTAAAAACTGCACTTCAAAAAAACTCTCTGTTGCCACAATGACACCCTGAAGAGCAAAAATGAGAGTTGAAAGAAAATTTTACACACCATTTACAATAGTCATCATAACATTTGTTTAAAATACATTAAACCCCAAAACAAAAGTAGATGCACAAAATAAATATAGCTGTTACTATAAGGCCGATGAGGAGTCAGTATTGACAGGGAGTTATTGTGCTCCTTTAAATAAGTACTGTACCTATGAGGCTATACCTATATCAAACAGAACATTATATCTTTTTACATGAAACAACGACTCATGTTAACATTTGACCACAATTACTTTCCCTTTCCAGATTGTTTTAGTCTTTGTTCGTATTCACTTCACACAGAGCTGCTTATCGGTTTTTACTGCTTAAGCTGCAGAACAGTGTTTGCTACATACAATTCTATGGTCACCTCGGAGGAGAAAGAAAGAATGGCAATAAGCTTTGGTCTCCTTTGCCAGTTACAGTGCACTTGCACCTTCCCCCCTGCTAGCTTTTGTAACGTTGATGCATTGGTCGGGTAACATTTCTGGAATGCTAATACTTGAGTTTTAACCCTGCTGCAGGATTACAACCTATTGCCTGTCGTTCAGAGTTTCTGAGCTGGTGCAGTGTGTGAGATGTTGGGTAACATGATTTCCCCACAGAACAACAAGGGAAAGTGGATGCATTAGCATTCAAAAAGCTAAAAGCCCCTTGCGATGGTTGTTGGATGAGAGCGCCAGCAGGTTTTCTCCTCCAGAAGATTGGCTTTATTTTTCCATAGAGATCCATTACGAAGCCTTTGGGTGTCTCTCCACTGCTGTCACTGCACTTAAACACACGGCCATACAGTAGTCCACAAGCACTACAACTAATACCTTATGGGTGATGGTAAAAATAGACTTACATAACTGACTTAACTCTAAAAACATGGAAAGGACACTTTCGTTGCACACATTTACACAAAGAGAGTATACATTAGTGTAAGCTCAAACTAGTAAATCTGAAGATGTGAGGGGACAGATCTAGCACAACTAAAACAAGTTATTAACAGAGCAATGTCTGTAACCGTGTTTCCATCTGTCGAGCAAATCTGAAGCAAACTTTTGACATGTTGCAAAAAAGAAAAAAGAAAATGTTAATTAGGCGCACTTCCATCAACCTATTTGGAAGTTGCAGGTATAGACGGCATTATGAATGGATGTAGAAGTAGAAGTTGCACACCGGAAACAATACCGGTTGTTTGCCAGCCGCCAATAAACCTCAAAGAAGAAGAAGAAGAAACAAAACCAGTCATCTTGGCCATCTAATGGACAGAGATCCTCAGGAATTTTTCAACAGCAGGAACAGTTTCTTCTTCTTCCTCTTCTTCTTCCTTGTTTTCTTCCTCATCTTCTCCTCCTCCCAGAGCATAAACAGCTAATATGAGTACAATGTTTAGAACTTATTCCGAAAAAGTGTTTCCATCTCTCATTACTGTACCTCTTTTAAACTTTTTTTGTGAAATCTACATTTCTGTTGAGTTGCACATTTTAGCAGTTTGTCTTTGTACCATGGCACTAATCTGTCTTCCTTTACGCTTTTATTTCAGTGGGTTTGACGTCTGTTTATGATGTGGTAACTTGTGCCTCAGCTGGAGCTCAAATGGATGATTATTATTCCCCATAAAATCTGAGACACTGAGCCGGGGCAACATCTGTGTTTTGGACAGTAAATCATCAGCACTGCTTGTCTGACTCTTCCCTCTGCCTGGTGTTTTCAGTGGAGAGGCACAAGGTTGTGTAACAGTGGTTGTGTATTGGTATGTCAGCAGTGAGATATGCACAGGTGTTAGTCGGTCTCCAGATTTCATGAACTTATCACCTATTACTCAGGGTGGGCAATTTAAAATAAAATCTCAAATCAAGGTATGTTTAGATTAATGTTACAATATCACTTTATATCACGATATGGCCGATTTTCTGGAAATTTAATTAACAAATATTTACTGATGTGAATGTTGGTTTGGTTAAAGGGGTACTCCATCATGAGCTGTGTTGCTCAGCCTTTGAATGAAAACAGCTGTGTAATGTCTTCTGTAGTAAAGTCTGCGAATACAACCCCGGTAAGAGTTGAATGAGTTGAATTGTATTGACTTCTGTGGGGTTGCATTATGGAAATTGTAGGATTTTTGTGGTTTTGGAACTTAACCCATGCTGGGACCTTAGAATATGGATATCTTGGCCTCTGCTCCTTCAAATTTGAGCTTCCTTTGACATTTAAGAGTCCCCTGACTTTGTGGGAGTGTGATGCTAAATTGCTGGAGTACCCCTTTAATCCAGAGACTAAATACAATCAAGGTATTTTGCCACATTGATGTAAAAATCCTGTAAATCAGATGTTGTCAGCAGTGCATGCAATAGCCCAGTAAAACAAGAGACATCAAAACAATTACTATCTGGGTATAAGTGTGTTGGATATTGTTGTATATCGCCCAACCCCACATATTACTACTATGATACTCTTTAGAGAGTGGGGATACTCAAAACAGGCCTCAGTGCACTGGAAGCTATCTGTTTATAGTTGCAACATGATGAGGAAAAAATGAATTGCTGCTTACAGCAAGAATAACAGCAAAGTCATTTGGCTGTGTCAGAGCATTAAGTACTATTAAATTATCAACCCCAGCCTAAATTAGGCTTCAAAGTCATTTGACGGCAGATGCTAGTGCTCTCTGTCAGAGTTTACTGTGGCATCTGGCAGCATTGTTTGAAGCTAGCATCAGTGGATTCAGTGATAACTTATGTCTCACTATTAATGTCAAACACCAATACAAAAGACAGTGTCCTGTTTTCTCATGGTCATCCATGGTAAAAATGTAAAGGAGACCTTCGTAGACAACCTCTCCTCCTGAACCACTGAAACCCTCAGAGACAGAGCAAGGCTGTGTCGTCGTGACTATGTGGTCAAAGTTAATTCTTAGCTTCTATGACACGAAGTAATATGAACATTGAGAGGTGCAAAGAAAATCCTCGCCTTTTGATGCACTTATATATCTTTCCAGACACTGCTCGGTCTACAGAGCCTTTTTCTGGGATTTCTGTCTTGTAATGACATGTAATTGGCTTATTTACAGCTCTGTGGGGTTAGCCTCTTTGCCACCTCCACAGTGCTCTTTCGTGGCTGGGTGTCTGTGCTGTTTGCGTAAGAGTAAAACAAGGTAACAAAGTAAACAGATCCCTGATACCTAAAAAGAAAAGAATATATATATATATATATAAATTGAGCTGTTTCAGATTCTAAAATCAGATCAGATCAGATTTTTCTCACGTGTTCAGTTCATATGCTCTCATGTTCCTTTCCCTGTTAAAAGATATGTCCGTTCCCAAGCACGAGGTCCACTGAAACATTATTCCTTTTACTGCAGTTAGCATTAGTTATGCCAGTCACGATGCCGCTTACAATGATCTTATAACAGTAATATTGGAGTGGATGGTTTGCTGGCTCTTCGGACTGGGCTGGTGTGGATGAAAGAGGAACAAGAGGGATACCATTGAGGGGAGTTTTCTTCCGAGCGATCAACCTTTTAAATCCCACCTTAGCCATGCCAATAATCCGTTGGATGCTTTCCACCAGGTACTGGGTGATATCACAGATTTCCATAAAACTGTGGTGACATTTACTTTTCTGTTGACCCTTTCTCTGCGCTGCACCACTGGCTGCCATTATCGGCACACTCTGTCTTCCAGCACAAGGTCAATGAAGCTTCTCCTCCAGAATATATTTCAAGTGGCAGCAGGCTTATCTGTCAGGGCTTGTGTGTGTATTTACTTATGAATTCATGTGGGGTTATTATTGGTGTGTCAAGGCTGCAGGCATGTTAGCATGTTTTAGGTATGATATGAGCCGTGTGTGATAAATGTTTGAATTCCATTACTGGGGCAGCAACATGTGTAAGTGAAAGAAGCATGTAGACAGGCATGCAAGCAAGGGCTCTTCGGCATGACTGCAGGTTTGCTGGTAACTCATGACACAACTCCATGTGCATGTGTCATGTGACAGCACACAAGCAGCGGCAATGTGTGCATACTGCAATGTGTACATCAAGCTAGGTGGAAAATGTGCGCAAAGGACATGGTGATTGCAATTCATGGGTGGATAAAGAAAAGCATGTAAGGGCATGGTGACAATCCTCTCTCTCAGTTCATTTCTCCTTTTTCTCTCATCAAACATTTCCAAGCTTTTGTTATGTTGTTTTTGTGCCTTTTTTCTACTAAAGATGGCAGGACAGTGTGCTCCAGAACAGACCCAGCCTCAAAGAGGTGTGTCTACTTGCTTTACGCTTCAGGGCCAAAGATGGAGCTAAAAAAGATGGTTTGAATGTCAAGTGAGGCTGCCAGTGACTGTAGTCCTGTCAAGAAAAGTCAGAACCTTAGGGTGAGAATAAAAGACTTGCAATCAGACATAACAGAGAGACGTGTTCAGGGAGGGTGCAAGGAGAACCCGGGTTGAGAAGTACTGCATGGAAACGAGAGGACTGTTCAACGTCCGTTCATCTCCACCCTTAACCCTCTAGTCATCCCTCCATTGTGCTACAGGTGGGTCACTACACCACAGTGTTCCTCTGTCTGTATGGAGGGGGTGGCAACACATTGCCAGCTTTCATAGCAGCCTCAGACAAGTACTCCTGGTTTTCGGCCACAGCAGGGCGAATGCGTCCATTCTGGCGGTAGAAGAAGCGTGTGCTGCAGTCCTGCAGGTACTCAGGGTTGTGCAGTGAGGACTTCGGGGGTAGACTGTGCTGCCAGTATTCAGGATTGTCAAAAGTGGCCTTCTTGCCTTTCTTATCAAACATGATGGTGTTGCTGGTGATGCCTGAGTGCAGAGTGTGTCCTGAATGTCCCGGATGCAGGGTGTGTGATGGGTACGATGGGTGGGGGAGGTGGCCAGGAGGTACCACATATCCAGAGGAGGAGACTGTGTGGCTCGAAGTTGATGGGTTGACTGTCTGCGATACTGATTGGGCAGCAGAGGACCCCGGGCCAGGGATGGAGACTGCGCCAGCCAATCCGTTCTTGTCCCCAGGGTTAAGGAAGGTATTCAGGTACAGTGGCTCGTTGATATACTCATCGTCCCCGTGAACGGACTGGCTCTTGGGGGCAGCAGCAGCTCCAGCCATGTGCAGGGTGTGGCAACCTGCTCCATCAATCACTGCGTGGGCGTCACCGTTCCTACGACGTGTGACGAAGGGGTTTTCCTCTACTGGGTTGCGATAGTCTGGAAACAAAAACGGGATCGTGAGATTAGTGCAGATCTTTTCATCTCAATCGAAGCTGCAGCTACTGTGGCCACTAAAAAAGCACGTCATACATCAAAGAGCAACATGTAAGTAAACACAAACTATTTAGGTTACTATTGCTATCAGTGAAACATCTGCTAACTTTATGGACAAATTCAGCAGTTCTCAAAACCGTCAAAAGCACCTGAGTTGCTCTTGTCTCTCATGGCAGTCATGTAGCCATCCTGGTCCTTGTCTCCTTTTGCTCCTCGTTCCACTAGAAGAGCAGTTGGATCTGCACTGTAACGCTGTCCGCTACTATCCTCCCCTCCACCTTGGGAAACAGAAAGACAGCAAGAATGCAACAAAGAAAATTAAAACATGGCACTTTATAAAGCATATCTCCATGAATTGACAGATCCCAGACTTGTAAATAAGCACCATTTCGATTCAATCTAAACTCATGTACTGTTGTCAATTTTGTGACTGTGACTCAACTCTTAGGCAGGGCTATGACTAATATCAAGCACTCTGTATTTTTATGAGGATTTAGGGGTTTTAGTGACCTGAGATGCATTTCAATTCAATTTTTCCATCTGTCGACAATAGATAGATCACTATCATACACTGAGCCATCACCAGAGTGGCACAAGCATACTGCGCTATCACTCTCCAATGAATGCACAGTAGGCAGATAAACATTTATTTATGCTTAAGGCTTGATTTATTTTTTCTCTAAACAAACAAATCTGCAAAAGAGGCACAAATGGGCCCAAAAAATCCTGCTCTTGGTCTCAACAGAGCTAGAAGCCGCCACTGCTGCTGCTTCTCTCCTGTTGTCTGAGAGGTGTAATATGTAGCTCAGTTTTGCCAGACAGCTACTAGATTCAAGCTTATCCTTTTGTTCTCATCTCCCAAATCCTCTGCTGGTGAGTGATTGACTGTCACAGTGCAATACCAATGAGGAAACAGCACATAGGGTCAGCCAAGGAAGGGCAGGAGCCTGTCTGCTCGCTTGAGGGCTGGTTTTCATCGATGAGTTATTGCACATATTATGGTTTGCATGTTCAGCCTATGGATTTTTAAAAGCTGATACTAACTATTTTCACTCTGTATGTTATTCCTGAAAGTGTGGGAAAAGGTTATGGTGCAGGATAATGCAAGACCGTACAGCAACTTTTAAATGAATATTACAATTTAGTACTAATAATAGTCTGTTTAGTCTAGAATAGTCTTGACTCTTAAGCCTATAAGTCATTTTTGGTTAAAGGTCTGTCAACACAGACATAGATAACAACAACAATGATATTATGGACCTTTTGGTCCATAATTTAAAAAACGTCATTGTGCAGATGTAAAGACAGCTGCAGGCTGTGAGTAGAAATTTTAACATACAAAAGCGTCTAAAATGCATTAAAACTCAAAGCTGTCCAATGAAAAACATTTAGAACTACATAGCTAATGTAACTGAGGCCTGGTTATATAGACCTTGTACTCTTACAATATCCATCAGTCTCACACACACACACACACACACACACACACACACACACACACACACACACACACTGAAACTCCCCCCAGTTTCTGTAACTTTCGGATAACACTTTGCTTTACCTTGACCAGCAGTGAGAACTGAGCCAGCCACAAGTGTGCTCGACCTTGGGGAGGCCTTCTTCCTCAGGGTGCCATTGCAACGAGGGTCATCTTGGCTGGCACAGCCAAATCCACCACCAATCTGGCCCCCTGAGGCCAGATCCTGCGGAGGGAGGCAGCCTCCAGACACAGGTGGAACAGCGACCACTCTGGGGAGGGTGGCCAACATGTCCTCCATGCTGAAACTGGGGTCCTGGTAGCCAAACTGGTTCTGGGAAGAAGGAGAAGAGGGAGAGGGTTTAGTAAGGACAGAGGGGCAGGAATTTTAGACACAATCCAAAAATATCAAGTTACAAAGCCAAAGCAAGGCCCCCGAGACAAATACAAGTGAGGGGTTACGGTAAAGTTTTACTCTGCTCCCCTGTGGATGACTTAAGTTTGAGTTATTATCCGTGTGAGGTTGTAACTGTGTTTCCACTCTTTAGTCTATACAGTAGTTCTGAAAGCAGGTGACTCGATCCACTGGTGAAGTACAAAAACAAACAAAGAAAATAGAAATGAAAACATAAAAAGTAAAATAAGGACCACACACACACACACACACACACACACACACACACACACACACACACACACAAAAACCGATAAAATGTAGTGTGAAAAATGGGCAATTCAAGTTCTTTGTACTATTGTTCATCTGTAATATTTAAATGTGACAGGCAGGGGAGACAAACAGCAGTGCCAAACAATGATATGGCAGCATGACTGCCAAGGACAATTTAATTAAAAGGAGTTTAATTAAAAGGCTCCATGCAGCAAAGTCTTAAAGAAGCCATATCAGCCCTGCCCTGCTGTGTGCATTTGTGTCTACGCTCATAACAAAAAAAGCCGTTTTAGAACCTCACTGAGTGCTTTATTCTGATTTATCTTTTTTACCCATGTATCCAACAAGAGGTTTTTGTTTTCCATTTCCCATTCCCTCACTTACTTTCCCTTCACAGCTTCGGTAAATATACTAATAAGATAGAGAATCTTTTTTTTCTCCCCTGTTTTATGTATTTGTCCTTAAGCACGCATGTTGAAATAATGGCAAAGGTGGCTGAAGTTCCTGGAATTTTGGTCTATGAATGAAGGTTTTGGGTCAAATCTCACTTCTGGCCAGCAGTTTCTATACTCATTTATTTATCAGGTTCTCCCATTATTCTTTTGGCATCCTGTAAACCACAAGGAAGTGGTTCCTCAGGCCTGTAGCAAGAGTCAGACCTGAACAGATTTTCTTTATACATTAGAGATGGGGCAGTCACAGGTGGGAGAATATTGACTATTCTTAGTTAGTGGCAGTATGCATGTGTGTATGCTACTGAAACACAAAAGCCCCAAAGCCATCAAGAAGTTTATAAGGACTTTTTTTTTTTTTGAGGCAGGCTCATTTTCTGTGTGTAACTGCATCATTATATTCCATTGACAGTTGGCTTCCACCTCACTCTCTCATTCAGTGGTCTGCACTTGAAGCCTGGAGGTATTAGTTGAAGCTCCAGAGCTTGCGCCGTGTTCTCATTCCTACACCCTCTCTCAGCCCTCATTTACACCTCCTCTCTCCTCTCTTGTCTCAGTATTCTAAAAGGAAATTACTATCACTAACCTTAACACAAAAGTAACATTTAAAAAAGCTTAAATAATGTTTGAAGTCATTAAAATGAACTGCCAACGTCTCAGTCACATTATTTCTTCAAAATCTTGGCCACAAAGCTCATCATGGACTTAATTAATCCATTGTTGAAGCACGGTGAACTGTGGGAAAGTAAAACATCAAGTAAAATGTCCCATCCAAATGTCGCTCTGTAAAAAGCAGAGTTTTAGTGTTTTGGTCACGATTAAATTTGCAATTCTTGCATATTCTGTCACTGTTAGGCAAGAGAATGCATATTAAAAAAGACAGTTTCAAGTGTGGTGGTAACGCATGGTTGTGGGAGTGAATGTACAACTATGCAAGTGTGAAGATTATAGTCATGTGTAAATATTGCATTTTGTTTGCTACAATAATTGAGTCCATTGCAATCATCTACATGATTCACGTGGATGAATGTGGCTGTATGAATTTAATCTAATTAATTCAGCATGCACCCCAAAAGAAAGCCCAAAAAAGAGTGGAGGATAACTTTACAAATATTATGCAAATAAATAATCTGTCACACCCTGAAATGCACCAAACAGAGTTGCAAAAGGAGTCATGTCTCTCATTGGCATTCAGCAGGCATTTTCATCCTGACACAAACACAGGGGGATGTTGGAATACAAAATGGCTGAGTTGCCTGGCTGTGTGACTGGTTTTGTGATAGATTTAAGTCCAAAGATAGACGATGAACATTTGAACAGTAAGAACTGAGGGAATCTGCCTGTAAACCCGAAATTGGAAGAAGGCAATTACCATAGTTTCACAATGGAAAGAGACCAAGGGAAACCGGCGGAGAAAGAGAGAGCAACAGGGAGACGAGAGTGAAAGCAAGAAAGCTGTGTGAGTTCTGTTTTAAGATCTCAATCTTTTGTGCTTCAACAGGAGAGTCCTGCAGTACACGCTGAGAAAACTCATTCCCACATCACTTTAGCGGCCTTCTAGATGATCTGAACGACTGCTTTGACTTAATATTGTCTCCTTTTCCATCACGGTTCAATCACCTGCTGCTACAGTCAAAAAGAAATGGTAATATGAAAGAGTCCATGTAAAATTAAAAGATAAGCAACTAAATTCAAATGACTCTCGCTGGAAAAACAACAAAACAAACAAACAAAAACATACCAAGCTGAATATTAAATACTACAAGGGCTTCTTTTTGCTAAAGTACGCATACTCCTGAACAGCCTTTATGCAATATGCAGTGGGGGAACCCTGTCTGGGTGTACTGACTCACCATATGATTTGATTATGCATGTGATAACAGGTATTATGAGAGATTAAGTTCTGAAAAACATATTGTTTTAGCATCTTCAAGTTTTTCTGGACTATGCACATTTAATAAGAATTCTTCATTTAAACAGAGAGTTGCTGTTGCTTCAATCTGCTGACTGCAAAGTATCCAGGGCTTACTGTCAGTCATGAGGCCTAATTTACTCATGTTGGCCAACAAGTTAACCTGACTGACTATATTTTCCTATTTTTTTTTTTTTTTTTTTAGCCCTTGTGTTAGAATCAATGCCTTCAGATTATAGAGAGTAAGAGTCATGCTGGCACAGGTCCTGAAAAAGGAGGCTTGTCTTAATTTTAAAAGGTGTTTAAGAGCTGCAGCAATCCTTCACTTTTTATGTTTGGATGGCCTAGATTCACACTGAATGCAAAGAAAATACTCTGACAGGATCTTCTGAGAATCAGGAACACAAATCATTAAAACAGTTTAACTTCTCACTTATGTTGAAACACCAAAGTAGTACTTGAATTTAGAATGAGATCGACTTTAAAAAGGCAGACGCACACAAAACACTCGGGATGAGTCTCTGATTGCTTGAAAAGTAAATTTGAGAGTATGTGATTCGAGAAATCTTCCACCACCAGACCGTGAATACACAGCTCCAGTTTAAGACATAAGTCAAAGATATGGCTGAGGTCGGCTCAGAGACAAACTGAAATTAGCAGGCGTCTAATTTGAAATGAGAGCAATCAGCCTGTAATGCCCTCTGTAGCACTTTTCAGATGGCACTGAAATGTGCCATTAACACTCCTACTTTACTGCCATGTTTTGAGAGGAATTCCAGATGTGGGAGTGTTATTACAACAGCTGCAACAGCAGTGTATGATATCATATGAAAGACAGGGTTGCACAAAGTCACAAGACATCAAGTGTAACGTCTACAGTCATACTCTTGGTCACAGTGGATATAAAATTAAAGACTTTAATTATGTTAAATTAGCTGTGTATTTACTAAACCTGACAATACTTTTAGAGCCTTATAATGAGTGAATTACAAATTAAACTATGCGGTTGCTCAAATAAGCCATTTTAGAGATACTGCAAATAAACATGTTCCAGTGAAGGAGACTTCTGGATATCTGTGTAATTGTAATGTGAATTCTGTGATAGATACAGTGAGAGCAACAAAACAAATCACCATCTGGTTGCATAACTACAACCCTGATTCCAAACAAAAGTAGGGAAAAACGAAATTTGATCTTTTGCACAGCATCCCAACTTTTTTGGCATCAGGGTTGTAAGAGGAAAAAAGCCAAACTAAACAGATGCCCCAGCAGAAACAGTCGGTTCCCTCCCATCATCTAAGACAGCTATTCAAAAATCCACGAGTTGAAACAACCCACTGCTAAAAGAAAATACCTTGTTGGAGTCCATGCGTGGGCGGGGAGTGTATGCCAGTGGTGGGATGTTGAAGGAGTGAGGCACCAGGTACTCTTCAGCATCCATCAGGTCCTCCAGCTCCTCCTCATCCAGGAGGCTCTGGAAGAACTTGCTGTCGTTGGGGCTGGGCAGCTTCATGCGGTCGTCACCCTGAGAAAAGACGTGCATTGATGTACAGCTTGTGTGGGTTCAGTAATTTGCATTAGTAATTAATGATAAAGAAATACTGTGACTGATCAGTTGTTAATTGTGTCACATTCAAGGCAAAATATATTAGAAGTAAAGGCACATGAACAAGCAAAGTGGGAAATATAACTTGGAAAGAGAACTAAATGCTGTTGAGCTCTATTTCTTTTTTATTAAAAAGCACAAATAAAGATTTGTGTCAACATTAATTTGATTTCTGCAAATGATGGAGGCTCAGCTTTACTGTATTTCTTGACTAAGCCTTACACCATCAGGTAATGCGATGAGCAGTTAGTGTATTTTCTCAGAAAGGAGTAAGAAAAGCATAAAGCGGTTTGTAATGAATATTAAAGGCATCACTAAATACCCACATCCTGTATAAAGTGTCAAAATAAAAAGCACAAAGAGGAAGACTGGCCAGGTTTCACTTTGAAGGAAGCTTACCTATTCTGGTTTTTAGACAAATAGAAAAAAAGAAATATCATCAAATCATCTTAAAGACATGTAATCCAGATCTTGCAGGTACGTCGTCACTCATCACCTACCTGGATGACCAGGTATCTTTGGGGATCACGAGCCATCCGCGTGAACTCTGCAGCCAGCTCCTTGAACTTGGGCCGACTGTCTGCGTCAATCATCCAGCCTGAAAAACGTGTTGGCGTTAGTGTCTGACTAATATGAGCTTCCACATACATCCTGTATATAGATATTAACATTCAAACCCGTGGATACTTGATGTTTTTGCTAACAACCCTTGACTTTAAATGTGACCCTATTAATGCGCAAGTTTACCCCTAGCATCTTATTCTTGGCAGCAAGCAAAAGCCTCATCTACACCAATCAAGATCGCCTCATTTCCTGATGCTCTGTGAACTTAACTGCACCTAAGTGGGAGGAAAGGTGCAGTACGTAGGTATACGTGTCAGTGGTGATCAAGCAGAGCCTTTCTGTATTCTTCACACTTTGGTGTCAAGGGTTCTGCCTACGCAGACCACGTCAAATATGTGTGCCATGTTCTTATCTGTGCTATTTGCATAAAAACATACACTTTGATATGAACTTTTGAGCCCTAAATAGCATAAATTCTTCATTTGAAGTTCATGCATATGTGGCTGCAGTGACACTGTCATTCAACATGAAGGGTGTGTATGAGGAAGAGTGAGAGCTGCGCTGAAGGCTACTATGACGGCATCTCGACTTTCTTGGTTAGATTAGTGTTCCTCCTAATCCCACGCAACCTGCCCACTCGTTCCAAGTATGCCAGAGCAATGTTGCAAGCACGTGAACACAAAATTACTTAAAGTCAATCAAGCTATGTTTATACTTTAATATGACATGAAAAATGATACATATGCCTCGATGCCTCGCTAAGATCACAAGCAAACAACGAGTAACTGACAATAACTTGTCACTAAACTTTGTTACAAAAGTTAAATTGTGTAATAAAATTTCCCACTTTTAAAGGTCTCAAAAGATTTCCCATTCACACCATTTCCCACCACATAAAAATTCTTATTTGTCCCATAACGAACAATGGCAGAATTTTTTAAACAAAGTTCTCTTTATTGTAATCACTTTTTCCAATCTAAAGATAAATACTGTTTCATCACTAGAATGGCCATATGGAGTAATGTGTTCCTCTGCCAAATTCTCGGTGAACACAAGGGTATGTTGCCAAAGCAATCATGTGATCTGGCCCTGAGTAGAGCCCATCTAGGTATCCAGGGAAATAAGAGATAGAGATTGAAAGACAGAGGCTTTCCACACAAGTACACACATACAGATACAAGAGATTCCATATGTAAAATGATCAACTTTTATCTTGGAGCCTGCTTTCATGCCTGGAATAGTGAAGTGAATATAGGAAGTGCAGTTCCACCACGTGTGCAGTGCAGCATGTGTCTGTGCCTTCAGTGCATGAGTTCTGCATGTGTGGTGCAAAAAGAAAGGCAGATAACAGGCAGGTGACAGTGACCTCTCCCTGCTGTGTGTGTGTGTGGTTGCCAGGTTGGCGCAGGTTCAGGGTGTCAGTAAGAGCCAAGGTGACAGTGAGGCCCAGAGGCTGCAGCTTGGAGACCAGAGGAGGAGTCCGAGGTGGAGCTGGCACCAAGTCTTTGTCATGGCAGCAGTGGCCAGAGGTTACATCGCCCCACCTGTGACCCCAGTGCACGATGGCGTGACAGCAGTGACCGACCAATAAGGCAAACATGTTGGTGGTGGGGGGGTCACAGCCAGCCAGAAAGATGACTTCCTAATTCATTCAACTCCTTGAAGGATCTCTCACTATTATTGCCATCAGAGAAACGTCTCATGTTGTAACACTATCCGCTGAAAAATAACAGCTGGGCTGCATTTTAGAATAGTAATATTTCAGCTTTAAAAAGTTCATCTCTGACACCACCTAGACCCTCTTGTACAAAACAGCTGTTGTGGCATTTTGAAAATCACTCAATAAAACGTGTAATTATTTTTGCCTGCTTCAACCAAAAAACGGTTTGCCCTCTCTTCACCTTTAAAATCCATTGGCTTTTCTGCTGCTGTGAAATACTGCGGCTGGAGATAAAAACTGGAAATCAGGTACAATATATTCTAATAGTGTACAGAGACCTTTTAGTGAATATCTTTTTTGCTGGGACTGTAAGAAAAATGTTCATTTCATGGTATTTTCTGGGGGTGTGGTTTGTAGTGGTGTTGCATTCGATGTCTTTGTGGTTTCTACGTACATTTGACCATGACCATGTAGACGTCGATGGTGCAGATGGGCGGCTGGGGAAGACGCTCTCCTTTCTCGAGCAGGTCTGGGATATCTCTGGTGGAAATCCCATCATATGGCTTCCCTCCGAAGGTCATTACCTCCCAAATGGTTACCCCTAAAATGAAGAGGTCATAAATATGAGCGAAAAGAGACATCAGTCAAGCAGAGCAGAAAGAGAAAAGATGTTCAGAGAGAACAGAACAAGTAGAGGAAACATAAGTAGAATCGAGATGAGAAGAAGATAAAAAGAAGAGTAAAGAGCAGAGAAGATTAAAGAGTTGAGAAAAAGGGGTTACACAGAGTCAAGAAGAGACAAGTAAAGAGATGGGATGCCAAAGACGTGAAAGAGTTAAAAAGAGAAAGTGGGAGACAGAGAAGAGCGAGTAAAAATGAAGAAAAGTAAGGAGACAGAGAACAAAATAAGAGGCAAAGCAAAGATGTGAGAGAGCAGAGGGGATCAGAGGAGATGGGATGAGGAGACAGAAGAGAATACAAGAAGAAGAGAAGAGGAAACAACCAAACAAAGGCGAGAGAAGAAAGGACAAGATAAGAGAAGACAAGTCAACAGAGGACAGAAGAACTAATCAGAGTCTTGAAAGTCATCAGTCAATCTGAACTTTCAGCACTCTTCAGCTTTAATCTTGTTAGCGCTAAATGAGCTAATAAGTGGTAAGCAGAGTAAATGCACACTCCGAGATGGAAGTATAATAGCCCGCGGTCACAGAAGCCCGCTGAGGACATGGACGCACTAAACCATACTAATACTTTTAATCAAACACACATTATTCTCTTTGATATGACCCGTCTTGCATATTTTTTTTTTTTTTTTTTAGAAATCTTATTTTTAATGGCTTTAAGAGTCATTGTTAGACTTAAACAGGAAATTATTATTTGCAATATAGCCATAAAAACCTCATAAAAGATTGGTAGATTTAAATCTTGCTGACATTGTGATGGCTGGGAATACCAATTTTAATATTAGAGGATTTGAAGAAGGAGATTGTCCAGTTTGCACTGATTCACTGAATCACGTCCGAGCAGTTTTTAAGACTACAGTACCGTACGCATGCCCTTACTACATCACATTTCCTTTAAAAAGGAAGACAACTTTGGGCAAGTCCGGCCCATTTATTTACAGAAAACACTAAAAAAGTTCTGACCAAAGTGCTTCAAATCCCAGATGCCAAAAAAGTTGGGACGCTGTGTAAAACATAAATAAACCAGAATGCAGTCATTTGTGAACAGACTGTGTTCACTGACAACAGTTTTACAAAATGTTCCTGAGCCCATGTAGTTATATCCTTGAAACAGTCATGTGTTCACAAGTAGTGAACCTCGCTCCATCCTCGCTTGTGAATGACTGAGCCTTTCCAGGATGCCCCTTTCATACCCAATCATGATACTATCATCTGTTATCATTGAACCTGTTTACCTGTGGAATGTTCCAAACAGGTGTTTTTGGAGCATTCCAAGTCTTGGTGCTCCTGTCCCAACTTGTTTGAAACATGTTGCTGCATCAAGTTCAGAATAAGCAGATATCTATAAAAATCAATGAAGCTGATGACGTAGAACATTCGGTTTTCAAAAGGCTTAAATCATCAAATTCTGTTTTATTAATCTTTTATGCAGCATCTGGGCTCATTTTTGGGATCAATGCTGTATAATTAAATAACAAAATGAAAATAAAAGAAACTGTGTAGTTAATTAAGAGGACTCAAATGCATGATTAAATAGTGGCGCTGGAGGAGGAAAACCTGAGAGTGAGGGCTAAACTATTCCACAGTCAGTCAGCAATGGAAAATAATCAGCCACTGCTGGACTTTGAGACTTCAGAGAGAGACCTGAGGAAGGCTGAGCTGGTGGCAACCCATGCAGAGTTTCAAAAACATGCAAAAGAACCTCAAAATCAATTCCATATTTAATGGGTAACAAGGAAAGGGAGGAACAGACAGGGGTGATATGGTCTCTCTCTGTGGTCCCAGTGAGGACTGCTGCATTTTGAACTAGGTGAAGGTGCGATAGGCATGACTGACTGAGTTCCACATGAAGAGATAAATCTTACCGTAACTCCAAACATCACTCTGATGGGTAAACTTCCTGTAATGGATACACTCCAGGGCCATCCATTTGATGGGCATCTGCCAGGAAGAAGCAGAGCAGTAGTTTTACAATTCATGCAACATTCACGATTTAAAAGACTAAACCTGGATCATCCCTTGGTGAGATGTTGGCACACAAAGATGGTGTAAAACCACGTGAGAGAGAAGACAAACATACATACACACACACACACACACACACACACACACACACACAAACACACACACACAAGCTCCGGCTGTATTGGAATAAGGTGGGGCAAATGGCAGGATGGTCTGGGAGGCAGCTTAACACTGTGATTAGATTTGAAGGCCAATTCTATTGATTACAGTGATGGAGGCTGAGGGGAGGGGGATGTCGAAGGTTAGAGTGTGTCTGTCTTTCTCTCAGTGGAGGGGATAATACCAGAGCGCTCAGCGTTGACGCAAACCATGATGGACACACTTGAAAGGGGGTGAGAGAGGATCAAATAGGCTTTCGTGAGACGAGAGGGTTTGAAAACAAAACACAAAAGACGAAAAGGATGAAGAAAGATTTGAAGAGGCCGGAGGCCCATGTAAAGGGAGCTCCAAGGACATATTCGTTTACTACATTTACAGGGTTTAGAGATCTCCATTCCCCAAAAGTAAATAAAACGGTCCAGCAGAGCAGAAAAGTATCTCACTGACTCCACTAAAACTGTCCTTTGTGATGGGCTAAGTTCCTCCCACAGGATATAAAACCCTAATTAATGTTAATGTCTGTTGTTGTCTTTTACAACATGTCAATGGTATGGTCCAAAATAATAATTCAATAATATTGAAACCAAACACATCAAACGGCACGTAGTTAAAGCGGATAACAAGGTCACTCAAATGGTAATAGAGTACTTATTAGTACAGTACAAATTAAAGCCAGAATAATGACATGGAAGCCATATTAAACCAGTTTAGACAACATTTTTTTTTCAATATTTAACACCACTTTAACACCACCTCTTTTATCTGTTTATCCAAAGTAAGGTTACAACTAGCAGCTAGTTAGCTTAGCTTAGATTGGAAAACAGGTGGAAACGGCTCACCTGGCTGCCTGAAGGTAAGAAAAAAACAACAACCAGCACCTCTAAAGCTCATTGTTTGTCAGGTTATATGTTTAATTTGAACAAAAAACAATTCATCTGTGTTAAAATGACAGTTGTGGGTTTATGTTCTAGGCTATTTCTTGGCCTGGAGCAGTGACTTCCTGAAGACTGGTGACTGTGAGGTCGCAAGACTCCCCAAACTATATTTAGAATTAAATGAGGGGCACATTTTATCCTCCACAGTCTTGCACAATACAGAGCGAGGCCCAAAGATGGCGAATGTTGACACATATTTGTTTATTTATGGGATTATTTGTCTGACAGTGTAAATTTCATGTGCCACACAGTGATGACTGGATTTACCTTTCCTCCATCGGCATTGTATTCCTTCTCATTGACATCCAGCAGGCGAGCCAGACCAAAGTCAGTGATCTTGATATGGTTGGGAGATTTGACCAGGACATTTCGGGCTGCAAGATCCCTGTGAACCAGCCTGCGCTCCTCCAGATACATCATCCCCTGCAACACACACACAAACAGCGATGATTTTCTGTTGGGTTCAATGATATACAGTACACCTATCTGCAAGCATGGTATGCAGGAAGAGGCATAAACACACACATGCAAGCACGAATCCTGTTCAACATCACCATCCATCTTCATCATCATCATCGCTATCATCACAACCACCATCAAGACTGCATTAAAATTCCTATAATTATTAGTGTCATCATCATTACCACCACATTGTTATTTTTACGGTTATAATTCACATCAATCAACAACTAGACGGTGGAAAAGCCCCCTTTATTGCCAAATGCTTGGTGATGCAGTAAGACCAGCAGCCATAAGCATCAACCCAGAGGCAGGTTTCATTTACTGAACAATCAAAAATCATTCTGAGGTGTTCAGATGAGGTTTCCATGTGGTTTCCATTTGGTAAAAAGTACAGATAACCCATCAAAACCACTTGACCACTGAGGGTCAAACACGGGCAGCAATTGAGACATGCTGTGTGGGAATGCAAATGTTCACATAAAAGATATTTACTCATAAAAGTGTTTTCTACCAGCGGCATCAATCTATAAGTATCTGTATCAGCATTCGAAAACCATCACAGACCCAGACACATAATCATGTATCAGAATTTGCATCACCATAAAAGCAGGTAAAAAGGTGCAGTCCGAGACAAAATGGCAATAATGTCATCAAGCTAGAAAAGAGCAGCTCGCTATAGTTGTGTGAACGCTTGTCAGAAGCGCATTTTGTGCGACACATCTACAGTCTTCACTGCCTTTTGTGCATCACTGTGAGAGGACCTGAAGAGAAAGAAAGAAAGATGGGGGAAGGGGGACGATTTCAAATTGGACGAGCAATAACAGAAGCTACTTTGTTTGAAGTGGCGAGAGCACAGAAAAACAAGGCCTTATTTCAAACCAAAACAAATTGGATTTAGCTGGAATGAATGGAGGGGTGGATGGAGGAGGAGGAGGAGAGAGGAGGAGGTGTGGGGATAGGTGGGGTTGAGTGGCGCAGTCTAAGAGGTGAGATTACATTGGTAAGGCTATAATCATACTGCCTCATTTGGCTCCTTCCCAGGAGAGAACATGTAGTTCCAGCACACATCTGCACAAACCCACATATTCCCGCAGACATGCAACACACATGGAGGTACACCTGTGTGTGTGTGTGCGTGTGTGTGTGTGTGTGTGTGTGTGTGTGTGTGTGTGTGTGTGTGTGAGTGTGGTGGACAGAAGTTGAGCTTAGGAAAAGATCATGCATGTTCAGCTGGTAGAGAGTTATAAAAAGGGAAAGAAGGTGCAGAGGTTCCAGCACAAATATCCACTGTTTGTGACTTTCCATCCAAATGTAGGGCAAGTTTTGAGAAAATTGGCAAAAGAACATGCAAATGAATGCCTGTTTCCACCTCTAACGCTATGCGATTATTAGGAGTTGGTTCATCAAGATGACACAAGTAAGAGAGCGCCAGTCGAGCCTCAAGCCGTGAAAAAAAAAAAGACAGAAAACACGACGTTAATATGACATTTCTGTTTGTGTCACATCTGCGTGCCGCCACGAGGACACGTTTTAATCTGCAGAAACAGCTTCTTCTCCTTCTTCTTCTTCCCTCACAGCGCAGTTGATCAGCCATGTGAGTTAAACGTTCACTACGTCACAGCTTCTTAGAATGAAGTGCATGAAGTCTTTTTCGAATGCCTCAAGCGAGTACAATATTAAAAATGAGGATGTTTTGTCGAATTTTGTTGTTTCTGATATGGTGCGAAATACGCAGATGAATCACGGCTATGGAGATACGTGATTGTGTTGCAGCTTTTTCACTTCAAAACCTACATTCACAACTCGATGCCCACACTTATTCAGATTATATGGTGGATATTGTGGGCTGCATCAGGATAGGCTCAACATTCCTGTCAAGTTCTGGCCTAATAATCAACCATTTCACTTCATCATTCAGCCTGACATCGAGTTCGAGATGCCTGTCTGATTGGAGGGATGGATGGACAGAGATCCTGTTACAATATGCCACAGGCCACCAAGGAGATGGTGGCATCAGAGATGTGTTATGATTTTACAGACAGTAAAGTGCATGTGGCAGTTTCATCCATTCTTCAGTTCAGTTCCTGTCATGACGGATAGATTAATTGATGAGCAGCAGTGAAAAAGCTTCATTGAAGGAAAGGATTTTTCCTTTTGCTTGTTTGTTTCCTACATTTCTGTTCATTAGTTTAACACCAAACTAACTGCTGAGCAATGAGGTATTTAAATCATTTCAGGGAGATGCAGTGCCAGGCAGCATGGAGCTCTAAAGTGCCACCTATGATTCATGGAATCAGGAGACCTGACAAAGTGCACAGCACTCTCTCACTGATAGCAAACAGTCTGATTTTCAAGTAGCCAGTAATTGACTTTTCTAACCACATTTTCACTACGTTTTTAGGAACAGCGTCGCTGGCTCCAGGCTCAATAAGCTCTTTGTGAGCCAAATGTTAGCTCGGCTGCTAACTATTGCTGCCAACTTGGCAATATGTTACCAGATTTATAAACTCTTGGCGGCTGTGCTTAAGAGACTAATAAAAATTATTCAGCTTTTTTTTTTTTCAAACTATAACACAACAATTTCTTAATTGCCAAAACATTTCTTAATAAATGTACAGCATGAGTTCTGCACATTTTTGCACATTTTTGCTACTAACATGTCTAATCCAAAGAGGCCTGAACCCATAAATTGCTTTACACAGTCAAGCAAGTATTTATATGTAAATAAGTTCAGGACCTCACTTGCAGACTTTGTGAGCGGCTGATACTGAATCTCCTTAGAAACACTTGCAGTACCTACGATATTGATGCAGCTGCAGCGTGACCTGATGTTCAAAGTCAGAGGACATGTCAGGAAAAGTCACTCTAATGTAAAAAAAGATGAAGCAGATGATGTGTGATTCATTTTTTCACCCCTCCAGTGTTTTATCCAGCTCTTGCAAGCATGCTTTTTTTTTTTTTTTTTTTTTTTTGCTCAGCTTTATAGAGAGAGAGGGAGGAATTGAAAAGACTCAAGTTTAGGATTTGAGGTATCCCACAGCTCACACATCATCAAGCCTATATCTGTGTGCATGTCATGGTGCACACTGCCAGCTTTCTGACAGATTCTTATTTGTACATAAATCGTGCCCGGTAATCTCCTCAATTTTCGAGACAATTAAGCAGTGGAGGGAGAATGGATGGCTTGGCAACCTGTGAATTTTAATTTGCCAGCACAATGAGATTGAGAGGGGGAGGTGATGGAAGTGCGCAGAGTGGGAAGTGGCTGCAGACGTGCGTGAGGAACAAACTTTTTTTTCTTTTTCTGCTCGGTTGCTCTCATTTACTGCCCTCCCATGTGGACACGATGAGAAAATCTCACTGCCAGAAGTTTGTAATTGCAGCAAATCTGGATGCGACAGCCAGGGAGACGCCGGTTGAGGAAGCTGTGTTTCAGGTAAGCCCGCCACCAGAGAAAAATCCACCGGCTTCAGACGGACTCAGTTGTGATCGCACCTCCAGACATGGGCTGCTTTCCAATCAGTAGGGATCAGGCCTGTGCCCTAAACCCCACACGCCAAGGTTTTACATGAAAAAGCAAGCCGAGGAAAGAAATCTCAGCACTGGAAGCAGACGTTTCAAGGCTTTGAATATAGAATAGACTTTCAGGTAAATAGAGTTATAAACCAGTTTGTCACAAAAACCCACTTGCAAGACTCCTTTTTGCACACTGGATGAGATCAGTCTTCAGGCCATGTTTGTATTTTTATGCATTGACAGAACTGCATGAGCCACATACTCACATTCGAGCAGCTAGTGCAGTTTTAAAGCTTTGAATCTAATTATGAAAAAAATGGCTTCCATGTAACCTTCAACGACTCACTCGTCACTGCTGTTGCCCCTGCAGTGGGTGCAGACATTACTAATCCCTGCTTGACTTCCTGTAGGTTTGTTAGACGTAAAAAATACATGCAGAGTTGTCCTTACGTGTAAATAGCGGTGAGGAAAATCCCATTTACGGAAGAAGAAGGGAAGGTGAACAGGGCATAGGAAGTGCTATAGGTCTGCATGCAGGATGCTTAAGCGCCGTCTCACCCGCCAAGAGAATTACTGCTCCCCCCGAAAATATTCTGACCTCCCTTCATGGCTATTTATGCTTATTTCACAGAGTCATGCGAGCAAAACCTGAGTGGACGGGATTGTCCTCTGATGTGTTTCGTGAAGACAGTTTTTTTTTTGGGGGGGGGGGGGCGGAGTGGCAAGGGGCTGAGAAGATTAAATCAACAGGGGAAGAGCGAGGAGAGGTGGCACCCATTTTTCACCGACTGGCGCTTCCCACTGTTGTTTATTCTTGCAAGATAGACACACACACACACACACACACACACACACACACGCACACACAGAGGGCCGCACACAGAGGAAGCTGTCAACACACACACAAGCAGCACACACATACAGGAATCTATAATCAAGTGATTCATTCCGATTCAATGTTATTCAAGAGGAAACACTTCTAATGAGATTGAACATCCTACAGAGGCTCTATAAACCCCTTGTGTGTTCTCTTTCTTTAGAGAGTGTGTGTGTGTGTTAGGTGATTCACATTTTCATTATCTGGAATCCAAGATTAAACCGTTCTTTTATTAGCTAAAAAAACAGAAGGCTTAGGATGTTTGGAATAGAGGATGGTTTAAGAATTTGTTAATGCGACACACCACATTTTATCATGTGTGCCATAAATTTGCCGACTGCCTGGTGACTAATGCGACCTGTTTCGACAGGGTGCCTCCCGCAGTGACGGCGTGTTGAATGGATTCTGAAAAAGCACGTCTTTCCTTCCCGGACTCTTGTTTGCACATACCTTCGAAAATGTATCTACTGATCATGTTCGTCCATGATACTCAATCTGAGGCTGGCTTCTCTCATGTATATCAACAGTCCAGGAGGTGACCGCGTCTGGCTGCTGCACTTCACAACACATAACTCAACACAACCACAGCTTGTTTTTCTGGTTGTGTACTCATTAAAGTAATGTGATTAAATAGTTAATTAACAAACTAATTGCAATAAAAAAGAAAAAAAATCCAGGTTAGCCGTTTTCACATCCTTCCTGTCTTTATGCTAAGCTACGCTAATCACCTCCTCGCTCCAGCTCTGCACTTATAACACAGACATGAGGGGGGTGTCGATCTTCTCATCTCACTCTCTGTGAGAGCAGCATGTTTCCCTTGCACAGCTGATTCAGCGTTTTCCCTCAGAGGAGCCGTTTTGGTAGGTGTATGCTGTTTCAGCGGGTCCACATCTGAGCAAACTTTGTCACTTTCACAAATGAGCTTTAGTAGCCAATGTGAACATTATGTCTATTCAACATGACACAACGACATAATACAACTTTATCAATGCAAATTTGTTTTGATCTTTGCTCGATATCCCGTCCCTGCCACACCCATGATAAATCCTTGTCTCTAAGCAATATGCAATACTTTACTGTAATAATAATAATAATAATACTGTATAATAACACTATTCTGCGTAATAATACTATATAATAGGCTATATTATCAAATCATTGTGAAATTCACTTTGATTAGCTTTTTTCTTACATGATGTCAGCTGTTGTGGGATACTGTACATTTCCTTTCAAGTGCAGGATAGCAGACCCATTAAAAATGTGATCAATGTGAATGAGAGTAATTTTATTCTAGACAGTGAACGCTGAGCAGCGAGAGGGCATGACTCATCTGTGCTATTTTTCTCTTTTGTTGTACAGCCTCTCTGGCTCATTTTAACTGGGATGCCAGTATTTCTGGAGGGCACAGAATGCTTGGTGACTGTCTATTTTGTGTTATCATATTGTGAGGCACGACGGCGTTTTATTGGAGGTTGGTGACACCAGTGCGGCATCTGCTTGACGTAGTGCATGTTTAATGTATGGTTTGGATATAAAAAGATCCCAGTGGGCATGAGAGGAGGTGAATCACGGTCTGAGGAATGAGGTGAAACGAATCGGACCAATGTGGAGGAGAACCTGAGAGAAAGGGGGGCGGTGGTGGTGGTGATAACACAATAATGATGAAAGCAGTAGGCTTTCATTTCATTTTGAGCTCCCATGTCAGAATGAATTTACAAAATGACATTAGGGGGCAGCTTGAATATGAACAATTTGTCTGAGCACAGACTGTGTTAGCAGTGTGTGAGGGGAAACCTTGTCCATATACATTTATTCTCTCTGATGAATGCTTAATACAGATTCCACCGCCGTACCTACAGCACACAGGAGGGTTAGTCCTTGTTACGTGAACACACACACACAAACACTCTCATCACCTTCAATTAATAAGCGGGAAAGGCTGAACGAATGTAGATCGCGTATAAAAAAGCGTCTGCAACATTCAAAGACGTTAAATGCCACTCAGAAAGTCAGGGATTCTTTTTGTGTCGCATTGTGTGTTGGGATGAACGCGTTACGCTGATCTACTGTGTCTTTATCTTTTTTTTGTGTCTCTATTGAAATGATTTGTGGCCTCTGACACAGAAATCTGAATATTGGTAGAATGGGAGAATGCTTGTGAAATCACCACACTTTGCTGTATGAAATGATCTAAGTTAAATCAATGTGTTGTGCCCTGGTGAACGGAAATCAAAATGTGTTGAACCAACCACTAAATTTCTTTGCTTTGGAAAAAGCTTCTCAGGTCTTACTATCTGCCTCAGCCCAAACAATCTCCATCAATTCTAATCTCAGCAAAACATTTCTAAATTACCTCGAATTAACAACCAAAAAGAAAATATGTCAAACTAACGATCTGATTTATGGGGCTATTTGGCAGGAGTACTTATCCTGGGTGTAAACATTACACATTAACAGTACAGAACAGCCAAAAGTCAGGTTTTTACGCTGGATCAAAGTTTGTTAAAATTTGTTTCAGCACTGCCTTTTGAAATTTGGTTTAATTCTATGAGCCCCCAAGAAGTTTAATTTATTAAAACCAGCGTATATACTTGAACACAAAAATAACAGATCAGGCACCTTAATCTCTTTTCCACAAATGTTCTCTCAAGCTTGAATTGAACTCACTCAGGACCAACCTCTCCAACCAATACTACAGGATGTACCCTCTTTGAGTTGTAGTTGCAATAAAAGTGTAGAAAAACATGGTGGCTGTGAAAATCTGTGGGGATCTCCCCTCCCTCCGTCTCCTGTCTGTCATGTGTATGTTTCTCTGCAGGGCGTGGCTGACAGGTTGGCCTCCTCCTCTCCTGACCACAGCTGCTCTCAATCAGGCAATCGAGACTCACCTGCTGCCACAGTACATAAGCACAGGTTTTCCACCAATTGTCAGTTCATCCATGTGGTAATGACAAAGACCTGAAGTCTCTCACTTAAGTATTTTTTTTTACTTTGTTTTTTCCTGTCAGCTCCCTGACTCTTGTTTTTTTGTGCTCAGGTGCCTAATCTCCACCTGTCTGAGTCCATGCCCTGTTTGTTTGCTCCGACTGAAAGAATTGGATTGAGCACTTGTCTGGCCTGTTCCTCCTCCGTCATCTCAGCTCCGTGAATCATCTGGATTTGTCTGTTTGCACATTCTCCGAATATCTATTAAGACTATTGACTTTTACTTGTCTCCTGTCTCTTCTGTCAGAGTTGTGACACTTTGGGTCCAAGAAAATCTGCTGATCTTAGTGACATTTTTGTGTTCTTTTTCAAAAAATACTTGATTTAAACAGTACAAAGACAATATATTTAATGTTTTACCTCATCAGCTTCATTGGTTTTTGTAAATATCTGCTTATTCTGAATCTGATGTTTCAAACAAGTTGCGACAGGAGCAACAAAAGAGTTGTTGTGGAAGTTGTGGAATGCTTCAAAAACATTCGACAGGTAAACAGGCTCATTGGTAACAGGTGATGGTATCATGGTTGGGTATGAAAGGGGCATCCTGGAACACATGACTGGATAAAGGACATTGCTACTTATTACTATGGACTCAGGAACAGTTCATAAAACAGTTGTCAGTTAATGCAGTTTGTTTGCGAATGACTGCATACCACTTGTATTTACATTTTAGAAAACTTCCCAACTTTCTAGAAATCAGGGTTGTACATCTCTGCAGTCAGGTCAAGCATCAGTTTCATCAGCAGATCCTGCTTAATTTTGATGTTTGTTTGCTAGCGGGCTTGAAAAAAATATGCACTATTCTAGTCCCCGAGTAAATTCACTTCAGAGCAAAGTTCAGTTTCAGACACCTCTATTACAGAGTGGAATGTTTAGAGATCACACAGGACAGAGGGAATGATACTGCTGAGCCTCGAACGATCACGGACAACATAACGATTTGTAGAAAAATATCAAATGCCACAAGGTGCTCGAAAAGGTTGTTTTTTTTACCTCATGACAGCGATATTCTATGTGCGAGATGAGGGTATGATTCCCAGGGAGGGTGGCTGTGTTTTCACTGAAGAGCTGTCAAGCAGCCATCACTGTAAATGGGATTCAACCTCTTTCCTGTACCCGTCACTGCGGCAGCTGAGCAGGGAATGACCTCACTTGGCCGCGGCTGCTGAAGTTAACAATCCTGCTGTCACAGAATTCATATCTGCTGCTTCCAATTGAATAATCAAGTCAGAATTCAATCTAAGTTCAGCTCATGAATGTGATTACAAGCTGCAGGATCTGGCAGAAGTTTGAAGTTTGTGTCCGGTCAGAAATTCTAAATAAAATTGCATTAATGTCTTTTTATGGAAGAAGTGGCGACTCCTGGTCAGGTTGCACAATATTACTTGTTTAAACAATAGAAAGGGGAATAAAAGTCAAAAGATTTGAGGGACTGAGCGAGTAACAGAGAACAAATCTCATCAAAAGCCACAAAAAATCTCCAAAATGTCTTTTTTGGGTTCTAAAAGGTATTTTAAGAATAGCTGTAACAGATGCTTTGCCAGTAAAATAGATATGATCTGGAGCCTACTCGGCAGATTAAGCACATCTTTCATAGGCTGGTGTGTTTTAGCTCTGAAGAGAGAACATCTATTCCATACGCACATTAAGATTTCTAATTTTGTTTTGAATAAGGAGAATTAAAGTTCACATAAACGATAGTTTTAATGAAGTGAGGCAAACGAAAGTAAAACCTGAAACAATAAAAGAGAGGAAAGCATTCAGAGGCCTCTGCTTGAGAGAAAGCTCACATTTTTGAAGCCCCTCATCCAGCTGCCTCTTATGAATGAATGTATAAAGGGTATCCTTTGACCTCACCGCCCACAGAAGGAGCCGCAGAGGGAAATGCTCAGGAGGAGAAAGAAATAAAGAACAACGGGACAGCAGTGCTAATAAACCCTGCTTCAGGTGAGAGTTTGATGTAAAATCTAGATTTCTTGTTTGCAGAAATCACAACTGTTGGCTTCAAAGCAAAGAAATGAATCTGAGGAATTCATGTAACTGCAATAATTATAATCCATATGGATGCCAGTTATGGTCGCTTGCGCTGAGGAATTTAAAGACACTGTCATGCCAGCTGAAAAGTGAAGCTTGTACAGCATGAAGACATTAAACACAGCTACTCAGAGAACACTTCTTCTGATGTTTGACGCTGTACGACATGTATTTGGCTTCAAGGGAATTAGAATGCTGTTGAGATTGCTTTTATGGTCGCTTTCCCCTCTAAAGAATGAAAGAACATGTTTTTGTTTCAATCGAGCTGCTGACTTTATTTTTATGTTTTAACTTTATTTATTCACTGAAACCAATGCTCCTTTTTATGAGGAGGAAGCAATACTGTGTGCTTTATGTACAGATTCAAAACTGCTTCCCGCTGACATTAAAGACCAACATGTTATTACTGATTGCATGTTTGGGTGAACAGTTTTTGACTGAGCAACGCTCTTGAGTTTCACCTAAAAGGTGACTGAAAGTGCTGTCCAGTGAAGGCTGGACTCACTAAAGATGCCTTAACGTCTGCACGCCGCCAAGCCCACCAGACCGTACCAAGAAAAATGAGTTCGCCTTTCTCAGCAGCATGTGCGGGTCATGCATTTGTGGAAATTTAAAAGGTTAGAGCTGCCAGACTGTCCTTTAAATTATGAGGCAATATTTGACAATCTGTTCTTTGCATTTTTCTTCAGTTTTGATGATGCCAAGTTCCTGGGTTGACTGTGACATGGACCCTTCCTGCTCATTTCTAAAACAACAACAACAACAACAACAAGCTTGCTATATGCACTTATTAATATTTCTTCTGTGAAACTCCTTTTTCTTTGTTGTCTCTTTCCTTGACATAGAGGTACTTCAACACTCTGGAAGTGTGCAGTTGTGTGTGCGTGTGTGTATATGATGTATAAGGTAGGGAGGATGCATGCGGCAGAGGTTGGCAGAGGCATGACAGCATATCATCAACAGCTATGGTCTGCTGGGGTCTTAGGGGTTTAGGTGAGGTTGAGAGAAGGCTAGGATGCGCAGAGTAACACAAAAAACAAGAAGACAGCAAAAATGGAGCAGCTGTGTATATGGTCAGGGCAAAGAAAGACAGACACTCAGCAGAAGCTCGTCCGTCTTTCCCCATGTTAATCGAATCAGGTCATACTCATAGGTCAGAACCAAAGACGAAACAACGCCATGGAAAGGGCAGGTTTCAGCAACTCTTTCGTCTCCGCAGGGGTGTCAGGTCATGAAATTCTGAGTGAAGTCCCTGCATCTAAAATCCTCAAGGGCCATTTTCACTCTCATAGCGCAGAAAGGGTGCAGGATCTACAGCAGCTGATTCAAAGTTCACGCAGGGCAACAGACGGACGAACAGTGTGCCATCCAGCAGCCATTTCTGGCTAAATAAAATCCTCTCGATATGCTCTGATATGCTGGGGGCTTGTTTTTCATGGCAACGCGAGGAAAAAAAATCCACAGGTGTCGTGTGGGTACCAGCTACTTCAAGTCAAACTTTACTGCGGCTTTTAGCACCAAAATAAAACTTCCAGTTCCAGCTCACAGGTTGACAAAATGCTATTATGGTCGGTGTGATAAATTAAGAGATATATGTTACAACTCATCTGCTTAAAGGTAACATTTGGCCTGGATCATCTCCACTGATATGATTTTAATTTCAGATAATGCTTGATTTTTGCTCTCTATTATAAAAACTGAGCACTATGCAGCTTGGACTTCGCTAAGCTACGAGGTTTGGAGGATTAACTCAATAAATGATATCAATTCCTTTACTTCTCTGCCCCAGTCTTTTATTTCATTTTCTTGCTCTTGCAAATACTTCAAGATTGAATACTGACTGGCTATCTGTACTCCAGTCATGCCATCTGTCTGTTTGCTTGTCTCTGTCTGTCTCATAGATAGAAGGTATGGGCCCACATCGCACAGTGTTGCACACTTGGTCATCAATGACCCACATCGAACCTGGCTGTGAAACTGCAGGGACTGCCAGTTCCTGTGGCAAACACAAACACACACACAAGCACACACACACACACACACACACACAGGTCGAATGCATGTTAGCAATACAAACACATCAAATTATCGTTGCTATGGGTTTACATCCTGCTAGGACTGTGATGCAGAGAGACAAAAACAGGGAAAGAATAGGAGAGACAAGCAAAGGCAGGGACAAAGAAAGGTGTGCGTGCATCTGTGACCCAGATTGTGCAATACGGCCTCGCTTCCTGTCAGTTTACCACAACACTCACCACTGCCACCCTGCCAGCATGCCTGTGCGCCAGGCCCCCTCAGGCACCTTTGGGATCAGGTGGCAGATTGATAACACACGCCAACAACATGACCTTGTCCTGGAAGGGCCCACTCAAGCCCAGTGATGAGGGCAACAGAGGCCAATGGGGTGAGTGGGAGTGGAGGAAGAATGAGACACCAGATGGATATGTTAATGTACTTGGCACGGTGTAATCTGCTGCTATCCCTCTCTGTCTTGCTCTTTCTCTTTTTCAGTCCGCCTCTCTTTGTCAATGAGTAACCACAGTGGAAAGTGTCATTCTTAAAGTGCCATGACGTGATACAGACCGGTCAGTCTCTGTCAGCAGCCAAAGAGCTCGCAGCCACATGATCACGTTTCTGGCACAGACCGGCTTAATTTGTGTCCTCTTCAATTACAGTAGCCTGTAATTTGTACAAACAGGAAATCACAACAGACGGAGCTAAGCGTGCTCATTAGCGCAGAGATTCAACCAAATATCTGCTGAAGTAGTCACAAAATAACATGCTAAAGATTGCAAAAATAATCACAGGTGGTGCCTTCGAATTGAAGCCTCCTGAAAACTGCAGGTTCTGGATGTGTGTAGTATACGTGTTTGTGCGTTTGCATTTAAAGCCCTACAATGAACAGTTTGTTTGAATGAAGGGTGGTCATGGTGCTATTGTATTCACTTGGTGTGATACATGACAGCATGTAAGCAATTAAACAGAGCAATTTGCAAATAACTATTTTTCCTGTTGTGCACATGTAATAATTACAGGCATCAAATAAAATGCACGAAACAGATTTTTTTTTTGCAAGCTACTAAAATGTCTTTCTAGAATTGTTTTGTTAATTAATTTGTTGACATGCTGTCAGAAAATGTCTGCTCCCTGATGGGAACGTGTAACTGATTTGAGCGCACGGAAAAGGAAAATAATGAAAATAACTGGGCAAAGTGTATCTTATTTGCATGTAATAAGGCTTGAATTTATTTGATTGATGTCGCACAATCTGGTCATTTGCTTGTGTGTGTGTGTGTGTGTGTGTGTGTGCATGTGTGTGTGTGTGTATGTATGTGAATATTTGTATGTTTAATGCAATGAGAACAGAGCTACTTCTACATACAAACACAAGAGGATGACATAAGATTTTTGCAAAAATAAACTGAAGTCAAAATAATTAAGAAACATCATAAATTAATCACCATCTGAATGTTTCTATATAATATGGGGCACACATTAATGCAGACTAAAGTATGAAGTGTGTAAAACATACACACAAATTAACACCAATACACATTCTCTGGGAAAGGGGATAAAACTGCACACACACACACACACACACACACACACACACACACACACACACACACACACACACACACACACACACACACACACTCATGTACACACACAGCATATATTGTGGCAGTGTCTCCCGACCACTCAAAGGCAATGATAACCTAAAAAAAGGTATTCAGAAAGGTAAACAGAAAAGGAGTAAGAAGAAAAAAACAACAGTACCCGACCTCTCGAGGAGAGGAGCCGTTTTGTTTTCAGTCAGCTGTAGTTTTGGCCAACAGGAAATGCGTTCAGAGATTCTCGCTCTCCTCTCCCGGCCCGTGTACTGATGGCCATGATCATAATCTTTATTTACTGTCTCGTAATCAATCCGAAGCTTGATTTCAACTATGTCACACATCTCTTAAAAGATGTCACAACTTCCCCTCACAGACTGAGAAAGTGTAAGTGAAACTGAGTGCTCAGCTTCTGTGACTCTGAAGTAATCGACGCTTGGTGTCTGCAGCAGGCTTTGACTTAACATTCAGATTGAACACCGCAGAGATGGACAGTACGATGTGGCTAAAGGCGAGGCTGTTTGCTGCCTTTCGCACAAGCCTTACAGTAAAATCATGGCGACAACATGAATTTAAGTCTCTTGTTTTTCAGGTTATGCTCTCTGAGGCTTTGGTATGTTGGTGAAGCTTCGGAGTTTCACTTCTTTGAACTTTCGTTCATCTCACGTTGAGTGAGTCAGGTCTCTGTATGTGATGTTATCTAACAAGGCTATTGCTTGGTGCTAATATTTTTTTTCCATTCAGCCTATACTTAATTTTGATGGATAAGTCCACACTCACAAGGTAGAGAGAGGCGGGAAAAGAGAAAGGGAAAGACGAGGTTTTTGATGATGAAACCCTGGATTCAAATGTGAGGTCGGGTTTGGTTCAATATCTGTTTGAAAGCTTTTCTTAGCAGTTCTGCCTTCACAGAATGCTTTGGTAAATTCCTGCCATCAATGCATGAGCCTGTATGATGAATCAAAGGTTCCCTCCTGCTGGATATACAGTATTTCGAATTAAAACAAATACATCTTGCATTATTGAGCAATATGAAACATTAATATTTTCATTTAGTGACAATGCCTCTTCAAATATTCATTCAATTTGACTCATGTAAAACTGTATTCTGGCCAGCCCCCCGAGTTAGACTCTCCCCTCATGAGTGGCCTCTTTGTCCGAGGCAACAAATCACACACGTGACTTTATTATTGGGTCCTGTGAGTAATGTTGATTCCCAATAACATTTTAAATTATGAAACCATTTAGCTGAACAGAGCGCACGTGTTCCTCTGCGAGCTGGGAGAAGTGTATGACCCTTCTGCCTTATGAAACTATTTCAAAGCTTATTGCATTATCTCCTAAAATGCATGGTTGTCAATCTAACCCTAAGTGTATTTGTCTTAATTCATGAAAACTTGACATTTCTGGAGAGAAATGATGTTCTGCCAGCAGCAGCATGATTTTCTTTCTGTCCTTAATCACATTGGTACAGCTTGTGCTGTCTGGCATACGACAAACATGGTTATGAGTCAGTCGCTGACTCAGGTTGATGACTGTGAGAGACAGCAGCTATTTAGAGGATAAGTTTATTCTAATTTCTTCACCTTTCAGAGATGGGACAGTGGCCCTATCTGGTGAACCATCCGTCTGCTTGTGTTTGAGTGTGGGCAGCCCGGTCTGTTTGTGCTTTCCAGTGAGGAAGTGTGTGGAGATTGCCTCAGGTTGTTTGCATAGGGGTGGGTGTGTTGAAACACACTACTGAGACACCTCTCGAGTAAACATCAGCTGTGCTTGATTTGATCTGCAATGTTGCTCACAGGATGGGCCTTAAAATGTGTGCGCTTCTTTATTTTAAGCAGATACTGTCTGGCAGTCGTAAAATCTCTTCCAAATGAGACTCGGACAAGCTGGTAGCTCCGATGTAAATGTTTAATACAAGGAATGAACTGGCAAAACATGCTTAAACACAACAGCACGACAGGTTGCCGCCTTTTCGGGCTGACAGAAATCTGGCTGAAGGAAAGCCTCCTGTGTCAATCGGCAGCGTGCAGCATTGTCAAACTGAACCAAGTTTTGAGTAGGAAAACGCATAAAAGATTGATTTTGTGAAAATAACAGATTTGGTAGCAGATTGTTGTTTAGCTGCTCTATGAGAATGTGTGTTGGCTCTTTGGCTCGGACCAATCTGCCTGTATGTTTTTTTTTTTTTTTTTTTGACAAGAAAATGTGCTCATTGGACAGAAGGATGAAATGATGCTTTATAAAAGAAGGCTGAGGCAATCTTGCTTGGCATCCAAAGCTTTTTCTGCAGACCTTCTCTTTTAACTTATCAGCACAAAGTCCCTCGGTTTGTTTTCACTTTCTACTTAATAGATTGGTGGTTGTTTGATCAATGAAAGCCACAAACTTTACTATAACTTTGCTAAACCACAAAGAGCATCTTTACATTTCAGGTACAGTACAGTACATCCATCCTGCTTTACATCCATCTATAATGTTATGTCTACTGTAAGTTTGCCAATTTACAGGCCAATTGATCAGAGCACGGGGGGGTAACTGGTGGAGTGGCCTGGCAGCACTCAGCCATCTGCAATCAGAAGAGAAAACAGCATGCAACAAGCTTGCAACTTCTCACCAATCAATAAACGGAATAACTGCCACTTAGACCATTATACCATCCTCTTTCGGGTCTGGAGTAATGAACTGTAATAGAGAAATGATAATAATGATGATAATCATAATTAGTGGGATAATAATAGGGCAATCACCGGGTGCCGTAACGGGAGACATTAACTGTGATCTATGATTGATCTGCTGCGAGGCTGGCAGCTTTGCAATCCAGCAGGAGTTCCAGGGTGACGCCAAGAAAGCGTGTCCAAGTGAGCTTGTTGATGTCATTTAAATTCACAAATATACAGAAATAGTTGCATTGTTGTTTAACACAATCAATTACACACTAATTTTGCCACTAAACCTTCGACTTTTCTAATATGATTGTAATGGCAGCCAGTCTCCATGTATGCTTTTATTACAGGCCTAGTTCAGCCGAATTACAGATAAACACGTTTTCTTACTCTCTATATCCAGCCATACCAGCACATCTGCTTTCATTTGGTTTTGAAATATTGCCTCTGAGATTTCTGCCTCCACCGGTGAAATAAACTGCGTTTGTGTTGGTCAAAGCATTAAGAAAACTTACATTAAAGAAATTAAACGTTACTAACAGAGCACGCTGCCAACAGTTTTCATATGGAGCTTTTTTCTTTTTTGGTAGAAAGAAAAGTCCTATTAAAAGTGCAGAAATCTAAAAACTAAAACAAATAAAAATCAAATGATCTACATGGCTAAATATCAAATGTACAGCTTTTATATAATGCTTTTATCCAAAGACCTTTCTAATTGGCCCCATTATGCAAACAATACAAATAGCAGAAGTGGTAGAAAATACCAAATGTATTTTATTGTTTCTTTCAATGTATCCTTTCACTGACCACATCCTTTGGAAAAAATAAACATCTTACCAGGCCTGTGTGGTGAAAGGAAGGTTAAATGTGCAAGCATGAACTTGCAATTGCTGTGACCGCCTACGAGCATGCATCGACACGCATGTATGTGTGTCAGCGAATGGCTGTCAGGGTTTACTTTGTCCTTTGTACTCCCAGTAAATGAAACACACAGTGTCTCTCCTCTGTCCAACAGGTGTATGAGTACATCTCTATATCATAGTCTGGATTTGAACCACCTTGCAAGTGCGTGTGCGTGTGGCTGAGAGACCCTGAGGACGGGAAGCTGCCATCAACATTGTACGGCTTTCTCTTATGAGCTTTGGGATGTGAGGCTCTGTATGTGTGTGGGAGCAAGAGTGTGAGTGTGTGAGGCCTTTCCAGCCAGCTCCGGTTTGCCGAAGGGAGCGCGAGACGTGCCTGCATCCCGTCGACGAGTTTTAACAAAAGCTATATTATAACGGGAGGATCCTGTCTCGGCCGTGATAACAGCTTCAACAATGCCAAACCCTGGACCCCGGTCAGGACAAATGAGCAGGACAGGTTTTCTATAGTTTAGTCTCATTTGCTTCATTCCTCAGATGATACTGATGACACACCAAAACAACCTTGAGCTGTGACAATTCCACAGAGCATCTTAGGACACTGTGAAAAGAGCCGTGAGCTTTCGAAAATATGCTGTTTTGGCTTTTAGGATGTGTTTGGATATGAGTCTCCACAAGCAGGGTCCACAGGCACAGGGGTGCAGAGCTGGGCAAGGACGAGGAAAGTGAAAATCAAAACAATTTGGTTTCATTATACGACAGTATTCAAATTTCACTCAAAGACACATTTGTATGCTGACAAAGTGCCACTGAGATAAGCAGACTTGTATTAGCATGAAAGACAAAGTCGGCGTGTAGGTTATGTTCTTCATCATGCCACTACAGTGTTTTTTAGCCATTTAAATGTAAATCAAACAACTGTATACACTGTCATACTAATGGCAGTGACTTATCATTAGGAAATAGCAGGGATGCATCAATGTCCAACCCTGTATCTGTATGCTAGAAAAAAACACATCGCTCAACAATGGATAACTCCAGTCAAAGCACAAACTAAAAAGAGCACGACAGCCTCGCACAGCAGCCAAATCATCTCAGCTTTTGCTGCCATATTTAAGACTTTAATCAGTGAAGCAGCAGATGAGGCAACAAATGTTTAAATAACACAGCCTCAGTTCCAAAAAAGTTGGGACACTGTGTAAAACATAAATTCAGAATGTGACAATGTGCTAATCTTTTTTGACATATACTCAATGCAAAAAAAAAAAAAAAGTACAAAGGCAAGATATTTAATGTCTTACCTCATCAGCTTCATTGATTTTCCTAAATATCTGCTTATTCTGAATTTGATGGCAGCAACATGAAGTTCCAAGTTGGGACAGGAGCAACAAAAGACTGTTTAATATAAGATTAATATACATATCAAATAAGTGATAAGCTTCAATATGACAAACTATAAAGAATCATAGCTAAAAGACGCAAAGAACGTGAGATTTGACTCTGACTCACAAACTGTGTTTATGCATCTTGGTGGCATCTTTGTAAAAGAGTGAGGGAAAAGATGAGAACAACAGTATATTACACTGCCCTCTGTGCGAGTCAGACACCACTGAAAATAACAGATGGTGCAGGTCTGTATGCATGACCGTATTCCTGACCTGCGCTCCAACAGCTACATCACGAGTCCACACCCGTTCAGAATTTTATTGCTAATTGCAGTGAACCGGAATATGGAGAGGTTGAGATCATTAAAAGGTTTAATGGCATGTTGGTTGTGCTTGACTTTGATTGCTTTTTTTTCCTCCCCTCACACTCTCTAATCTTGGTAAATGCATTATTACAACGCCAAAAACATTTCCTGTAATTGAACTGATAGTTTAAGAAATGTGCTTGACACACTTTGAGCTTCATCCAGCACTTGCTGATGGGTGTTCAGTCAAAAATAGGCTCCAGCAGATAAGACACATGACAAGTCATGGCCAGAGGATCAAGAGTGTTTCAATTACAAAAACAAGAAGCCCTAAAATGTCCTGCCACAATAACCACGACACGGTAAACAAACTGTTATGCAAATGAGGTCTGGGTAATTAATGAAGTAATTACCACATACTTGTATTTACAATGTTCTTGTCTTCAAATAGAATTATAACTATGAATATGGACTCCATATCTCAAAGCGTCAGGGAGTTAACAAGTCACTAATGCCTCATTAACGCGCACATTTTTGCAGAACCGTGATGGAAAAGCTTTTTTGCACAATTTACTCAACAGGGGGAATCTGTGGTGTGAGACTTGCAGGGAATGTGGAGTTGAGATTGGTCGACTGACAGCCGACTGAATATCAGACACTGTGATGGACAAATTACACCTCAAAAAAATGTGACTTTGACAGATTACACCTGTAATGTACAATGCCACAGTGGGTCTTTCCATGTGGTTGGGAATCCACCAGATATGTTAAGGGCCTCATGTCTATTGTGTGCTTTTTATTTGGAAAAAACATTCTTACACCTGAACGGTTAATTCGAGATGAATGACCCAAAACACATAAATGTCTAAAATTACTGAAGTTTATGAGAAATGGACAGCAAGAAGACTATACATCAGCACTAACTGTTTGAGTGACTTCTTAGACTCGGTCAAGAACGCTATATATACACAGTATTTATACAACTATACTGACTGCTACACATTTCAGAGCAACGAGACACGAGTCGTCCAAACACCCCTTATAATGGATCGGTTTCATCCTCAAGTCCTTCATTCAAAGGTCTGGCAGGTGACTGGCAAGCCACAGGGGTGAGATGGCACGGAGCTTGGCACTTGTCTCTCGCGAAGGGCTGGACATGTCAACCAGACATCATCACACACACTCAAACCCACAAACACACATTCATTCATTGACCCTTTGAGCAGGAATGCAGACAATACAAGCAAATGCATATGCACATTCTATTTGAATGCAAAATTCCCATTAACATCCACTTCACACGCACTCACTCTCTTATTGTTCCACACACACACACACACACGCACACACACGCAGGGTTTGAGTCAGTTCCAGAGAGGCTCGTGAGGAGGCATCTACAATGGCAGGCGACTAATTGAAAGTGAAGTGGGTCCAAGCTGTCGCAGCGTTGGCCTTCCGCCTACATGGCTAAGAGATGACAAGCTATCCACCAGCGATAGCACCAACAGCCTGAACACACACACTCACACACACACCAAAACTCTGACGGCTGTGAACTACCTACATAAATGTGTATGTTTATTGTACATTCACATACTTAGAGCGAGATAGCATACATAAATACATAAATTCATGTTAGCCACCCACATCTCCAACCACCTCCAGGGATTCAAACCCTTTCCTATGTAAATGAGTAACATCTAACAATAATAACAACAACAGCAACAACATCTTCATCACACACAATAGGGTGTTTTACAATAGTGTGCTTGTCAATCCACAGAGGAGCTTTAATCATGATGACGGCGCTGCAGCAAGCTTCAATCACATCATTCTGGACAATTTAGGGTATTAAAAAACTGTTAATCAATGAACAAAGATGCTGCATACATATTGAAGACTGGATCATCTACAGATGATGTTTGGTGATCATTTTAAGTTGGGTGAAAAAGAGCAAACTGCATTTACTTGACCTTCGTTTTCAGCCATAAAACTGCAGAGAAAAAATATCAATGGACAAATGGTGCTAAGTTACTGAAAATAGGCACACTGGAGCATTTAATACTATCGGTAAAACGATTTCACTCACTGCCAATGTGAAAAGATGTACTTTATATCTTGTTTCAGCAATTTTATTGCCAAACCCAAAAGCAAGCATGGGAAGCATAAAAATATGTCAGACCGCCTGTATTGGTTTGATTCGTATCGACTCGCGTAAGTCAGGGAAAACATAATGTTTGCTGATGCATAGCTGAGGAGTTACAGGCCAAGATGTGAATTGAACGGCATTACAGGCAAACTGTATTGCAGTATTGACCCCAAATGTTTGCCTGCATATCTATATTTATGATGATACAAAATATGCTGAATGCTTGTATGGCTGTAGTTGCCCATTGCATAAAAAGAAGAGGATGCCAACAGAAAGGCTTGCCAATAGCTGAAACAGGTTTGAAGCCGCTCTTAAATGCAGAGCCTCCATCTTAACCTCAACATTACAGCGATACACAGAATAATCAATAACAATTACAACAGTGCAAAGTGGTTAATTGTTTTTATAGTGTACAAACCTTTCCTCTATGCCTCGGCAGTCTCTTGGCTGGATCCCATAGTTTTTCAAATTAAAGTTCAATTGACTTGTTGAGAGAGCTCAACAGCCCAAACACACACATGCATGCACACACACACACGCACACAATTGTGTTTCCATCATTTCTGGGGATATTACATAGACTTACATTCATTTCCTGGAGCCTTATCCTAACCTTAACCCAAGTCTTCACCCTAAAATGTAATGATTTACATTATGGGGACCTGCACTTTGACTGTGTGACTGTGTAAACAAATTTATGCCCCCACAACGTATATACAGAGAAACAGATTTCTGTTTGCATGATGTGATTGTTGGTGTATCCTCAGAGAAATAAATCTAAAATCAGAGGGTGAAACTGTGTAGAGGAGACTGAAAGAGTGAGAGTAACAGTGAAGTAAACGGTAAACTGATGACATATTTTATACATCAGGATCTGTGTGGGTGTGTTTGTTTGCTTGAGGGCATTACGATGTATATGTGTGTGTACTTATGAGATGTTCACTTTGTTAATGTTTGTGTTTGCCACTCTGGATACCTACAAGCCTTCATTTACCTGTATGAATGAGTGTGTGTGTGAGTGTGTGTCTGGTAGTCACTCATTAGCGTAGACCCGTCTCCCTGCGCTGCCAGTCTCATCCATTGTGTGGGCTGCCTGCAGCCATCCATTTCCCCCACCGCCCTACCTGGCCACATCCATCTCCGCTCAGATGCTGTTCAAACTGCGTCACTGCTATACGTGTGTGTCTGTGTGTGTGTGTGTGTGAGCGAGCCAGAGCGAGAGACAGAGGAAGACAGGGAGAGAGGATTCTTCTTGGCTTGTTTGTGTGTGCCTTTGATTGACAGCATGGCAGCCATGAGTCAGAGCAGGCCTAATAGTCTTTGTATATTCCTCTGTCCTTTGTGGCGACTATCTATCCGTCAGCTGCCTTGAGGTTTGTGCTTTTGCATTCAGAGGCCATTCTGGGTGACCAAGTTTCACTACAAAGACAGAATTTGTTTCACTTTTTCTTGATAAAATCGACCATTTTCAGGTAAAAAAGAAAAGAAGAAGAACAACAAAAAAAACAAAAAAAACAAAAAAAACACCAAATGCTATGATTAGAACAAAGACTACAAATCCATCCTTTCAGTTTGCACTGTTCATCCAGACCCGGGTCATGGTGGAATCACACAACCCACATGTACCTCTCCTTCTCCCTGGCCAACTCCTCCTCCTCCAGCTCTACCTGGGAATTCAAAGTTGCTCCCGGGCCAGATGGGATATGTAATACCTCCATTGTGTTCTGCCCTCGTATTTTCTTCCCGGTTGGATGTGCCAGCAATGCCTCCAGATGTGGAGGTGTCCAGGAGGCTTTCTAATCAGATAGCTGAACCATCTCAATTGACTCCTTTTGGCACGGAGGAGCAGCCATCCTAGTCTAAGCTCCTTCTGGATGTCTGAGCTCCTCGCCCTTCCAACCCTGTCTCCTAGTAATTATGTTTATATGCAGCTAATTTGCATTGATAATGATGTTGTCAACACAATGTTCAGAATCAACACTTGCATCAGTGAATGAAACACTATATTTTATGTTCCATGCTCAAGTTGCAGGGAGGTGATCAGGGTGGATATCAGGGGTACAAAGTGCAGAGGACCAGAGTCCAGGGTTCACGTCCAGACACAAGCGCCTAAGTTAAGGTTTGCCAAAGATTAGGATTTTGCTTCAATGTTAATAAAAATTCCCATGTTTCAAGTCACTGCTGACTTTTTCTGTATTAAAACAGACCATGATCTTTCCCTAACATTTACCAAGTGCTGTCAGTGTCTGAAACCTAACCATAAAAAACTGTAGTCACTGCAAATGGAAAGTGCACTTCCAGTTTGCCTATTATGGTGGAACACAAATGAAATACGTTGTCAGTAAACATACGTTCAGTATCAATGCTTTTGCAACTTGCCAGCTATGTTAATTAACAACATTTCCTCATTATGTTAATCGAAAATGTAGCTTAATCGGCATTACATTTCCGTCAAAACATATTTGCTGTTGCTAATTAGTTAGTATGTAAACGTAATTTGTAGAAGACAGGGCTGCACCCAACAGCGAATGCAACTTATCTGCAAAGTTTTTTCGGCTGGTTGTGTCCACAATCTGCCCAAAGCACATAGCTGAGGGGTTGGACATTAGACCGACTAGGTACAATTCAGAGTTCACATTACTGCTGCAATTAATAATAATAATAATTAAACCTATATTTATAGATAGCATCTTTAAAAGGAAAGTTACACAGTGCTTTAGAGTGAAAACATATGAGAAAAGTAAAACAGTTCCACAGCTGAAGGGCCCTGACAGCAAAGGTCTGGTCAGATTTTGAAACCGTTAGTAAGGCTCAGCCAGAGCAGTGATCAGGCTCATATGGAGTTCGCAGATCACAGGTAAGGAGCCTGACCACCCAAGGCTTTGAAAATGAGCACTAAAGTCTTAAAATCATTTCTAAAAAGTGCAGCAAGGCTTGGTGTGATGTGGTCGCTTCTCCAAGAACGTGTTAAAAGCCTGGCAGCAATGTTTCGTATCAACTCCAGTCTTTGGATGTTTCCCCTGCTGATAGGAGAATAAAGTGTGTTGCAGCAATCAAGTCTGGAGGAGATTAAAACATGGATGATCTTTTCTAAAGCTGCAAATGAAAGGCCTGACCTGATCTTGGTTAAATGCCTCAGCTGGAAGCAGGACTGCACCACTTAAGTCACTGAGCATCACAAGACATCACAAGTCCAAAAGTACACTTGGACCAGAACTTGTTAATTTGCTCATGCATCATCATCATCATCATCATCATCATCATCATCATCATCATCATCATCCACATAGCAATGAAAATGTCTACACATTATTTGCCCCAATGGTAGCATGTAAATAGTCAAAAACACCCATAATAGACCCCACAAAACCAATCACTGATGCCACCACCGCTTTTCAGACATTGTGATTCACTGTGTTGAAGGCTTAGACAAGGTCAAGGAGAAATAAAATGGAGTACAGAACCTGCATTAGCGATAAACTGTTAACCTTGACCAAAGCAGCCACAGTGCTGTGCAGAGAGCGAAATACAGGACTGAAACTTTTCAAAAAAACTTGATTGCTGTTCATAGAAGTAATTCATTGTTTTCTAAAACCTTAGATAAAAATGGCAGCTTAAAGATGGGTGTGAAGTTAATTGAAAAAGCGGGAGTGAGAAAGGGCTTCTTTAGAGGGGGTAAACAGTGGGGTGTTTAAAATCTGAGAGCAAAATGCAGAGAGAGAGAGAGAGAGAGAGAGAGAGAGAGAGAGAGAGAGAGAGAGAGAGAGAGAGAGAGAGAGAGAGAGAGAGAGAGAGAGAGAGAGAGAGAGAGCACCCAGTAATGGCTAAAATATCCCAACAGACTGCAGAAATACAGCTTTTAAAAACCAAGTGGGAACGCAGTCTGGAGGGCAGGTGGATGCTTTTTGAAGGGTTGACAGAGAGATTTCGATGAAGTGAGTTAATGTTGAAGGTGGGCAGGAGTCAACACGAAGCTCTCTGGTTTCTGTGTTAATGTGCTGCCAAATCTTCAGTACTCTGTTGGAAAAGTAATGAGGAAATTCCTCACGTCTCTCTGGGGAGGATTCAGCTGGCTGGTTAAGCCGGGGGTTCAATCACAGAGTTCATGGTTTTAAAGAGGATTCTGGGATTTTGACCCTGTTTAGCAATCAGTTGTGAAAAACAGGAGTGCCTCGCCTCTTTGATCGCACACTAATAAACAGAGGTGAGATTTTTAAGAGAAGTAAGGGAGACGATGCTCATTCATTCTTCTTTCATTTCCGCTCTATCTGCCTTTTTAAATTCCCTGTTTCTTCATATAACCATGGCGGAGAATAAGATTTTGAATTTTTCTGTATCACAGGAGATATTCATTCACGCAACAGCTATTAAAAACAGTGACTCGCTCCTCCATGGGGAGGCTCTGGTGTTCATGGGTACTAAAAAAATGTGTTTAAAGCAGTAAAAGCTTGACAGAGACGAGGAGCAGAGAGTGAGGGAATCAGAGAAGGAGAGCTGGGGTCAGGAGAGAGGAGTGGAACCTGGAGGAGCTCTGACTTATGGTCAATCAACCAAATTCATGTCTTCCTTAAAGAGAGCATAGGGAGCATAGGAGGCCACAAAGTCAAGTGTGTCCTTCGTAATGGCTGGCAATGCTTGGCATATCAGATAAGATTAAAAGAGAATTTGATAAAAGATGAGGAAGAAGAGCAATAAACATGGATATTAAAATCACCAAGACCTCTGTCATATTATAATGTAACGACTGATAAAAGATGATGAAAATTTCTGAATAAAACTGTCTGCAGGTTTTGATTCCAATTAATTACCTCCACAGGTGAATTCACTGGTAGCTTCTTTGCTAAAGGAGCGCAAATCAGTGGTGGAGTCTTTGGTTGGAATGAAAACCTGCAGAATCTCTTCATGACATGTGGTCGTTTATTTTGGGGATTTTGAATTCTGTGTCCTTAAAAACTTTAAGGCATCAGCGGCCAAAAGAATTGATCGTCTGCCACTGATTTTCCAAACAAAACGACGAAGAAACATATCTCCATCTTTTAATTTATTGGTACAGAGATGCACATTCATGGATGAAATGCACCGAGAGCATTTAATGTGTGTCAACTACAGCCTGAGCTCTGTTGTTGTATATCGAGCCTACAGTATGTCATTGTGCCAATATGTGATGGCAGTTTAATCCAGTTCCCTGAATCAACCATATTTCTTTTTTATCATGGGTTTCCCTACAACTTCAGCCACATGCTATGATGATACAGTACATTGTGCTTCCATGCCACTTACATAACGACCCCCCCCCCCAAAAAAAAAAAAAAAAAAATCTATGAATTCTATCTCAAAAGTCCTCTCCTTTGATGAGAATTGCAACTGATGAAAACATGCATAAAGCTGCTCTCTCAAATCAAACAGGCCTTTCAGGCTGATATTTACCCAGGGGAAGGGAGGTATTCTGGCTGCTAACATTGAATCATACACTTATTTATGCAGTCATGAAAGACCAACACAAAAAAGCTTCAGAATTAATTAGTTTGGGAATGAAAGAGAGGGAGACAGCTAGAGCGAAAGCTAGAGCGAGGGGAAGGGAGATAGGCGGACACTTGTTGACATTTCTAAGGGTTGGTAGTATCAAAGGCTCGACGCCTGTGATCTGCTTCTCGCTCTGTGTGTTAACATGCAGTCTCGGAGCAGGCATGCTATTTGCCAATGCTGCTCGGAATCAAACATTTGAATGCAATTTGAGGATATTCTACAAAAGACAAAAGTAGGAGAAGAGAGAGGAGGGAGGGTTCAGTAAGCACAAGTTGGTCAGTTGTCACATCAGTGACGGTGGTCTGTTTTCAAGACAGTGGTTCAGCAGACATGGGATGAATTGCTGGTTTCACTTATTTTCCTGCTTAACATTTAATCTGTCATTTTGTACAGTAAACAGCATGATGGTGTCATTTCATGAGACAAAAATTGGTCATGCTTTATCATGGGATGAATGTATTGAGCGTTCCTTGTACTCGCATGAGAGGAAATGCGTCCAAAACCATTAGCATTCCTTGATTGCAAAACAAAACCAAAACAAACAACCTTGCAGTAATTTGAATTTATTAAGGTAACCACATCGATTCAAGGACAGGCCTTAGTTGCCCCGAGCTAGCTGGTGTCCTTGAAAAATTGTGTCCCAGTGGAAATGTTATTCTGGAAATTTTCGCATATTTAGATTGCAAACATAGTTGTATTTCTTGAATATGTCCAAACAAGCATCAACAAACAAGCAAGGATTACGGCACAACAGAAACCAAATTCTTCCAGCATTAACAACTAGCACTAGTCGAGGTTGCTCATACAAACACGGGTTTGGGAAGTGGAGACACTTGGAGAATTTCAAAAGTCAGCCAGTCGGCGGCTCATCAGAGTGGCTCGCATACACCGACTCGGCCCTGGTTTACAGTAACATGAGACAAGATTGGACAATATTTGTACCTGCAAAAGATAGAGAGGCAAGATGAGCATCTATGGGAGCTGACGGTGTCTTCTTACACGAACGGGACGAACAGAAACAAAAATGAGAGAATCCCATAGAGTAGAATGGGAATAGGAGTGAACTGAGTTTTCATTGGAACCCTGGGGATGTATGTAATGAGTTGGAGAGAGGCATGTTTGTCGAGTCTGGTTTACACAGAGAAATGACCCTGTGATACACACTGTGGGGCCCCTCTTACCACACGTGCACACACACACACGCACACACACACACGATACCTAACTTGGAGGCAATCCAAAGCAGTAATATTGGAGAAGGAAGTAGGAAAGATTTGCTGGTGAATTCGACAAAAACAATTTTCACTGAAAAGCTTGCTTGGATGAGTTATTCCCACTGTGTAAGTGAGGCTGTTTAAACGGTGGTGTTGTATTGATGCGGTTATGATGTGTCATCCCGACACAAGTCTCACAGGCAGTGGGACACCAAGTTCTCCTTCAAAGACAGAATACGTGAGGTTCACACTAAATGTTTACCTGGAAAATAAATAACACTGGAAACCATCACCGTTGTGTACTACCTGTGCAAATTCAGCTTCTTATATAATTTCCATTTTTCCGTCTCTTTTGGTGTCTATACTAGTTCTGCTAGTTCAAAAGAATTCATGTAGAGGCTTACAAATTTCTCATTTTATAACAGGGGGACCATCGCTACACTGCCTTAAAGCGACAGTCCCATTTTCTTACAAGGGTTCAGAATATAACTGTAATAACTGGATAATTAACGGAGTTTTCATATGAAGAATGCCAAACTTCAGAGAGGGGTTCTGAGTTCTAAGATTTCCTTAAGGGCATAGTGGTTTGTGAGTCTGAGGTTTTGATCTGATGAGGGTGCTAGAGGCATTATAATTCGGGCACTGGGATATAATTCAACCGTCTGTGGCAAATTTAATGGCAATCCATCGAATGTTTGTGCAGACATTTCATTCAGAGCCTGACTGCATCATCTGGGCAGCATGTAATAACATCTTGTCAGAATACAGTAACATGGAAGTGAGTGGTGTTTTCTAACTGTAGTATCTTGTGCCTTGACCTTCATCTCTGAAGCAGCTGTCCTACATCTGTACAAGCAAAGTGAATTCCTTTAAAAATGCAGCAGTGAGTTTTAACAGCTAATATATGGATCATTACTAACTCTGACCCCACACTGACTTGACTTGAGCTTCAAAATATAAAAAGCAGTGCCCCGGGGTAAACAGTTTTACGGCTCACAAATGAAGGAATTCATTGTAGCAGCGATGGAGGGGATGTTTAAACGCAATGCAAGTTTAAATAAGAAGAGTTAAGTGCAAATCATTTCATAAGACATTGCCAGGAACATAGCAGCTCCAAAGGTATGGTTTGGTGACAGCTTAGTAACGATGAAATATGTCTTATTATCAGAGTGGTATGGACTCATTACTATATATGATATCATCTCCCCTGTTTCTGTCTCTTTTGGTGTGTTAGAGTGGTATTGGCATTGGTATCAATTATTAAAAGTGATAACAAGCCTGCAACTGAAAACATTTAACAGATAGCCATGTCTACAAGTGGATTTAACTTCCCCTAAACTGCTTAACAAATTCGTGTCAGGGTGAATTATTTAACACAAATAAATAATTTCATTTCCTGTCAAATTTTAATTTGGGGATTAACCCGTTGAGATGCACCATCTCATTTTCAAGAGGGTCCTCGGGAACAACAAGATGCAAATCAACAGACATTTAAACAGGAAATAATGAAGCATAAATGATAGCAATGATAAGAAATTATCCAAGGACAGAAAACAATCAATATAGTAACATCCGCAACAACATATACTACATAGGGACGCTCCTATGATCCCGAACCACACACTACGCCTGTTGCAAGTGTAATGTGCATGAAATCAGAAAGAAATTAAAAAAATTAACACTGTCAGACAAAACAGTATGATACCAAAGTACTGAGTCATCGTATAAACTACTAACAAGAACAAGAACATTTGAGGTAAAGAAGCAAAGAAGTCTTGAAGTCATGAAAAGAAGTAATTGATCTGAGGTCAATTGTCCCAGTCTGATGGTGCTTTTAAACTTAAAAGCACATCTCACTTTAGAGATTCCAAGCACAATAAAAAAAGGACGTTGAGTGTGTCAAACGGAATATAATGATCTAAATGGATCTATTAGCTGACGACGGATAAGTGCATTTGAAAACAAAGAGCAACCTGTGAAAATCCAGTAAGGACACCTTGAGACAAATCTACAGATATTATTGTGTTAAAACATGATTGAAAGCATGAAGATGTGTTTTGGAGGCGTTCTGGTGTGCGATATGGGATCAGTAATGGAACATACAAGGTGTAAGACCATACAGAGAGTAAAACAATTACTTGACCAATGGGCCTAAAAGAAATTCAGAATCAATTCAGCCCCAAATTAGGTGTGGACCCATTGGTAAAATGAAAAGTCAACTCCGCAGATGAAAGAGTACTAGTACCAAACAGCTTACTAAAAGACCTCTGTTTCATTATTGAGCAGGAGGAGATTCTGATGGCAGAGAGCTTTGAATTTTAATTATATCGGAAACAGATGTGTCATCTGCATATAACTGAACAATCTACCATTAATACAAAGAAGAAGATTAAGTAGATCATTGTGGTACATCCTTTTCCATAGTTACAAAATTGGATTGATTGTGATGAAAAGATATGCACTGATGACAACCATGAAGGGAAGAATTAAAACAGAATAATGCCTTTTAAGAAACACCAACATCAAAAATTTGATCAAAAGGAAGATTATCATGAAGCAAACTGAAAGCCTCGATTAGATCAATACAAAATCGCAGCTGTACATTGACCTTGGTCTAAGGATGACAATACATCATTGACAAATTTTACAAAGGCAGTAGAAAATTAGAATGAAAACCAGACTGAAATGGGGATATAATACTGGATTGAATATATTAACATTTCATTTAAAGACAAAAGCATATAGCAGATTCCTTCGTGAAAAGCGTCTTGAGGAACATTGTTTGAAATTTTCTTTTCTTCCCTCAGTATTACAGTGAATTCATATGTTGAAATATCATATTTAGTGTTCATGTAGTTGTTCCAAAGTCAAACATCTGACATTGTAGCACCACAATATTTTATATACATGAACAAGAGGACCAAAGAGTGTGTGAGTAGCAGGAGATTTAAAAAGCAAGCAGACATAATGAGGAGAACATGATATAGTAGGAGCATATGCAAAGATAAAACAGGATAAGAAAAATCAGTCCGAAGGCAAAAAACACATTCTCTGGCATCAGAGCCCTGCGTGCGTTGTAGCTCTAATGAATCCGCTCATTAGTATGACTCTCATGGCGGATCATGCCATTAATAATCTATGACTGTGATGGCGGCCATGACAGAGAGGGAGGACCACGGGGATGTCGCCTCAGAGAGTGGAGGCCCGTCACTGGCAAGAGCCTTGAGATGTATACATCCCGGATAAAAATAATGAAACACTCTGCAGAAAAGATGCTTGAATCAAGTGTGGGATAAGTTATTATGAACACTACATGTGGGAATGTTGATGGTGTTGGCTGCATTGTCTAAGTGTCCCTATTCACCTTGTAGGCATTATTCAGATAAGTCCATTGTGTAGGACACTTTGTGTGACCATGAACCCATGTGTGGCCACCTTATTAACCATGGCCCCGAACGGCTAATCGAGTCCCCAGGAGCTGTAGCCAATCATTGAAAACGCTAAACAATGCACGCTTGAGACACACAATAACAGTGGTAAACAATATATCACCATATCTACCCTTTATGAATTATGCATCTCTCCATGTTGACAGGTGTTCACAGCAGGCATGTATTTATTCATGTCTATGTCGCTGCTGTAGATCCTTTTTCCATTAAGTAATTTGTGCGATTAATTCTATACCATGAAAATATTTGTGTCACACAGCATGGGATGCTTGTCAGCGTGGCAAGACTTAATGCACGCTCTGATCGCCTTTGGTATAAATAAAGAACTTTATGTGGTATGATGGTAACCGTGTCCCTAAGTTTAAGTGATGGTTTAATATTTTCCTGTGGCAGCTCACTGGAGCACTCTGATTTAGCCAAAAATGGCAAGTGAAATATTTGTCCAAGATATTAAATCTGGAATTGCAGTGATTGTTGAGTCATTTTCATTCTGCTTTTGTTCACTTTTTAACCAATTACTTTTGCTCAGTCGTCTCACAAATGCAGCATGTTTGCAGATGTTATTATATCATATGGTATGTAAAGAGGTAGAATGCAGTCTACCACATGGCCTTGTAATAAATACCTTTTAATAATGAATAAATAGATTTTGAAATAGTGAAGCTTTTGATGCTCAGGTTATGTTAGGGTTGTTTTCCCTTTCAAAGAGATAGTGATTCAGCATCGTAGTGAACTGTGAGATCATTACTATGTGTACCTGTCAACTATTAATATTGACAACTTGATTAAAATGAATTACAATGCACTCCTACATCCATGATCCTGTAACACTGAGCTCCCTGCACTCAACACTTCCCCCACCGAAGTCAAGCAAGGCTTTGAATTATTTACATCACTTCTCGAGAGAGGCCGGCAAGGAGCGCCGCTGTCTGCTGTTGAATCCTCCACACACACCAACACACACTCACGGACACCGAATATCCAGTCCTTGTGTGTGGCTCGCAGCAACACACGAACACAGGCATTTACTTTTCACTCTGGAAGCAATGTAGTAATGTCACTTGGCCTCTATTAGCCAAGGCAAGTTATGTAAGGGGCGTTAGGTGGTTCGGTAGTTGTGTCCATTTAATCCAAAGCAAACACAAATATTTATACAGTATGATTTCAAAGGGCGCGGGGGCATGGCAGCCAGTGACAATACAAAGCAAATGTGGGAGAGAGAGAGAGAGAGAGAGAGAGAGAGAGAGAGAAATTTTAAGCTTCATCATATACATACAACAGTGAAATGGATGCAGTGAGGAGGAGAAATAACTTTCTCACTACTGACTGAGGAAAGAGTGACACAGATGGTGGAAAATGAGAAAAAAGGGCCTGTTAAAGGAAGGTATCAATCACTGGAAGAGGGTCAACACGAAAGGTCATGGAACAACAAAAATGTCAGTAAGTCAAAAATGACTTGTTATAAATGTTGTAAAAAATGCTTGTGTTGTTGTGTTAATTGTCCGCAAAGCCTTCAATGGCACTCCAACTCCAAATCATCAGCTATGATTAATTCAGATATTTGGCGCAACAGTCGAGGCAACAAAACGGCAGCAATCAGTGACGATGATCCACTGGTGAACAAATAACTAAACTAAAAACAGTAATCTGCCAAAGCACCAGCCTGCAAACTACTTAACTAAGCAACCAGCCGGTCACCAAAGCAAGCAACGAATGAAAGAACTAACAAGCAACCTTACCTTGGCAATCTGGACACACCAATTGAGCAACAGCTGGGATCCGATGTTGTCCTTGTGCTCATGGACGTAGTCGAGCAGGCACCCGTGCGGCATCAGTTGTGTGACCAGCTGGATGGTGGGACTCAGGCAGACGCCCAGCAGGCGCACCAGGTGGGGGTGCTCCATGCTAGCCATGATCAGGGCCTCCTGAATGAGACAGATACACACTCAGGCATATGGGGGAAACGGGTTGAGGATAGATGATGACATCGAAAATAGTACGCCAACTGATTCTACAGTGTTGGTCACTTTAGGCAACAGTCAACCCTTTTTATACAAAAAAACCTGTCATGTTATTTTTGTGATCTTGGATATTTCTGTGTGAATGTTTGACCTTGAAAATCTCTTCCAAAGCTACACACCGCTGTGATGTTTTTTGGGCTTGCAGAGAACACCCCAGTCATTCAGATTAAGCTGTGCATGGACCCTTAAGATCCTGCTATTACATGTCTTTATGAACAGCCAGAAAAATCTCCCCCAAATCAAACAAATTAAGGCAAAGAATAAATAGCAGTGGCTGCCCTCTTTAACTGCAAAGTCCATGCTTATGATGTACTTCAAGCCAAGCATCTAACTGGGTTAATGGTAATAGCATCTCAATCTGTTTATTACAATTACAATGTTTAAACACGGTAACTTGAAACTATGATGTGCTTCTATACGCACACTCAGAGCAAGAAAACCTATCTGTGCAGATACCGTATCCATAATGTGTTATGTTGTGCTCAAACAGGTAGTCTTTTAGTTAGTGTCAAAAGACAAATGCCAGAGCAAAGGTTCAAAGACTCACACACTGGCAGAAGGTTCATCATGTTTACAAGTGTAGACTGAACTGTCGGAGACCATATAGTAGAAGCCCTTATTCTGTTTAAGGCTGAGGTTCTCTTGAAGTGAGCAGCAAGGTTCCACCAAGTCAGAAACAGTCGAGTTTTTATTCAAAATCCAGACATCAAAGTGACTCACTGATTCACAAGACTGCCAGCACGCTTTGTAGTAGACAAAAAATGTAGTAAATACACCAAGGTGAGCTTGCTGCACAAGCTCGATTCCAAGGAAGTCGGGACTATGTCTAAAACATGAATAATACAGCATGTGATAACTTGTTAATCCTTTTTTTTTTTTACATACGCTCAATTAAAAACAGTACAAAGACAATACATTTAATGTTTTATCTCATTAATTTAATCCTTTTTTTTTTTTTTTTAAATATCTGCTTATTCTGAATTTGATGGCAGCAATATGTTTCAAACAAGTTGGGAAACTGGGAAGACTGGGAAAGTTGTGGAGCACTCCACAGGTAAACAGGTTCATAGGTAACAGGTGATAGTATCATGATTGGGTATGAAAGTGGCATCCTGGAAAGGCTCAGTTGTTCACAAGTGATGATGGAGTGAGGTTCACCACTTTGTGATTGTATAAAGGATGTTGGTACACAGGCTTAGGAACAATTTTTAGAACTGTTGTCAGTGAACACAGTTTGTTTGCAAACGCCTGCATTCTGGTTTTTTTTGATGTTTACATAGCATTTCAATTTGTAGATCATGTGTCTCTGTGTAATATATTAAGTTTGGTATGAAAATATGTAGATATGAAGAAGCTGCTCCGGTGCAGTATTTATAGGTTTGATATCTGCAGCCTGTGGGGTCAACATGTTTATGTGTAGGATTTGTAGAACAAGAGCAAATGTTCTATATTTATCATAATGTGTAAATTATATTACGAGTTTGCAATACTAGATATGAAAGAAAGAAACACAAGATATAAGATATAAGATATAAAGAAACACAACAAAAGACAAAAATAGATCATCTACTCTGTGCAACTATGCAACAAGACACCTGAGTCTTTGTGTGCACGCACGCGCACACACACGCACACACGCACACACAAAGCATAGTGCCTCCAGGGGTTATGGGTTGATATGACAATTCATCATGAGATGGATAGCTGTGCAGCAAGAATACACAACATAGGTGGAGGAGGTTGTGTGTGTGTGTGTGTGTGTGTGTGTGTGTGTGTGTGTGTGTGTGTGTGTGTGTTCGGGAGAGACAGATACACAGTGTTTAGAGGTCCACTGAACACTGACAGAGAGATACAACCATAACACAGTCTAGGATTTACAGTACACGGCTCGTGTATCACAGCACTTGCATAATCAGACTCATGTGCTGGAGATGTCCTGCGATGACGGCGCATACGGTACATTAAGGATGATGGTAAATCAGACCAAAGTCTGGGAGAGACTGGGCCTTCCTGTCTGCCTGCGGTTTGACTGCTTGGACGGGGTTCATCACTGCGATGTGATTTCCTGAGATGTCTTCTCTTTTGTGCATATGGACATCTCTAAATTAAAGGTGAGAGGATTGCGGTAAATATGGATTGAGCTCTGTGAACTATGGTCCATTACCATGCCAGCTCGTGACTACACAACATCTGGGGTTAGTTAATACTGAATAGCAGCCAATTTGATTTGGCTGAATCCTTATCAGAATACTAATTATGGAATTCATTTTTCATAATTAAATGAATAATGTCAATATTTCTGGGGGTATATCTGAGCTGTTTGTGTGTGTGGGTGCACTGGAGTACGGATCTGTGCACCATGACAGAGAGAACAAAATGTGTGTGAGTAATAATCAATTTACACAGCAAATATGGATGCTGAACGTAAAACCCAGTGAGAAAAAGCTGATTTTCATGACAACACATGTTAATTTCTCATTTTGCTGTTGAACAAAATCACAAGCAAATCAGAAAATATATATTTTTAAACTCTTGTTAAAACCATTAAAACCAGAGTTCAATTAAAACAAAAAAAAACTGAAAAGTGCTGTCATGCAGGTACGGACCTTCACTGTCAGAGCCCCCAGACTGTGCAACACTCAGACAGACTACATCAGTAGCAACCTTTAAATCCTTTCTTTTACTGTATAGGAGGCCGTTTATGAATTCTTAAACATAACTTATTGGGTTTTATCATCCTGCTCGTGACATTTAACATTGTTTAAACTGTATTTTATCTCTCTGTGTTTTATGATCCCTGTGTTGTTTTTATTTGGTTCTTCTTCATCTGCTGTTCTGTTTCTGGGTTGGTTCTATGTTTTGTTTTTTTTTGTTTTTTTTAAACTTCCTGTGAAGCACGCTGCAACCTTGTTAAGAAAATGGTATATAAATAAAGTTTATTATTATTACTCAAGGTTGATTTTTTTCCCCTCAGAGGACGCTGTTGTGATATCGACATAACTGTTTCCTGCAATTCTTGTGGTTGGAGAACTTTATAAATAATGTTTATTGTCATAGTTTATAGTATGCCTGCCTTCTGATACATGTATGTCATGCTAAAGTGGATTTTTTGGAATGCTATAGTCTGTTTTATACTCATGCAATTACTGAGAAAAACATTAATGAAAAGAACAGAGCACAGTCTTCTTCATGCACAGGGGAACACGGCATTGCTGAATGCAACTTCCAAGGACAGGACACGAGGGTTTATCCTGCTCCTGTGAAAACAAGCCTTGAGCAGGACTTTGGCTTTCAAAAGGAATAACAGACTGTAGCACGCCCTGCCTGCCTGTAGCCACTATTATGATCACAGCCACACAAACACACACACGCATACATGTAGATGCATGATGATCTTGCTCAGTATTGACACCCTGTGCCCTTGTTAGGCGGGCGCTGGCAGCAGGGAGGCGGTATTGGCATTTTGTTGCTGGGCCAAACATTTTGGTCCATTTGATTGTTGTTTAAAGGAGAAGCCTGAGTGCCCCACAGGTGTGGGGTGGGAAACTCTACACACTCACACACACATGCACACACAGACTAAAGGACAATCAATCCTCGGTGACATTCTTCAAACAGTCAGTGGCAGCTGAGTGTGGCCTGCAGCTAGAAGGTCACCGGTCAGAATTCCCAGTCCGGCTGGGAAAATATGGATGGTTAAAGTGAATGAATGGCACTCCTCGTTCTCTGTGTAACTACCGCTGATGCTCCCTGGAGCAGAGGCCGAGCCCCCGGCTGCTCTGCAGTCAATAGCTGTGGAAACACCGTGGAAGTGGGCGAATGTGGAAAATAAGGTGGAACTCCAATTATTTTACTGGGAAAAACATAAAATGAGTAAACCAAGCATCAAGAAATTTGCTCTGCATTTTGTGTGTAACGCTGCCACTTTTATTAGAAGTTTTAGTTTTACTTCATCTCTCTGCTTTCTTGCTCACCCAATCACACTCTCAGTTACACTAGAAATTTCCATCAGGAATTCAATCTTATTTGTAAACACTATCACAGCTTCTGTAATTGAAAAAAGAAAAAAAAAAAAAAATTCCCATGCAGATGTCTACTCCTCTCCCTCACTGGCTGAATAAACGCTTTTAGTCCGAAATATGTATTGATCCGTTTTTCCTTTCCTGACTGGAGCTGTAAGGATGTTCAGCATGCCATGTACTGTAAATAAACACTCCTCGCTATGCATGCGCATTCTGTCACACAAACCATATGAGTGAGTGTTGAATGGAGGCCTGGGGTGGCGAGCTGGCTTTGTGCGCACACACAGGAAGACATGCATGCATCAGGCGATATAAAGTATGTAAATGCTTGTTTTTTATATGAACGTTTGCTCGTACATGATAACGCGCTGTTTATGAATTTATCCCTTTCGCTCTTTCTCTCCGATACGTTGTCCATTCATTTCTGAAATCTGGCTCTCAATCTGGAAATCAAAGCTCACGGAGCATTAAATTAAACACATGTAGGATATTCATCAAGGATGTCCTGATAAAAATAGAAATGCTAACACTCCAAAACTCTTCCTCTTAGACTGTCAAACTAAGTGCAAAAACATGAGTGCAATCGGGTCGCTTTCGATGTGTGTGCACGCGCGCTTGTGTCTGCTGCGTGTGTGTACATGTGTTGATGGGGTTATTTCATCTGCATTGCATCATCATAGGGTAATAATTTTGATTTTTTTTCCCCTCACTTTTCCTTTTGAAATGAGCCGAGCTGTGAATGTTTTATAAATGGGGCCTCGTGCACTGTGCTGCTGGGAGCCTGTGGCATGGTGTGTGTGTGTGTATGGGGTGTACATGGGGGTCCTGGGGGCCCCTGATGGTTTCTGTTCTGGTGTCTGTAGGGTCTAAACTTAGTTTTCAATAGCTTCATTTCACCAGCGGAGCAGATGTGTCAGTTGTCCTTTCTTTTAAAAATGAGTGAGAAATGGTTTCTATCGTCTGGTGACTGCTTTTAAGAGTCAAGTCCCAACACTTAACTGTGTGGCTTATTTCTGGAAAACTTGAGCTCAGATCTGTGGGGAAGGTCTGTCAGGTCTTAGCTGACGGGAAACTAGCAACAGGAAAAACAATTAAATCCCGGAATTGATTGTTTTTTTCTGTTCTATTTGCCAGGTTTCAGGATACTCACGTCCATGAACTCCACATTAGCCTTGGGTCCTGTGGCCTCACTTAGGATTTTAATGGCTACAGGAATCTTCACTGTTTCACCCTCTGGGACCCAAATACCCTGAATAAATAAACACACAAACAGATGATGAGTTAAAAGACTGAATGGAAAAACGCTTTCTTATAAAATAAAGATGTTAAAGATTTGAACAGGAGGAAATGTTCATTAATAAACTGAAGATTTTCCACCCTGAATTCTACTTTGTCAGCTCACTTAATGACCGTCTTCCATATTCTCACATGCAGTATGAGAGTGTTCTGCATGCTGTGTGATTAAAGGTTATTTTGTCCTTCAATAAGACTTGGGCAAAACTATTTAATCATTTTGAAGTATCTAATTTCAGGTGGGATTAAAGTCATTTAGCAGCTGCCAAAGTGGTCAAAGCATTTCAAAGAGGACAGAAAGCAACCTTTGTCCAAACGTGTCGCACCTTTGTTAGTCTTTTCTCAAAGGAACAGCATTCAGGATTTGTGATATTGTACATATATTTTATCATTTTTTTGTAAACCCCTCAGTATTTCAGCAATATTTCTGTGGCTGACTGTTACAGTATAGCGAATGATGCACTGCACCACTGGGTTCTACCATTTCCAAAATCACTCATTACTGATCGCCCCAGAAGGAGGCTGCTGTGTTTCATGGACCATTTCTAAATGTCCGGAAACACAGTTTTCCCTTGTAATCAAGCCTGTGAATGGCAAATATTTTCAGATTAATAAATGGTGCATAGGCCCGTCCAACGTGATCCAGATTGTGTTGGAGCTCGAAGAGACATGCAGGTCAACACTTCCCAGTCCAAGCATCATTCCTCCTATCCCTTCAACTCTTTAACCCAGCCAGATGAGGAGTGAGCAAATTCTCCAGGTGCACAAATGATAGTAAAAATGGACTTTTTACTGGTTTAAGATACCCTGTGAAGTAATCAATCACAGTTTATCTCAGACTGTGTTTCTCACCAAAACCCATTTTGTGGCAATACATATTATTCATCACACAATGCTATTTGCAATTTCTGTTGTTTGTGGACATCAGCTACACGTTTCCCACATTTGTTGGTGCTTTGCTATGTTAATGATGCACCACCAACTCTGCATAATCGTGAGACCACGGGACATCGTACTGCTTCACTTTCATTTAACAGACCAGGCAAATCTCTGAGGTTTACTTTAGGTGTCAGCTCATGGAATGAGAGAAATATATTGAAGCATTTATTGAAAATAAATAAGTATTGAAAATAGAGGTGCGTTGCAATTAGCCATGACCTCTGAGTTGTGCCTGATGTAATAAGATCATGCATTCAAGCTGCTGAAGTTATTCTGCTGACTGACTGATCTCAGCAGCGATCAACTGTTCCTCAACCCCAAGAGGATCCACTGGAGGAGATTCCGGTACTTCTCTGATGTCTCCTGGCCACCAAGGGAAACTGTCGGGGTCCGAGGGCTCACCCTTGAGACTCTGAATGGATTGTATGTTCTTACAAACCTAGAGGTACCTGGACGCTCCCCAGGGAAATGTGTCCTTTGAAAAAGGGACATCTGGGTTCCTGCTACCATACCTCTGACCCAGAAATGTGCCATAACGTGAATGGATGGATGTATGAAATGAGAAATGATGATTTCGGTGAGAGAGAATCAGTTCTGTCTAATTCCAGCTGTCTTCCTCTACCTCTCCCAGTGGTCTCAGCGTCTGCTATTACTTATTCTTTTCATCCCCGCCTCCAGCCTTCCATCTCATTTCCTGTCATTAATGGTCCTGCAATCTGTCTCTCTTGTCTTCCTCTTTTCTCCAAGATCTGACATCATGATCTCAAATTTAGGAGCATATTAATTCATTTGGCCGAGCACAAGCTGAAACAAACAGTGCAAACAGTTACTATGACTTTATATAGGGGCGTGTTTTACCTTGTAAACAGTCCCGAAGGCCCCGGAGCCGAGGATCTTGACCCTTTTGAGTTCTGTCTCTTTCAGGATGCGAAGCTGGGCCTGGTTGGGTGCCGTTCCACTGGGTGTTAAAGGTTCCACCAGCTGAAAACACATCCAGTGACAAAGAATCGTTCAATCAGTGGGTACCGTAGCACAAGCCCTTTCACACAAGCCCCCTCCAATGCGATTGATTCTTTTTTGCACAGTTCCTCTCCTGCAAACAGTCAGCACAACCCTTTTCCCCAACACGTCAAAATATCGTCGAATGTCTGATATCACTCATATTGTCAGCACTTATTTGCAGTTCAGCTTTAGGAGAATCATGGGGACAACAAGTGTGTAAATATGTCCAGGTACAATAATAAGCCCTTATCCAGGAGATGGTGCCGCCTAACAAACCTCAGCTCAGTGAGAAAGTACATTTTATATAGACTACTGCTAATGTTCAGTACTTACAAGACTGTTCCTTCACTCAACAATAAAAAAAGGCTGTTTTAAAAAAAACTGTGACCTATTTTCCAGGAAGTCATGCTGTGAAACTCAGCTTTTATCATAATTGATCAACAATTGCCATGGAGTTACTTAAAATGAGCTTTCCTTAAAATAGGAATCACTCCCTGAAATTGTGAAATTCGAGCACAATATTTACTGTGTCTAATTAAAGTTGTAATTATTGCTAATCTTATCACGCGTTTTGCACAAGTTTAGTGACTGCCCAGTACGTCAGGTGACTGTTGGGTTACAATGACATTTTTCCAAAAATCCAAACCTTGGTGTGCCATTACCATTTCAATTTAAGAAGTGAGAAATGTAATATGTGGGCAGAAAAGGGAGATGGAGATGGGTGGAGGAAGAGCGAAAGAAGGAGATGGGGGAGGTGGATAATTGTAGAGCCTGAAAAGGAGTTGACACTTTTGTTGTCTCATTACTGCACAAGTGGAGGAACGAACAGATTTAATAGCAAGAGAGGGAGAAACATTATATGAGGGGAGGGATGGAGGAAGACGTGGAGTGGGAGAGGAGCTGTGGCAGAAACAACAACAACAACGAGACAGCGATGGAGAAGCGAGCAGCTGAATTAGTTTGAGGATGCAAAGGCATCACGCAGGGGGCAATATAAGGAGAATTAGGAAAAGAGTGGAAGATTAGAAGGGAGGAGGAAGAGAAGCAGAGGAGGAAACGGAGTGAGGGAGAGCGTAAATCAGCCTGGCTGTGGTCGGCAGCTTCTGTCCCTCTGGCTCATGGTTACCATTTGATTAAAAAATAGCCATTCTTCATTTAAATGGAATAACAAATCAGCTTCTGCAGGGTGGAAACAAGTCGGGCGGGGGCCACAGACACAAACAACCAAGCAGACAAACACACACGAGGCAATACAGATGTCTTTAAAAAGGAACCACCCATACACACACACACACACACACACACGCATCCACACTGCTGGACGCTGCTCCACCGCGCAGGGAGCTGTCCAGCACGAGTGGTGCTGAAGATGCTGAGGCCGTGCAGCAGCACATTGTACAGCACATGGGAGCTGTCCACCGCCTCACTCTACAAGCCAGTGCTGAAACCCAACCAAAAAGGGTGTAGCCACACAAACATGTTTGCTTGCTATTATGACTTAATCATACCACAGCTGAGGCACTTCTCACGCCAGCTGAAAACAGAATGATGAGGAAACTGCAATGCATTCGTTAAGGAAAAATCAATCGGAACGTATTTTGAAAAGTTAAAATAGTTTAGACGCCACAGAATTGGTGAAAAAGCGGCTAAAAAGTTAAACTCTTCACATTAACTACAGCATTACTGCACGTATTCACAAGGGAGACACCACTGCAGAAAGAGAAGGGCTGTTAGTTTCCGTCTAGCTGCTTTGTGAAAAAGTAATTTCTTCTATATATTTATCTAATTCTTCCCTTTGAATGAAAATGCACCAGTTAGGGCAGTGAAGATCACATTTAATTGTTTGCCGCACATTCTGACTTCGCATTAAAAATGACAACAGGCCTCTTCCTCATGAGGGCTGTTTTGTGAAATATTCTTCATAAACTATATGATGTGATACAAGACGGCCCTGAAAGAACTGAACATTTGTGTAGCCGTGATGGTGTTTGAATTTGTGTATGAAACCAAGAAGAAGAGGCATTTCTAAGTAATCAAGAGACAGTGACAAGTGTCAGGCATATCATACTATAGCTATACCAATACGCCTATTCTGTCATTATAAAAGGTTTCAGCAAAGCAACTTTGCTGATACTTGTGTGCTCTGAAGAGAGAGAAAGCAGCGAAACAAGACCTGATTTTAAATATGGACACACAAGTGCACTGGATGACGTACTCTTCTTGTTTTAACACAAAGGAAAAGTGCTTTCTCCTCTTCTAATGGCATGGGCCGTTAGCTCTTCCTGACAGAAGTGTCCTCTCCAGTACACTATGGCAAAGTCAACACCTGTGCCTCCCAGTTTCTGACGCTTTCTCCACCTCCGCAGTCACCATCTGGAGACGTGACATCTCTTTTCTCTCTCTTTCAGTCTGCCTTTCTCTTTTCTCTTCTCACGCACGCACGCACGCACGCACGCACGCACGCACGCACGCACGCACGCACGCACGCACTCAAGCTACCCTTTCAAATTGTGGCCAAAATGTCCTCATTTTCCAAAAAATGTCTTCAGTCTCTTGGTTAAAACCTGCTTCTCATTGTGTAGCAATTTCAAGTACACACATACACATACATACATAATAGCGCACACACACAGTGCTGCACTACAAACGCATTCAGATTGCAAGCACACACACATCTGCACACAACACCGTAATCACACAAGCTCAGACAAACGTCCTCAGGCGTTTCCCATGTTTTGATCTTGTTTTCTTTTAAGATTAATGTAATATTCGTCCTAAAAACTGTCAATTTTACGCAGAATCTGTTAAAGATAGTTCTGCCGCTCTTCCAACTCTACGCCGATTTTCTTTTAATTTCTTCAGTGTTTTAAATGCGTTTGATTCGAAGCTATGGCAAAATTGTTTGGCCAATATGTTAGAATATTAAAGGTTTACGGCGTCTGGGTTGCATATAGATTTCTCGGGACGTAGCTGCATTTGGTTAAATTTGGACTAAAACTGAGGGAAAGTGCCATGCAAATGTCCCAAATGTCCTTTGACTCTCAGTCATGCACGGTCTTCTGACCACGCTGTCTTCCAGTGCTGCAGGCATCAATTTCTCCCTTCTTGTGTTTTTCATCTGCTGCCCTGCTCACCTCTGTCTCCAGGAAGCGACGAAGGGCTCTCTTCTTCTTAATGTTCTTCCGCCGTACAGACACTGCAACGCTCAGCACCATGATCACCACCATGAAGAGGCCGCCGATCACCCCCGCTGCGATCAGAGGGGTTCTGAAACGGAGACAGCGGAGGGGGAGAAGAAGGAAAATAAGTAGATGATTAAGACACAAGAGGATGGCGGCATTGAGAGAGCATGAAACATTATTACCGGGAGGACAGAGATGGTGACAGAAGGGTGGGTGGGGCGGACATGTGAATAGGTTGAGTAGGAGTGGAGAGGATGAGGACATGAGGACACCATGTGCGCACGCACACACGCACACACACACACACACACACACACACACACACACACACACACACACAAAAGAAGCTAACAAATAACAAACACATAAACCACATGTCTCTTAAGTCGATACTTATGTGGGTGATCCTTAAAAAAACCTCTTCACCTTCAGGTTTCCACTCAGATTCATCTGGTAACAAATATCCGTCCATGCCGTCTCATTAAAATCGAGGCCGAGATCAAAAACATGGAAATAACCATCAAAGTGAATTCTCTACACCACACCAAGGCTGTCATTTGAAATCAAGCCTCTCAATAATTTTCCTGATATGCTCCCCAAACTGTCTACAGAGTTGCAGCAGAAATGAGGAAGAAGAGTTTCCAGTATACCAGCCCCCACTTCTTCTTTTTTTTTTTTTGCCTTAATGAAAGAGCTTAATTTGGTCAGTGCATACTGAGACTGTGTCCTAAATCAGAGGAAAAAGGCTGTTATACAAGACTGTATATCACAGTCTGCAAGGATGCACCCCATAAAATGTTATCACAGTCAGCCGGCTTCATGGGGAGTGAAGTATCTCCCCACATTGCTCTCTTTGGCTTACACAGGCAGAAAAACACTGTTTTGGGCACCGTGTAATGGTAAAGAGCTGGTGAGAACTAGAGCCCGACCAACAAATCTGCCGGGCGGATATACTGGCCAATATCTGCTTACTTCTGATATGTCAATACTGATAATTACTTCATTTTTCAACTCTAAAATGTTCAGAATAAATATCATTGCCGCAACTCTTTGAAGGAATAGTTCGAAATACGCTTCTACACTTTCTGGTGGAGATTTATATGAGAGGATCAATACATTTGTATATTAAATATGAGCTTAGCAGCAGAACAGCCCCTTTAAAGCTGACAAATTGACAAGTTATATCTTTTTTTAGTGTGTATACACACAGAAATGTAAAATAAACCAGTTCATGGTGACAATAATCGACACCAGGAAGTCACTGCACCTGGTCATGACATGACGTAACCCCCGCAAAACCACAAATAATAATAATTTACACTTTGTTTTTTGTATGAATTGAACAAAGGAGATAAAAAGTGGTAATTGGTGAGCTATAGAGATGCTGCAAAACAATTAATTTAACTTCAGACAGAGCCAGGCCAGGTTCCCGCCAGTTTCCAGTCTGGCTAAATGTCTTCCGATTTTAACAACATCTAACCAACTGATGAGTAAGAAGAGTGATTTCAATCTTCTCATCCAGCTTTTGGCAAGACAGCGAATGAGTTTATTGCTCATGTTATTTTTTTGGTGAAAATTATTAGCTCAATTAAATTCTCAAAATTTGTTATTGGCATTAAAAATCCAGAACATTAGAGTTCAGCGTATCAATGTTTTTAGCCTTACCAGAGGTTGGTAAGAGTAAAGATCTCATTAATATGTGTAATATTAATATCTAATATTCACGAGATCATCGTTTAGTGTTCCTGCTGCAGTTTATGAAATCAGGATGTAATCCAAGTACCATTACTTTTCAGAACACAGACATGCTTGAAGCTCATTTGTCTGCACTCTTAAGCAATAACTGTGGTGAAAGGACCCCTGACAGCCAGTGCTCATCAGTAAAGCTACAAATAGCCGCATATAAATCAACAAGACAGGCCACCAACAATGTGGTGCATGACCAGATGTCACTGTAGCATCAAAACCCACTGCAGATGTCTCATTCAGTCTGCAGGCTTCATGCATCCGATGGACATTAACAGGAGCCCTGAGTGATCACATGAAACGAAAAATGTACCCAAGTTCTAAAGATCACCCTGCAAGCCACCTTTCTACATAATCCGTGATACATTTGACCACATTAAATGCAATGATTCTCCACCATTACAAACCCCAGAATCTAACAATCAATGCAAAAGGAGCCAATCGGGGAACACAGAGACACAAGACAACAGGCAGCTCTGATCGCTGTGAATGAAGTGGGAAAGATACTGCCGAGTGGGAGCATGTTTGATGAGGTATTACTTGTCATTTTCATCAGACTAAATATTACATAAGTGACGGGAAGTGATTAATCCGGCTTAATCAGATATGCACACAATCCCTACACAAGATGTATGTTAATGCCAGGTGGAACGACGGCCTTTGAAGGCTTAGCGTAATCGTGTATTTCTGATAAGCCACTTTGAGTCGTGCTCAAAAGTCAATACCTCCACAAGGTAACAGATTTACAAGATGTGTGACACTTCAGAGCGGGCAGCTAAGCCCGGGGGTTAGCCGGGCGCCTACTGCTGTATCCCAGCCACGGCTACTGTATCGGAGATCTGATAAGAGCTGATCTGTTCAGCGGGTCAGCCGGCAGCCACATTCTCCCTTCGGCTGCAGTTCCCATTCGTCCTGTTGGCAGTGGCTCAAAGACTGTTTCATGAGGAGAGGTTTTAGGTAGATTTCGAGCTGTGGATCCACTGGCCTCGGTAAAAGCTTCAGGACACTGAATTTTGATTAGTAACTCCTCAGTTTCTCTGTTTGTGTATATACCTGCATGTCTCTTCTGCACAACCACCATGGCAGCCTCCTCCTATGCTGCTGGATGGTCTGATGGTCTGAGTTTCAAGTCAAACGTCGTCTTTTAGCATTGCACTGTCCTGTCCTGTCCTGTCCTGTCCTGTCCTGTCCTGTCCTGTCCTGTCCTGTCCTGTCCTGTCCTGTCCCGCGTGGCTCTTGCCGGGCTGCATCGTTGTGTTGCAGACCTCCAGATCCACCAGTGAGTTCTGTAGCGCTGGCTGCTCCCTCCCGCCTATCAGCCTTGCTTTTTCTTTTTTTTTTTTAGATCATCCGCCATCCAGCACCCGACAACTCTCGCTGCCACTTGATGCCAAACTGTTTCTCCTATGAAATCCATTTGCTGTAAACTGTTAGCGGCATTTTGTCCCGACCCCCCCAGTCTCAGAATGAAAGCTAAAGCGCTATCAATTTATCAAGATCCAGGCAAATTGCTTGCACACATACATATACACAAACACACACACACAAGCATGCATGCACAGAGAGGCATTAAGGACACTCACAGGGATTTTGGGCCTTAGAGCTAGCCATTAATCAGAGAGTTTGCTTAGACTGTGTGTGTGTGTGTGTGTGTGTGTGTGTGTGTGTGTGTGTGTGTGTGTGTGTGTGTGTACATGGTGTGTGCTGCTGTGTGCTGTGTTTGTATGCTGGAGTATAGAGGCAATCCAGAGAAAGAATTTTGTACCTGTCCATCCAGCCAATGCAGTCTTGCAGTCTTGGTCCAATGCACCTGAGTAAACAAATACAGGACAAGCGAAAAAAGTTAAATGAACAACATTTAGAGTTTACAACCCATCTGAGACCCTGTAGTGAGAAAAGAAATACAGCCACTAATGTAAAAAACATTTTATGCCAAGGTCCTGTGTTTATCCTGTGGTCCTGGCATTCAGATGACCCGTGTGGGGTTTTTATACACAAAACCTTCTGCTTTTGTCATCCCGTTTAGACGAGCTTTGAATCAGCGTGTGGGCGTCCGTTACATAAATAGGTGGTTCTTCTCTGCGCTCATACAAATTACTACATTCTACACATCCCCGCCTTTCATATCGAATGAAGGACACTAAAAACAGTGCTCTATGTTGTTAAAAAAAAGTACAATTTTGCCAAAAAACTCTCCATCAGCAGTGTTTTCGACTATTGTGATGATGCAACCCATGTAATGCAAGACTGCAGAGGTCACTCATGCTGACTACAATTACATCGTTCAGGTGGGAACAGTATATGACAGCACACATGTTTGGGAGCCTTCACACACACATCATATATTAATACATAAGAAAATCCACATTTAATTACCTTTTATGATGTACCAGGAAATAGCATTTGTTCAAAAATACTATAAATTTGAGATTTTCAAGTTTCTAAACATATTTTGGATGCTGTATTTTCACGCTCGAGCAGATTCATTCGCTTGTCCAGCTTCTCAAATCCGCATTTAAATAGCAGTGTGTCAGGTGCAGGTGCACTTTGCTTTTAAAGGGAACAGTAGATGACACTGATTGGTTTAATTCATGCTTTGGCCAAAACATACCTATGATTAATTTAGACACTAAACACAACCCCTTTGCACCTCATTTTGCACCCAGATTAATTAGTAAAACTGGAGTTTGACATGCCCCCCGTGCACTTTTGACCATGCACTATGGCTCATTTAAATAGGACAAATAGACTTTGAAATAGTGCAAAGAGGCGAGATTTCACCGTTGTCTTCATGTCTGTCTCCCTTCCTTCACCTCGTTCTGTCTTTCGCTTCTCAGTTAAATTCAAATTCTGCCTTGTTTTATCTGCTGAGCATCAAACATACACGAAGACAGCAACACATAAAATCCAATGTGATTTTCTATGTTTAACTCTGGCTTTAAGCCTCACAGGAAAAGTAAAGGCTAGGCCGCTGTTTTAAAGTAATAGGCAGGTATAGCACCAAAAAAAAAAAAACAGCATCCACAATCCCACAGACTTTCCTGATGCCTGTGGGCAAACGTGAAATGTGAATGAGTTCTGAAATAAAGCCTTGTTAGCGCTTGTTCAGCTTCAGTGTGTCCACATGGGGGGCAGATTACAAAGCTACATTGTCTTGTGATGAAAAGCAAAGATCTCTGCTTGAAATTTCACCAGTCCCCCCGTGTCGACGTTTCAAATCCCCCATGCGCACTGTGCACTGGTGGCATCACACGCCACGTCTGACAGACTTAATGCTACCTCCAAAATTTGAATGTTTAGAAGTAAAGGATAGTGGTTTCATCCCTGTCTCTGTCTCTTTGCCTCAACGTCTATCTCCCCTCCCTCTCCCTCCCTCAGCTTGTTTTTTTTTTTTTTTGAGAGGTGGATCTGCTTATGAAGCTATACCTGTGACAAAGTGTCAGCCTGGTGTTTTCCATTTACGACTACATTGTTATGCTCGAGCGAGCTGGAGGCTGTCACTCAGGAGAGGAGAAATAACACACAAGGAAGTGACATAAACTCCCTGTGGAGTTAAATACAAAATGATGTCTTTCCAACCCTTGTTGAATATTACATTGAGCGATCAGTGGCTAGTGAGCAATGGAGAGTGGCAAGGTATTTTACTGACTCCTCTCACTTTCACTCTACCTCTCTTCTCTCTCATTTCCTGTGTTGCCTCTCTATTTATCTCTGTTTTCTTGCAAGATGTTGGATGACAATTTAATGTTTGCAGGACAGGGATAGTAAAGGGGATATTTGTGACTTTGTGCTTTTCAGCCACTATTCATATGAAAGCCAAATGCATTTAAAATGAGAGACTGAGGAGACTCCAGGGAGTGGCACAGCTTGTTTATGTGGTGACTACTTGAAGGGCCAGTTGGTGACCGTCTGGCTGGGGTGCGCACCAGTCACATGGCATGACAAGCTACTCATAATAACCAATGAAGCAAGTGCACCAAGTTAAATAAGGGATAATGCGGCTGTGTGTTAGACAGTTCTGGGCTTCCCATCATCCAGTAATTCCTGATAATGGACACCTCAAAGGGCATTATCCTGGTTATACCATAGTCAGTTTCCCTGGCAAGGCCCGAGGGTTTGACTAATACTTGAGACAATCTCACTACATGATTCTTCAACTATATATATTCTTCAACTTACTATATATTACTATTCATTACTATATACTATTATTACTATATTATTACCATTGTTAGTATTGTTAATAGCAGTATTTTAGCATTCTAGTATTCTTGTTACTTACTGTAGAGTGTTGCACAACAGACATTTCTATGTAGATGGTTGCTATCTATTGTAGCATAACACACATTTACATATTTGGCTATTATTTATGGTTGATTTATATTGCAGTATAGTGTACATATTACATATACACACATATATATTTTACATATTTTTACATATTCCCTAAGATATTTCTTATTTCCTGTTTCTATTGACTTGTTCTACAATGGGAGCAGCTGCAACTGACCCAATTTCCTTTTGGGGATCACTAAAGTATTCTGATTCTGATTCAGTCATTATTGTTCCATAAAGTTCATATGTTATCTAAACATTTTTTGCTACTCCAGTAAATAGGACAAGCCTTAGATATGGCTTGGCAATGGGAGATATTTCTAGGCTGCTCAGCTCATATAAGCCTTTGGCTTCGCTAAGAGCCAGAAAGCTAACGTGATGCTACAAGATTCAGTCAATAACACATTTGACAGTATGTTTAACAACAGGACTAGCTAGCTACCCAGCCATGTAACTGTCCCCAAATCAATATCAAGATTTCCATGAACAGATGATGGACCATGTGTACTGTTGGCTGCAGCCTGAAGGCGAGTTCAATAGCAAATGTACTTTTTGGAGCTTGTGTGTTTCAGTCACCATGTGGCATCTAGAGGCACTGAAGGTCTGACTGCACTCAGCGTGTGAAAGTTAGTCATGGTTGTAATTAGGTGTTAGCTTGTTAACATGTTGCAATAGATTGTAAATGGAGGATTTGACCATGTCCCTGATGTTACGGTTTTAGATACAGGCTGATACTATGGAGCCAGTACATCCAATCAGAATTGAGTATTCACCCAGACCATTTGTACCATCAAGTTCTGCCTCATGACAGTCTGCAAACTTCTTTTTTGGAACAGCTTGAACTCTAGCAGAAGAAGGCTTTATAAATGTATGTACGGTGCAATACAGCTAATCTTGCTCCTTATACATTTTGCACTTTCAAGCTCCCTTTTTCGGTTTGCAATTTCTCAGTGGTGCAGATTTACATGTCAGAGTTCACCAAAGTTAAATCCTTCATAAAAGCCCTGGGCATATTTAATTCACTTTATCACTAATTGTGGTAATGCCATTGCAATTGATTTAAAAGCCTGAGCAAAGCCTTATGGTTTGGTTCAGGATCTTGGGTGAGGATAGGTTTACGGTATGGTCAGGACTGGGGTTAAGGTAAGGGAATGTTAATGTTAATGGAAATATTCCTGTATTAAGTTCTGTGATACCCAGCTACGTTTACTGTAAAGTGAGGTGGGAACCTTAGAAATAAAACTAGAGTTTGGCCTCATTCATCTTTTACAGATTGGAGGCACTGACTTCTGATTTCTGAAGGAATAACAGAGATGTCTTCCTTCATCTCACTCCACACCTCTGATCTGTCCTTGTCCTGACTCTACTTACCCCTGGGTGCAGTTGGCATGGCAGGGATGGCATTCATTGTTGGCCTCTGCGTACTTGAAGATGAAGCTGTTGGCGCCTTGCAGACCATCGGGACACTTTTCCACACAATTAGGACCATCCTTGAAATGGAGGCATTTCACACAATGCTCGGGGCCCTGAGAGAAGTGAGAAAAAACAAAGCATTGTTTTCTTCAGATGTGTGTTTCTTTTCATTTTGAACGCACAGAGTAGTTGTGAAGAAAATGAATATGGTGGGCTTGCATATAACCATCAGCAAGGTTTTAGCAAGGCACTTGACTGATGATGATTATTATTATTATTATTATGAAGATGGCGATTAGTAGCATGAGTCACATCAAGCTAGAAAAAAAGCTTTTCGCAAGGCGGCTTTGCAGTTATGATAACTCTTCCTGCAGATGTCTTCACGGCTGGTGATTTGGAGAGAAAATGTCTTTTTCATCGCCGGTGAGTCCAGCTTTCTCTCGCAAACATTTATGTGACAGTTTGTACTCTCAAGTTTTGATTCCTAACTTCCTGTGTGTGTAGAGAGGACATACTGCAGTCGTACTTTACATGATGAAGTCGGGCATAAAGGACAAATCTGTGGCGTCAAAAATTGAGAGGATGAGATATCTGCTCTAGCCTCGCTTTTTAATGTAGACTGATTGATGGGTATATTTCTGCATCAATAACTTGCCAAGTGGAGGTTTCTTAGCAGCTTTATGGATTAAATTGTTGTGCTTGCTTCGGTGTAGCACTGAAAGCTTGAGAGCGTAAGTGAGATAACAGGGAGCAAAAGACAGAGGGTGAACCGAGCAAACGCAGAGACAGAGAGGAGAAGGAAGTATTGTACAGTAATAAGGGAAAGTGAAGGAGACGGAGAGTGGACATGGATGCAGAGTAACACAGCAAAGGGCAGAGGCAGCGAGAGCGAGAGCGAGAGCGAGCGAGACACGGTGCGAACAAGAGAGAGAAAGAGGGACGGGAGGGAGAGAGCAGACGAGACGCATAAAGCAGTGCGAGCGGAGCAGGCAGATAATAACCATCGCTCACAGCACACACAATGACCATAACAATCCGCCTAGAACAGGATTTATGGAGCTAATATAGGCGAGGGAGGAGGTAGGGGAGGAGAGGAAGAGAGGCGAAGAGCTCTCCCAGACAGGCCTCGTATCATCAACAGGCCCAAAGAACATCTCATTGACAAACAACACACACATAATTACACACACACACGCATGCAGGCACTGTGAAAGGAAACAAACATGATTGAGCCACATATACAAACAGATGTCCAAATTACACACGCACTATAATTAACACATACATCCTTTGTAAGTGATTAATACAGGTAAGAAAGAAACACAAACTCACACACTGTTGTGTAAACAAGAGGCTATCAAGGTAAAAAGATAATAGCGAAGGCAGAGAACTGTCCTCTGGCAAGTGGAGGAGTGTATGTGTGTGTGAGTGTTCGTACTTAAGCTTAAGTTGTGTCTGTATGTTGTCTTGTATGCAGTCTGTGTCTATCAGTGTGTGTGCACACTAATGTCCCTGTGTGTGTTCTCCATAGCTTGCGTGTGTGCGTACACATACATTCACCCCGGTATAATTGTGCAAAATGAAAGTTTCGCTGCTCTCACTGGCTTCAGCGTTGAGCCTGGCACTTTGAGTGTCTTCCCACCCGTGGTTATTGGTGTGTGTATGTGTGTATCCAATAATCCCACCACATCAGTAAACTAAATTATGTGACACAGCAAACAAACAGTGTTTGGTCCTGCAGGGGTAGCGGGATACGCTAAAAACGACAGGAATGCACAGTGTCGCAACCAAAGTACCCTGCTGTAAATTTAAATTGGGCTGCTCGTGTGCTTAATGCTGACGTTTGTGTGTAATTTTTGATATCTGTGTGTGTAAATGAATATTTCTGTTCCTTCTATCTGTCTTACTTATGCACAAACCACACGAGTATCTCAGGAGGATCGGCAATTAATCTTTACAGTGCCAGAGCTTATAGTTAAGACTTTGAACAGGCAGCCACACAAAAAGCCTTTCAAGGCATGCTCAGGTACATCAGCAAGGATTTACAATTTATTTTATCATATATAATGCACAGACCGAATCATCATGCTCTGGTATATATATCTGCTGGGGTCCTTAAAGATACTCCCACACTCGAAGTCTTAGAAAACCATCACACCACAAAATAAGTTTAAGCATTAATGATGAGGTGGAGGGATAAAAGGCATGGAGGGGAAAGGAGGCAGAAAAGAAACAGCGGAACAAATGGGAAAGAGATGGATGTGGTAACGCCTACGAATATGAGAAATAGCAATTCAGTGGTCACGAAGAATATATACAACAGCTACTCGAGCAGATTCAAATGCATTTTATTTAGATATCACATGTTGTACTACCAAAGTGAGCAGTTTGTGCCTCAGAGTGTGCGACTGCATGTGAGTGTGTGTACCTGCCACAATGTGTTTGCAACCTTTGCGGAACACAGGAAGCAGCATGCAGAGTATCAATCCCATTCATGAAACGAGTGGGTTGTTTTTATTACAGTCACAATGGAGCAGCTTGGCAACTTGATTCAAACTTAAAAGAAAAATTATTTGAGATGAAAGAAAAGGGGAACAAAGACAAGATGGAAGGAGAAGGAAGGAGCTATCCTTGTCAAACATGCTTTGAAAATTGACAAAAAAAACTGTAATTTATAAGACAAAGTGTGTGAAGTAAAGCATGTTAATACAGGACATACAGACACGTGTGACCTGCCATCAGAACTCCAGAGATGGGATTCAGAGTCTGTCACAGCCTGCTACAAATTTCACAAGTCTTGTCTTCTGCAGAAAACGAAAGCATTCAGTAGGAGTTGAGTTGAGCTGAACTGAAGCTTTTAGTGCCTGTTGTGAAATGTACGCTTGCTCTAATCTTTCAGTTAAGGCCAGTAATAGATGGGCTTGCCGGAGATAAAATGAGCAAGTCAAGTATGTTTGTATCGATGATCAACAACAGCAACTACTCCAGATCTACGATTATCGCCTATTCTGTCCATAATACAGCCGGTACTCACGGCTATAGTCATATTTCCAATCTCCCTCCGCAGAGGGCATTAGGCCTATCAAATCATTGTGTGTAAGCTATAATGTAATTGCTATGGGATCTGTGGCCATAACATGATTGCTGTAATCCATTTGTGTGCCTGTGCTGAGCATGTGACATCTACATGAGGTCCAACAGGTTACCCTGGAACATTTCCATTATAAACAGCTTGGCAAATCACACACACATGCACGGAGGCACTCACAGGCTTGATTACTGCGCGAGAATGTGCAGCGCTTATATATGGAGATTACAGGGTGCCAAAATAGGGACAAATTGACACTTTTGCTGAAGAGTCATGTTTAAAGTCATATATAAAGAATTTAACTTTCACAAATTAGCCCTTGAGACTTTGAGCTAATGAAGAATCGTCTATATGGGCCACAAAAAGTGCGTGTCCTATGTTTTTTTTGTTCCTTTTTTTTCCTCTGCTACAGGTATCTGTGTTGATTTATTCTCTTCATAGCAGCAATCTTCCCATCACTTGTCCAAGAAAGCCAAGTGCAGGGCTGTGAGGAATCAAGTGGACTGCCAAGATAATCAGACCAACGAACCTCCTCCAACAACAACAAACACACTCAAGTCAACAAGCAGAGATGCGCTAACTTTCAAGTCCCACCCTTCTAAACTGCACTGGGCAAACTATCTGACAGGGTGTGATGGGACACAAAAGACAGCACACGGCGCCTCTGGCTTGCATCTGTCGCAAATCATCCCCTTCTATCAAACAGCGAGATAAGATTTTAAGAGAAAGCGCAGGGTCAGGGGCCTCATGTGGCTGTGGGTGTAGAGCGCAGGAGAGGCAGACGGAAATGAAGGTCAGGGATTTTCTTTTTTCACTCTGGCATTTTTCTAATGTACAGCTGCGACCAAACAATCTTTCAAAAAGCTGCTGTGCTTCTCTAAGAGCCTGTGCAGCACAAAGGTTTGTCATGAGTACGAATGCCTTTCGGAAAAACAACACACATTTCAATTAAAAAGAAAGGGTGTCCATGAACGCATTGTTGACGGTTCACGTGAGATAAAAACAAAACCATATACTCGCGTGCCCTTATTTGCACTGAATACAAATGCAAATAATGCTGATCTCAGCTGAAACAATTAGTTTGAGGCGGAACACGAGACATAATCAATAGAACAGCTGAGAGCCACGCTTTGACTGCTAATACAATAATTAATCATAGTCTAAGATGACCACAGGGAATGTCTGCAGCTCCAAGTCATTCGGTTTGTGGTGAGTGAAGCAATGCTCTGGCCTTGAACACCTTTCTGCTTTTTGTTGGTTCAGTTCATTGTTGGTTGTAGTATTTTCATGGGTTATGTGTAACCTTTAAGTAGAACTGTATTGAGGCGTATGTTTATTGATCTGATCTTTTTGTCCCTGTCAGGTGCCCATAGGAGCACTGAAGCCGGCTTTGCCTCCTGTAATCCTTCCTGATGTGTCAGCGATGGAGGGACAAAATGTGCAGTCCTCTTTTCATGTGTAAAAATTTAGCTGAAACTGAAATGAGGCTTCAATTATCCAAGTCAGACAAATCATGTTAATATCTTCCAAAGCCACAGCGAGAGATCCCTTCCTAATGCTCAATTTAAATGGAAGGGGACAACTGAGTTACACAGACAGTAGATATCTTCTTTTAAAAAGTCTTTTTAGTATAGAATTCCCTCTTTGTGCTTCCCTTGAGCTGCGGTAACAAAAAGAGGGAATTTTGTACTTAAAAGGCTGCAACTTTGGAAGATTTGTCTTAGCTGGATGGCTGAAGCTTTGTAGTATCATTTTCAAATAAACTCTTTAATGCAAATTGCACAAAAAAAAGGACTGCAGATTGTGTTCCCCATCACTTAAGCATTAGGGAGAGATCTTTTAATGGAGGAAAGATGACAGCAAGCAAAGCCTGTTTCTGTGCTCACATGGGCACCTGGTTGACCTGAAAAACCTCTCCTTTAAAACAATATCATCATTATGATTTTTTAAATGACATTAACCTTATATTTATTTACAAAGTCACACTATGGCACCTTTCAATGATGGAATAAAGCCACGATGTTTCCTTTTTATGTTGAATGCTATTCTTCTTTAATGACTCGATGAAAGCAAACGTAAACAAACCGCTGCTTCTCCGTCTTCATTAAGACGACGTGCGTGAGCGACATGAATGCTTCAGTCTGCCTTCTCGTCCGTGGGAGCAAGCTTACCGGGCCGTGGCAGGTCAAAGAGTCATCGTCAGCTCGCTCACACTGGCCGTCACACTCCACACACACCGACCCGTTGGCATACTCTCGAATATCCCTGAGAGGGAGGGAGGAAAGGTGGAGGGAGGGATTAGGGAAGAGAAGGTGATACAGGGGGTGAGAGACAGGAGGCGGGATGATATTTGTGAAAAAGAACAATAGAATAGATGTTCAGTGCTCTCATTTAGACTGTAATTTCCATTCATGGTGTGATGTGCCTCTTCGGTTAGCTTGTACTGTGGATAGTATGGGAGTAAAAAAGCTTAGCAACAGATCTTCAATCAGCTCTATACTGCTGACCACGAGCACATCACGTGTATCAGATAATAAACACAGTTTAGCTAAACAAGGCATTCGTGAAATAAAGGTGGCTGGTAAAAGAAAAGAGTGTCTCAAACTACTATTAATTGCTGCTAAACACGAATCTCAATGTCATGTTTTATTTTCCAGAACAATCTCTTTAAGAGCCTTCTTATTGCCGAACACAAGTTTGCACAATGATCCCTATCAATCAATAACGTCTGGATCAATTTGGAGTTCAGGATGTCATTGTCAGAGCCAAGAAGACAGATGGAGGGATTGAGACAGATACAAGAATTAGTAATAGTGGATTTGTCTGATTCAATCTGCTGTTATGAGCATTGTTTCTTAAAATGCTGACTTTTGAAATCATGGCCAGATGCTGCTGCCAAAGCATCAATAGGCAGTCTCAAACACACACACACACACACACACACACACACACACACACATGCACACACTCCTGTTACGACAACAAGCATAATAATACTGATGGCATCACGCAGGAGGTGAATGCAGTTGAAAGGTACAGTACCTGTGAGGGTTTTCAAAAAATCAATTAAATTAAGTGCCTTGTTATTCAATTTCTGCAATCCCCTTATAATAGTAGAACACCAGAGTGGCCTCGAAAAGTCATTAAATTTGACCACAGTGCGGCTGAGTTGGCGCTTTGCCTTTGTCACTACAAGACAAGGAGAATGACTTTTGGGTACTTCTCTTTTGGTCAGTGAGGGAAAACAGAATGTTCAATCTCAGCAATAGAAAAAAAAATGTCGTTGGCCCAGTGGGATCAAAATGAAATTAGTATTAATTATGCTTCATCTGGCCTTCATAAAACCTTCCAGGAGGCAGGGGAGGTAAGGCTTTGTCTGGGTGTGTGCTGGTTGAAATAATAAAGGCTGCAGTGTAGCTGGAAGATATCACTGATGCTTCAGACTTGTGATGTTCTGCTGTCTTCTGCTTCTCTGTCTTTTCTCTGATATGGGACAAAAATACAGCAACACACGTGCAGTCAATAACAACCTCCATACAGATTTGATGCAAAATTAACAAACGGTTTCACACATAATCCCTGCTGCCAAACCTGAACCTGTATGTTCAAATGAACAAATAAAACTGCATGTCGAACAATAAGGCAACTCAGAAGTGCTAAAAATTGTAATTCCTCAAATGGCCACTTGGGGCTGGCTCCAAAAGAGAGTCAATTCCCATAGACCCCCATATTAAAATATCCAACTTTAAAGCAGAAATAAACATTTTTACAGCTTAGAGGATTAAACAGTTTTGGTCTCTATAACTAATTTCCCCATTCATGACAACTGTATGAGGGTTAATCTTTATATAACGTACTTAAATTATATTAAGGCTTAAAGTTACGCTCAATTATGGGCATGGCTGCTTTGAGTGACAGGTAGCTGCTAGGTTTCAGCAACCAGGCTTCATTCTGTCTGCCTCATGTCCACCAAAGCTTCACCTCTTTGCCTGCTCTAAACACATTTTCTTTAGACTGAAATGTAGATTTTCGAATTTAACACTTGCAGTTTAGGAAGCAGTCTTCAAGTACCTCTGTCCTCCAAGTTTTTGGCAAGCACACATGGTATGAAATAAGCTCTGCACACTGTCATGTGATCCTTGTTAAGGCAGATTTCCTGTGCTTCTAGTCCTAAACCAATCCACCGTAAAAGCCCTGTCACAAAAACCTGAACTCCAGGGCACCTCGAAGATTTGAATAGACTGATAAATACTAAGCAGACACCAAATAAAGGCACAAACAACAATAAAATATTCTAAAGCATGACTCATGGAACACACAATGTGGCAAGGCTCAGTGGGTGAAGGGTTGGGGGTGCATTCAGTGAAGCTCTATGTTTGGCCGATGATGTGCTGGTTGTGCTGGCAACGCTGACGGTGTGGGTGGTGCTGGCGTGCAAGTGGACAGGTAGGCAGGGCGTGGCCCCGTGCGCAAGCAGAGACTGTGACACGCAGTGACACGCCTAGCCCCCCTGCCCTAACAGCACCTCCTGGTCCTCCTCATATCTCTCCAGTGCAGCCACCCAAGATTTTTTTTGATCAAGTTGAGACTCTGAACTTAAAAGCATCTTCCCAGCAGCTCTGCAAGGAAAAATAATCTAAAATGTTATTAATAAAACTCACCGGGGGAGCGGGTCTCGTCACCTTCCACTGCGAGGTGGATAGCATCAAGCTATACCGCCTTTTTAAGTCAAGGGACCCCTGTTGTTTTGAAACTCTGCAGGGGTGCCTTTTAAACTGAGAGCTACCACTACGTCTTAAATTGTTCTTTTCTGCCCCCGGCTCCTCAATATTATCCATAGTAAACAGAAAAGTGACTGCTGAACTTAAAAGCTGCAACAAAGAGCCTTGGGGTGTTTAAGTTTTGATGAGCAGGTTGTGCAGCAGGTCTTCCAACAAAAGAGGATTACTTGAAAATTCAACCACTCCTATTCATAGCTGAGTAGGAGGACTTGACACATGCTTATGCATTTGTCCTTGGTTCGATTACATTATACCGCTGCTTCACTCGCCTGAAACCTATCTAGAATATTCCTGCAGGGGTTCTGTCATGCACTTAATAAAGGAATCAGTTTGATCTTTCCTGCACTGGACACCTTCAAGTTGATGTACCAAAGCGATGATGTCAATTACTTTAAAAGTTGCATTAGTTGGATTTACAAACCAAACTCTGAGGCAGATGCTTCCTGCGTGTTTAAGAAGAGGCTGTATGTATAGTTTGCTCCGAACACATCAACCACTTGAAAAGACACCATAGAGACACGGGAACCAGAGAGCCTTAACAGAGACTTTCTATCGCTGCAACGATAAACTCCAAAAAGTGGGATCGACCTTGTGCATTGTGCTGCTGAGGGACTTTCATTGTTATGATGAAATCGTTCTAGAAATTGCAGAATTGTTCGTCAACACATGAAGAGCTTGAAGTAACCTAGACAGTAACCTTGTTGTAGGTAAAGTAAATAACTGATAACAGACTGATAAAGCATTTTGTTTCGGGGGCCTGTGTACACGACAATCAGTAAGCTGATGGGTCGGCATTTCAACAAAACAGTGAGAAGTAACGTTTGGCAGGAAAGCTTCAGTCTGAGTGACAAACATGCAAAGTTTTTTCATATTACGTCTATGACTATAAAAGGGTTGTTTATCATTGACCTGGTGGTGTCATGTTGATGCTGAATGCAGCCTGATTTTGTCCTCTGCGCCACACAATTAATAACTGCAGCCTGAGCAGAATGATAAGTACGGGCAGGAACGCTGGCTTCCTCGATGAAGACCTTCTCCTGGCCGACCGCATTGGCATTGTGCAATGCTTTACACTCGTACCCAAAGAACGTGGGTTTTTTGGGGTGCCAGGGACGAGGCAGGCACCCAATCAGCCCTCAGCATCTGTGTTTGTGTGTGTGCCGATGCCCTGCAGATTTTCTTTCTGGTGATTTACTTGGCCTGAGAGAAGAAAGTGGTATCTTCGCTCACATCTGTGATTTCCTTGGTTTACCCACAATGGGCTGTGGGAACTTGACACAGATGTCCCTACTAAGACGGTGGGAGTAAACAGGGTAAGACTGCAGTTTAGCTGTTATAGTTCACGTCATTCATGGTATCATTATCCATTTTATTTTACTTGAAAAGAGACATTTTCGCTTTTTCTGTTTTGCTTCAGCTGCAATTTTGGGCAGCCTGATACAGCAACTGCACCCAGCAGATGGAGAGGACAAATATGGTATCTTGTCAAGTATAGAAGCTAAACTTTACTTAGCAGTGGGCCAGGACATGATAGTTTCCACGTTTTTACTTTTATTAGTTTGAGTCAATAAACACGTCCACAGTATTTAAACCCCTCTCTGTCTCTCTCTCTTTTTTTTATTTTAAACTTTTGGTGACTCAGACAGCTTGAAAATTTGCCGTTTTTCCAAATTTCCAAGTCCACAGCATAGACAAAGCACAGCAGGAGCTACGTGATTGTGTGGTTTGTTTTATATTGTGAGCATCAAGTAGTCAAAAAAGAAGACCTGCACAGATGGAGTGGTTAGGTGAAGAGCTGCAACTTAGGCCAACCTAAAACTTCAAGTGTAATGATGACCTGAAGACCTTTAGAGGACAACACATAGACATATCATGAGCTCAGATGCTCAGTGCGGCTTATGTCTGCATCTGCCCACCGCACCAGTAAGTCTAGGGTTTCCCCAAAGTAGGAAGCCATCCACTTCCTGATGCACCCATGATTTTTGTGGTTAACAGATGACAGCCTAAACAATAGCCACACATATTCTGTACAGCGTTTGCCGTATGAAAAAGCCTCTCTGCTCTTCTGCGTTTTCATTTTTATGTTGTTAGCGGAGGTGTTTTTTTGTTATTAAAGACTGCAGGATGCAGTTCATAAAAAAAACTACATTACATTTTTTAGACAGGACTTTGTTTACATGAAGGAAATCTGTTCTCTCTTATTCCATTCATTATTAAGTAGGCACTGCAGAGGTGATTCCAATGTGCCCTCAGATTTATGTTTTCAATCAATGCCCCATCTGCTGTCTCCCTCAATCAGTCAAGCAGCAAGAATGCTACCCAACCTCCCACCGTACATCCATATATCTAACTAGCACAATGTAATCTACCAGTCAGGATGACATAGGGTGACTGTGTTGATGTATTTGTGTGTACGTGTACATGCTCATGCATAACTCACCCTTCATAAAGATTGCAGGTCTCCACGCAGGTTCGTCCACGGCTGAAGTATCTGCAGGAGAGGCACTGGTCCGGGCCAGGACCCCAACACCCTGCTTCCGAACACAGCGGGTCACACACCATGCTCTTCTCGGCTGCTCAATACACACATACAGGGAAAGAAAGACAGTAGCAAAACACAGAATTACATTCACGTAGACTGCAGTTGTGCTTTGATGACTCAGTGCAGATGCAGAGAATAAATTACCTAAATTACCCCAAATTAGCTGGATATAAAAATGGCCTAAATAGGCACATTACCGCTAAAAAGAAACAGGGCTAGATTTACTGAGGCACATGCAATTTGCAAGGGTTCGGTTTTGCTTTAAACTTCTCCACCTCCACTGAGCAGATGTTAATTTGCGGTGGTCTATGGAAGATGTGCTTCTGTGGAGATGACTTTCCTCAATAATGGTAGGAGTAACTGCAGGAAGACAGAGCAGTACAGTACGGCTCAAAGAGATACTGAAGGATTACACTCTTTGAACAGTCACACAATAAGTACTCTCTGAAAGATGAAACACATAATGCTCCCATTTGATCCTGGCAACAGCTATACTTTTTAAAACATTACATGAATTACGTCATTTCAGTCAAGGACAGTGATGGCTGTCCATTGTGCATGTATATACTGTATGTTCTGCATTTATAAAAATAGCCTCTAATAACACATAGTGTGTGTGTAGTGCTGTGTGGTATGGCTCACTGTGGAGCTAGCAAAGGAGGGAGCTGTACTGCTTCGTTATAAAAATGCTGAGCCAACACTGACAAAGCACTGGGGGGGACCCAGATTGCACCTGCATACTTGTTGATTTAGACTTACAGAAGAGAACATCACTGTCTGTATTTATTTGAAGGGTTTCATCTGAAACACAGCCTTTCAGCTCTTCCAATAAGAGTCGGTGTCAAAAGGCCCAAATTTGTCAATACTGAACATTAAAACTAGAGATTTTGTACTGGCTTCAATCCTAAAAGTATCTGCTTCCAACAAACAAATCCATAGCTGCACACGAATGGTACAAACAAGTTTCGTTGGATGAAAGTCATGAAAAGCCACCTTTGATTTATGAAGAGAGAAGCGTGAAATGTGTAGGTTTGGCTTTACTTTGGATTGCATTCAGTCAAAGAACGGAAAAGGCCCTTTCTGCTGGTCCATTCACAGCGAACAATCTGTTTGCTGTTCTCTCTGCCTCTGCTTCTCGCTATTCCTCATATGGTGCTAACTGACTCAGGCCATTACATCTACTCTGCTCCATTCGCTTCTTCTGTCTGCATCTCTTATCTGGCTCGCTTTTGTCCCCTTTCAGCACTCGGCTCTACAAAGGTTGCTACATCGGAGAGCATTACAGCGACAAAATGAGAGTGTTGAAGTACCATGGTGACAGCGCTGCAGATACACAGGGAACTTTTATCACCCCATATGCATCTGACGTGATTTCCCCTTTGCCTATGGATTTTAAGACTGACTCTTCTCTTCTCTTCTCTTCTCTTCTCCATGCCATAGCTGTAAAAAGACCCCTGCTGTTTCCGAGGTCCTGGCCACATGTAAGCTGGGGGCAATGCCTCTGTGTCTGCTATAGCCATGCTCTGAATGCTTAAAAAAATCACACAGAAGGATGCAGATACATGGAGAAAACAGAAATCAAGTGCTTCTTTTGAGGGAAGAGGATGAAAGCATTGCCTTTCACAAGAGACCAAACCACTTCTGTTGGGCTTCCAGTGCCTTAGGTAAACTGACCATGCAGAGGGAAAGATGGCGAGTGGGAGGATTGATGGGTGCTGAGAAAAAGGAAGTAAACACTGTAGGAGGAGAGGGTGATCAAAAAGATTCCAACTTCTGATGTTTGTGCCACAGCTGGAAAACAAAAGCTCATGGGGTTTGAGCTGACAGGTGTCTTTTTGAGTCCCATCAGAGGAGAATGGGCTATGATGATGATGATTATGATAAGGGCTTATAAGTGACAGGGAGGAAGGAGAGAGAGAAAGGAGAAAAACAGCCAAATCAACAAAAGACAGAAAATGAAATAAAACGAGTGAACAAACACCTGTGAGAGCCAAGCTGTGCTGGTTAACAGATTAAAAAGGCTTGCAGGGAGAGGTGTAGTTGGAACTCAACTGTTGCCTTCAGCATCTGCATCCCTTTCGTCTGTATCAGAGGCAGCACTGACAGCGAAGCAAGGCAGCCACTGAAAGGCTAAAGAGCGCAGACAGGCAGCTGGGGAAATTATCCTCGTCCCTGTGCAGCACGGGACAACTTTTTGCTTTTGTTGTAACGCTGGCAGTAATTACTTTGAAAAATTTTGAATTTGTATAATTAAACTTTTTCAGATCTTTCAGAAATCTTTGAGAAAGCCAAAAAAAAAGAAAGAAAAGAAACTGAACAGGATTCATCTCATGGTTAAAAAATTCATTAAACTCCTGATAAACTTCACTGGAGTTCTCATTAAACCTCTGACTCTGATTGCTTCTGATCAATGTAAATATCAACTAAATATCTGCATTACAAAACAGTCATTGACTGTACAAAATGCGTTCATGTGATCTTTTAGTTTGAGTACATTTGCTTCCATCTTGCAGGTTATTTGCTATAATATTTCTCTGAGTCCTCTTTGTTGTCAACAGGCCTTTTCTGCAGCACACAAAAGCACAGACTAATAACATAAACTGTGGCTCCAACCTATGGATGATATTATATATAAATATGGTATGATTTTATCCCTGCTGCTTGCTGAAAGCACCAACATTTGGTCGCCTGTGCTCATGTGCTACCGCAGCTCATGTTGTTGAATTTTTTCTCCCTTTCCTGTTCTGATGAAATAATTGGTCCGAACCACCTAAAAAAAAAATGATTTCACACTAGAGACAAACTGAATCTCGGTTCAATTTGATCCACACCAAGACCGCCTCTTTTTATCAGACCGAGGTTTGGCTGTTTGTTCCGGACTGAGGTTCAACAAAAATTCAAAGTTTGGCTTGGATCAAACAGAAAAGCTCAAAAATCCAGACCAATCGAGGTAAGAGTGAAAGGACCCTTACAGTCATTCCGGCTGATTAAACCTCTTTTCAGGTTGAAGCTGCTAATATGAATGATAAAGGTGTAATTTGTCCTGCCTTAAAATATGCAGCAAAGCTAAGTCTGCACACACCCACCAGTCCTGTGAAGAGCTCTAATCATCCAAAATAATTAAAATCACCTGTGTGGGTTTACCATCTCTGACGGCCGGCCTTTAAGACATTACTGAGAAAACAATGGTTATGAAACAGCTCTGTCTGGATGTGGTTATTTGCACTGAGGGCACTGGTGGGGCTAATAACTATGCTTTCTATGCCAAGGTTTGACTTTTTGGAGAAGTTAAGAAAACGAAATACTTTTTTCTCTCTCATGTATTATCCTGAAGCTTACACTCTAAAAACTGCATTATAAAACGCTGACCTTTCATCGCTAATGAGCCATCACTCAACAGGAAGTTTAAGAACCCCATCGTGGGCCCTGGGATTCCCTTTTGTCAGATACTGGCAGTGGTAGCTGAAAGCTTGTCTTTATCACTTAATACTTGCTTTGGACCAAAGTGAGAAGATCCTTCTTTTCTTCAGATCTTTGAGAACGGCAGCAACATTTAAACATGTCTGACGGTCTTGTTTGCATGCCACGTTAACTAAAACCAGATATTGACTCAACAGGACCACTTGCGTATTGTTGACACAGATGATGTTTTAAAACTTTGACAACATTCTCTGGAAGCATTTTTTCAGCCGAAACTCAAAAGAGCGAGTTAGAAATACTGTTTACGACCAGACTTCAACCGAGTGCCGACTGTCAAATCACAGCTCAGTTAGAAGAAACTGAGCAGCTTAATGCACAGTGAGGAATTTTTTAAAAGACGAGTAATTTTCATCCAAAGCAGAAGCGGGCAGACTTGAAGAGAGCGCACGCTGTCAAGCTAAAGACAGATCATCATTTGCAATCAGATCCAAAGCAAACTGGCCAAAACCACTCAAGTCTAGTTTATAGACGTACGGTCAAAACACTGCGGCCTCAATCAGCGAGCAGAAATTTTACTTGGTTGACAACTTTGACCGATGAAGCTTCTTGGACGAGTGGTGAAATATGTTCAACCCTACAGCATTAATGCATCGAATTTCATCTGGACGTGACCTCGAGGACACAAACAGATCGAGTGAAAGCTGTTGTAACGTTGTTTCACGCACACACACACACACACACACACACACACACACACACACACACACACACACACACACAAAACGTGATTACATTCTTGGATGCGTCTGCTAGCAAACGGTACAGTTAGTACAGACAGTGCTGCTGTGAAAATCCGGTTGCCTTGGTTTCAGGTTTCTCTAATTACACCATGACGTTTCTACATCACCACAAGTCGTATGAATAAAAGGGCATATGCAGAATCTTTGTCCTCTGTCTTTGCTGCCCTGTAAGGGTGTGAGATTTGCCCTTTTCCAGTTCCTGCTAGGCTCAGTCAAGTGTAGACACACACACACACACACAAACCCACACATACACACTCTTGATGCACACACGCAGAGCTATGTCAAGGAGAGTGGTGTGTGACTCTCGAGTCTCACCCAAAGTCTTCAAAGTCACTGAAGAGGGAGAGATAGTGTGTGTGTGTGTGTGTGTGTGTGTGTGCGTGTGTGTGTATGCCTAACACTAAGGAACTGCCCAGGGGAAAAGAGCACATGAGCAGTGAAAAGGGGCCAACTCAATAATGCAAATACTGTCTCATTAATGAACATTATACATAAATGAATAATGTCTTAACACTTGTGGCAGTGATATAATAAAAGCTCTTCCATTTTTAGGGACACAATTTTTGTCTCATCACTTCAGATATTTGCCTAATTTAATTTGGCCAAACCTTGCTTGTCTGAACAGGTCTGCTGGTTAATTGGTCTAATTATAAAATTATTGTTTTTGGTTGTCTTTAGAAATTAGTGAGATAATAGCTTCCAGTCATACCAATGATAAAGAATAATAGAAATGAGAAGTGTGTTGCTACTATTATATGTTCATCGTCAATGGTGCCATCTGCTGGAGCGCAGTGAAGTTACAACCCCGATTCCAAGAAAGCCGGGACGCTGCGCGAAACATGAACGAAAACCGAGAAATCTCAGCAAGTCAGAGGCAAGGCAGGAAACTTAACACTGAATGTCCGTGACGCGCGATCCCTGACGCAGCACTGCATTAAAAACTGATATGACTTAATAAAGGATATTAGTACGTGAACTTGGGAGTAAGCACAGTTTGTTGTTCCTTTTTAAATTTAAGTTAAGACTCTACCATTCGAAGTGAAAGCCGAGTATCAACAACATCCAGAAACACTGCCGACTTCTCTGTCCTGAGCTCATCTGAGACGCAAAGTGGAAAAATGTGCTGTGGTTTGACGAGTCCACTTTTCAAACTGTTTTTGGAAATCATGAACCTCATGTCCTCAGGGCTAAAGAGGAAAAGGACCGTCCAGATTGTTACCAGCGTAAAGTTCAAAAGCCAGCATCTGTGATGGTGTGGCGGTGTGTTAGTGCCCTTGGCGTGAACAACTTGCACATCTGGGAAGGCACCATTAATGCTGAAAGGTACAGACAGGTTTCAGAGCAACATATGCTGCCATCCAGGTGACGTCTTTTTCAGGGACGACCCTGCTCGTTCCCTCAAGACAACGCCAAACCTCATTCTGGACAGACAGCCAGGCTTCATAGTTAAAGAGTGTTGGTTCTGGACTGGCCTGCCTGCAGTCCAGACTTGTCTGCCTTTGAAAATGTGTGAAAATGAAGAGCAAAAATACAACAACGGAGAGCTCGGACTGTTGAGCAACTAAAGCCATATGTCAAGCAAGAATGTGAAAGACTTTCTCTTAAAAACTTGAACAATTAGTGTCCTCAGTTCCCAAATTCTTAGTGCTGTTAAAAGAAAAGATGATGCAACACAGTAGTAAACATGCCCTTGTCCCAATGTTTCTGGAGCGTGCTGCAGACATGAAATTCAGAATGAGCGTCTATTAACAAAAAAAAACAATAAAGTTTATCATTTTGAACATCGCATATCTTGTCTTTGGACTGTGTTCAGCTGAATATAGGTCAGAAAGAATTTGCAAATCACTGCATTCCTTTTTTTTTCACGTTTTACACGACGTCCCAACTTTCTTGGAATCAAGAGTTGTATGAAAAACGATGATTTGCATAACCAGAAAACATTATATCATAGTACCTTAACAGATGTGGCAGATACTCCATTCCCTCAAAATAATTGACCTGGTTCAGAAGCTTCAGCATTGCTCTAATCGTCAGAGTTTTCTCTGAAGTTGAGCTTTGTTTCAGGTCAGCAACCTGCAATTCTGTCAAACCATTAGTGTCTGAGCCTTCTGCTCCGGAGTAAATATCAAACATATTTCTCCATAATCTCTCAATCTGTAACCTATTTATAAATGTGAACAAGTTTGTCAGAGCAAGAAACAAGAAACACTGCGGATGCCTGGAGCCGCACAGCTGATGTGGAAGACTAGAATACAAAAATACATCACAGTTCATGACAGCGAGCAGCAAAATTAAATGACAGCCATGCAGCACACTCCAATATTCAGTGACTCCAAAGAAATCTCTCTCCACTTTGTCAAAGGATGTCCCAGATCTGAGCTTTCTAAATTGGTTTCATGTTGTGTTTTTGTTTTCCTGACAGTTGCAGCCCAAAGACTGACTTGACTTAAAGATGTCTTGAATCTTTTGACTTTGGGTTAAATGTCACAGTAAGAGGCAGTTAACGGTGCGGACACACACTTTGATTGTTGAGATGATGAAGGTTGTGATTTGAGCACCAGCACTGATCGGGGCCGGTTGGCGTAGGCAGCCGTGCTGTTTAATGATTTTGATACTTCTCCCACTGATTAAGGCTCCATTGAGCTCTCTGTCAACATCACATAACAGAGAAATAATAATCAATGGTATAGGAATTTGTAACTAAACAGCCTTTAATTTTATTGCTGGTCTGCTCCCATTTTGGTTTGTTTCTTACATTTTATCAACTTTTTGAAGGGTTTGGATACGGGGTTTAAGATTCAAAGAGGCAAAGGATGATATTTGTGAGCAGTACATATTTCAGCCAGAACTGGATGAAAAACAAACTGGGCTCAAAAACAAGAAAGGGCAATAGAATCCTCTTTGTTTTTCCTTTTCAGTGGGTGAGTTTTTACAAAATGTTGTTGTAAAGAAAGACAATATATTTGTTACTTACATCTATTTTACTGCTGCAGCTTTGGCTAAACATGTAATGATACATAGGCACTCTGCATATCAACTTCATGCTTCTCTCTAGGCTGAAATAAAATATGCAAAGTGCCATTTGATGTCCAGATGGTTTGCACATAGCATATATACATATATATAGATCACTTTTTCTGTCCAAAATGAATCTGACTGGGGATTTTTCATTTTAATGGTATGTGACCCCTTTGTTACAGCATGGGGTAAACTATTTATATACCTGAGATTTTAGTTTCTGATGTTTGTGGTGATTTAGCCATGACTTACAGCACTTCTGTGGGCTCTGGTTGTTGCGGATCAGAGCCTTCTGCTTTGCATCGCGGAACAGTCTCGTCCAGTTCACAGTGCTGTAGTAGCAAAGCTGGCTGTTCTCCGCGATGTGGACGTTCCCAGCGCTGATCTCTCTAAGGGACTGGAGCTGCAATGATGAGATGCCCTGCTGCTTTAACACCAGCAGGGAAATCCCACTGAGAGGGAAGAATGGGTGGAGGTAAGAGGAAGAGAGGAAGGGATGGAAGATGAGAGGAGCAGGTGGAGAGGGTGAGGTGAGGAGAGGGGGGAAGAAAGGGAGGGGAGAGAGGCAGAGACGTTGGATTTATTTCACAGGTTTTGATGCCATAGTTAGGTGTTTTTTCTGGAAAAATCTATTTTCTGTCATGTTATCATGCGAATTATTCATGAATATTGCATGACGCAATTTCTCTCTTATAAATCACTTTAATTCCAACAAATAATGTTCATATGCAAACGACCAATTTAAGGGAAATGTAGTGCTGCCTAAATCCATCACTCTGTGTACATGGTTAAATAATACAAATGACAATAGCAGAATAGGTGCAAACATGTACTGTAACTCATATAGGTCAAGACTAGCATAACACACTGCCACCATAGCAAGTGACACAATGCACATGGAGCTTGTTTGTCTATGATGTTATATATGTGAAGTACAACTGGCATGAGATCACAGAGTGGTCGGATGGTGCGCTTGAATTACACTCCTTTGGCTGCATTTGCATTTGCCCAATAAACAAACTTATATAGAGAGTGACACTGTTCTCTGTCCACTTAAAGTCCATACAGCAAATCACAACAGGAATGCTTTAAGCTCCTCTTATAGTGCATCCTTCACATCAGTTCAGCTGAAATCTGTCATATATTTTCCACACTATTTTTAAAGTCTGACCAAAATCATTTGTGCTGCTGATCTTGTAACAGAGACCTGGAAGCCTCTATGCTGCACTTTACACTCAAAGCCACTGAGTTAGGTTTGGATGGAAATGTGATGGATTCAGTACAAAATGCAGGCAGGACATTGAGCAGGACGCAGGTGTTCAGCAGGAAACAGAGACCAGGAACACTGGGAACAAAAGTCGATGGTGCTACCAATTATCTCCACCGTGGTCTTGTTTGCAAAAATTACACCACAGAATTATCATTTCACAATGATACCATGTGTTTATAATTTAACATGTTCCATCTAGAATATTCTATTATTGTTAAACTTCAATTACTACACTGCGTCTGCTTCGCTGTTTTCTCTTCTCACATTTCGCTATATGCTCCTGCAGTGACTTCTTTTACCATTCTGCCCTCAAGCCTCTCTTTATTTCTTTTTTTCTTCATTCTGTCTCCCGCCCTTCCCCATATGCCCCACTTGCACAGTTTAAAAATGACAGGAGGCCACTGGGATGTCAAAGCCATCAGATAGACAGAGTATGCAGGATCGAGTGCAGGATAAGGGTTGATGGCAGCCTGTAATTTGTACTGCAGCCTGCTGTTTCCATCCGCAGGTGGACGACACACAAGTGCGCGCACACACAGCCTTATGCGCACACACTCACGTCCCACACGCTGCGTCCCACAGGCCACTCTGCCATCAGCCACACAGACGCTCACTTGGTTTCCAACCAAATGTCACAATACATTTTCAGAGGACATTTGAATAAACATTAAATGATAAATAATTATGTTCTATCAGCTGGGTTAAAACAAGCGAGCTGGCTTCTTAAATGTCAAAACAAAACCACCACAAGGTGTTTCGAGAACCAAACAATGTTGGACTAATTTCTTTGATGAAAGAAATGAAATAATGAAATACACCAAGGACTTTTAATTGGTATTAAAATGATTTAAATATACAGTATAACCCACTCATTTACCCATGGGCACTCTTCAGTCCTCCGTCTTTCTCTGCATGTCACATCCTCTGCACTGCCTTATGGTAGCATGTTGTTACTGTACTTCTTGAAGTGAAAACTGCTCACAATTGATGTAGAAATACATTTGATATGTTTAAGCTTGCACAGTAAAATAAATATCAATGCTTTGCTTGTTCACACCTTGGAGATGTACATTTCTACTTTGATGTGGGAAGCTTTGATACATTCTAACCAATTTAATCACCTTTTACTCTTTTTCTAATTTCCCAAAGAGTTCTAGTCAGAGAAAACTGATGTTTTGGTTTGGCTAAAAAAATTGAAACTAATCCCGTAAATGTATTACCAGCTTGCCTTTCTTTCCCAAGGACTGAGCTCTGTTTGAGGCAGCATTGACACAGCTTTGACATGAATCACACCATAGTCTAAAAAAAAAATATCCAATCACAGCAAAGCTATTATGTTCTCAGGTGTGTACCTGTACACTGCTCTTCCCCCAATCGTCACCAAGTTGGAGAAAACGCTCAAGTCTGTCATGTTGTCAGGCCAAGACTGGATGTTCAGAAAGCCTAAAAGGGGACACAGACACACACACACGGGTTATAATGAGTCACTAGTACTGACAGACGAGAGCTGTCCATCACATCTTCTATTTCACACAGTGAGAGAATGAGTAGAGAGAGAGAATTAGCAGCATTCCAGGACCACAACAACCACACCACCTGAGTCTCATCTGGAGGCAGCCAAGCACTGCTATGCCAGAAAAATGCTATAGCGCAGCGAGTCCACGGAGGAGTTTGGCGCCAGCTATGATGAGTCTAAAGTTTGATATATCAATATTTTTGCATTTCCTTTATCTGCCTCCCTACTGTTGAATCATTTAGAAGATTAAATGAATAGCTGAGAGGATGGCTGTGGCTCATTTAGGATTTTCAATAATGGATTCAGAAGAATGAAATATTTAGCAGAGAAACGGCAGGGGGTAAAATCCCCGAGCCAACACCAGAGGACAAACAAAACAGCTGGATGAGGCCCTGAGACCGAGGGAAAATGAACAAGAGGGTGAGGGAGGAAGAGATGAGGGGGAAGAGGGTGGAGGTCCGGGTAACCATGACGACAAACCAAACACAAAACCTCGCAAATTCATTTATTAAAGGAAAACAGAGGCTACAAGCTGCTGATGTATTGCCCTCCTTGTAAAGGCAGAGGAGGAGAGGGTGGTGGTGGATGGTGGATAAAAACCTTGTGGGTGTGATGTGCAGTTTGATGCATTCTCCAATCAATGAACACTATTGGACTCCATTATATTAAACTGTGTGTTTTCTTCCCGCAGGATGCATAACTTTGTTTATCCAGAAACGGTGGGGGAAGGTGGAGGGAGCGGAGTTGCAGAAAAGAAGGCAGCTCGTGGCTTGTTGACAAGAGAGCAATAACCTTCAACAGCACCTTTATCAGTTTGTGGACATTGTTTTGTTTGTTGTGTCAATCACAGCTGGGCAGCAGAGGGGGGTCTGGGTGGATGCTTATTAAGAGTGTTTGATGAGGAAATGAGAAAAAAAAGAATGGAGTCAGGTAATTGTGAGGAATCACACACCAGGGTCCGTGCAAATGGACATGAGTGGAATTTGATACACAGAGTTATTCTCCTTATTCAAGAGCACAATGGACAAAAATCCACAAAAATGGAAAACTAAGCTTAGTATATAATACAATGCTATTTACTTTATTTACTTCTTTTCCCAGAGAAGACAAAATACGTGTAATAATGGCTGCCATTGTGATAGAATAGTAAAAGGAATTTGTTTTGTTATAAAATATTATGTGATATTTATACAGAATAAGAACATGTGCTGCTTGGAAACGGTTGTTTGTAAAAGCAAACAGCAGCTTTGGTACTTGTCCATCTTGTTTATTGCATCTCTGTCCCTGACCTCATGGTGTGCAGTTCAGGATGCCGAGGGCCTCTTAGCCCAGACGCAGCAGTGCTATAGGATCGTTAGCGGTGTACTTGTTGGCACTAATTGTCTTAATGGGGGTGCTTCCTAATCAAGGTAACAAGCCACTGCCTGCTGCACACTCGCTGTGCTAATGTGATACTGGGCTAACAGCACACATAAGCTATGTATGTTAGAATGGCAATTGAATAAAATTTGTCCTCAACTGGATACAGCTTAAAAAAAAAAATAAAATCAAATAACAAAGGAGGCGATGACTGAATGCAGCATGGGAGTCAGAAGGTGGAAAATGCTAACAGCACTCACTGCAAGACCACAGCTGTCTAAATAAACAAGGAGAAAAGAATTATGTGTTGAAAATAATGTTATGCTTTAATCTTCTGAATTTTTTGACAGTGTGTCTTAAATTTGTCTTATTACTTTTTTTAATTTCCACATTTAATTTTAATCCATTTGTTTTTTCCTACCAAAGCTTTTGATTACACTTCAATATTTGATCTCTTACAGGCTCAGTGAAAACAGCAGCTGGTCAATGCTGTTCCTGCTGTCGGGCTTTGCACGGGTTTAGGGGCTAAGACGGATGGTACTGATGATGAAGCGTCCACCATCCTTGTTTGTGTTCAGTGGTGAAGCTATTGTCTGGAGTTAAAGACAAGGTCTAATGATATCCTATATTTTTCTTATTATAAACAAATCCCATGAAATCCCATGTCCTGGGTGACATGTTTCTTGATTACGATGGCAATGCAATTCATCTTTAGTCAAACCCACACAGTGGTGTACCAAATCCATACTAATCCTCATCTGGAAATAGCCCCCTTGTGCCCTCGTTCCTGCCTTTGGAGTAACCTTTGATAAAAGCCACAGTGCCCAGCTGTTTTGAGAAATTCCTAAGTCCTTTTTAAAAATCAAACTATGTATATGTGACCTGTTTTAAAAGATTCATAGTACATCTTCAGCAGGAACGAGCCAGTTGTGGCTATGTGAAGCAGAGAGAGGTGGAGAGTATAGCATTGTTGGAAATTGTTGAAAACATAGAATAACAGCTACATAATCCTTAAACAATAATAAAATAAATACATTTTAAACATTGAATAAACTTTCGACAGAAGACAAAACAACGTGCTGCGGCATTGCAGAGAGTCATTTAGGATGCACATGTAATTTATGGACAATACTAATACTAGTGGGGTCTTAGGGGAATTTATCTTAACGCTGTTAATAAGTGTGATCGGACAGAAATGCATTTAGCCTCATCTTAATATTTCGGTGTCTTCACCTTCTTCTCACCTCTGCTTGTGAGTGTTTTTTGAGCAGAAAAAGCAAAGTGAAAAGATCACCTATCAGCGGCAGTGTTCTGCTGAGAGACACGCCGCCGGCACACCAATGCACAAAGCAAATTACAGCGTAGAGCCACTTAGAGAAGAAGGCCATGAGCTCACAAGCAAAGGTTAAGAGTGCTTAAATTGTGGTGATTACATTCCGGGTCACAACACTGAGAAAGCCACTTGTGCTAAGCTGCGTGAGTCGCCCACTCTTTGGGTGGAAGCTGATCTCGTGATACGTATTTGATGGTGGTGAAAAAGAGAAGCGAGAGTCACTTAATGAAAGAAAGAAAGAGAAAGGAAAGAATGGGAGAGAGATGGGTATGGTGGTGTGTTCCTCCTCCACAGCTCATTTGAAAACCAGAGCAGTGCTATAGTAGTTGTGACCTTGGGGTCATGGAGGCAGGTTGGCTGCTTCAGTTCAAAGTCACGTTCTCTTGACGGCTCGGAGAGATGACAAGCTGAGCTGACACACATCACTGACTCGCCTGCATTTTGTTTGGCCATTGGTTTGTCCCTTCTCTCAAACTGGAGTCAGTAACCGAGAGAGAGAGAGACAAAAAAAATCCAACAAAAACAGACCTCTTGGATTGATTTTATCTGGGGTAAATGCATTATTGCACTTACCGGTTTCATTCTTCCGAGGTATTTGCTCAGTTATACAAAATACTTACAATGCATTCAGAAACAAACGCACTGAGAGTCAGATTTGAGTTGAAAGGCAGAATGAAAAATGTGTGATTGCAGCAGCTAATTACGCAGTTAATTGCTCACTTATATTATTTTAAGCATAAGACCATTTTAATAGCCTCTGCCTGACACTTTTTACATGCCCAGTCATTCTGAGGAACACTCAATGGTTTCCTAACCTTAAATAACAACATACAAATGGCTTTTTAATGTTTGTCCTCTTGTTTCATTGCTGCATCTGATCAGATTAGAGGCCTACAAATGAGCTATAGCTGACGTCTATGGTCAGTTTCCCTCACAGGAAGGTACGGGGCAAGTGTGGTCATTGTTGATACAGCAGTACTCTGAAACTTGCACTACTCTCTTTGCTCTAGAAGTATAACAAACCAAGTGCTGTTCATTACAGAGTGTTTGCTTTGAATCATATTAGACCATGCAGATGCATGTGGAGGGACCACGAAAGCACGAGTGGTGTAACTGAGCAGGTAGACATGAATTAGCCACTAGTATTATATTTGTCCAGCCACTTTTGCATTCGCTGCTCCATATATTACATTGAAAGAATAATTCTGTTAATCAGTGTTGGGTAAGGTTACTTAACTCATCAGAGCACTTTTGCGTTCACAAGAATGAAAACCCTTTGTGATTCCTGACACATGTGGGTAAAATTGTTCAGAGGGAGTGTAGCCGACTGTATTGACAGTAATGTATTGACTCTACAGTCATTGCATAGTCTAGTCTACGGCCTATAATTTGTAACTGTGCAGGCTACTGCAGGAATAACAGATGCAATATCCCCTTTATGGCTCTTTATTGACCATTATGATTGATTGCAAGCAAACATAGAATCAAAAGGGTTCCAGGGTGCAATGCATGTAGCCCAGCAGGCTCAAACAACATGTAACATGCTAGTAAACAAGAAAGTAAATAGAAAGCAAGGCGGTCGGAGTGTTGTGGAGCTGTGCTTAGCAGGTGCTTCTTCAGATTTGAAGTGGAGCTGTTCTGCGCTGACAGACACTCACCACCCAGACACAATTTGCCTTTCACTGTGATTTTCCTGCCTTTCACGCACAAATTCAAAATAATACTTCCATGACGTAAAAGCTGTCCTCTCCAGCATCTCGCTGGCTAAGCTGCACATGTGCTTCCACCAGTGAGCAGACACGGCCAAGGATTGAGACAGAAACAGTGCAAATGTGTCGGGGGAATATGGTACAATTTTAACAGTAACAGATTGCTTATCTAAAAATGTTACTAAAAAATGATTACTAGAATTGCAAAACTAATGCGTTACATTACTCATTTCAGCAAAAAAGTAATCTGAGTACTCTGACAAATGACTGTAACTCGTTACTCAACACTGATATGAATACTTCCTTGTCAGCGGTTGCAGGAGGAGGAGGTTCAATGTGTAACAGAAATAATTTATATCTGTGTGTGTTTCAGAGATGCTTTTCACAACCAAAATAAGACAAATGTCAACACAGTCCGAAGTAAATGTGTTTTTTTTTTCATTCAGCTTTTGTAAAACCCCTTCATAAGTCAAAAATGTGACAAACAATATTCCAACAGTAATATTTTCTCATTTCATGAGGGAGTGTCACATTGGAGATACAAGGTTTCTTTGTGATGGCATTGTCAAACGTCTGGGCTGGAGAGATGACAGTGTACATGCAGCTCAGAAGTGGTGGTGGTGGTGGTGGTGGTGGCATAGGGGAGCTGGAGGATTAACAATGCGCACCACATGTTCTGGATCTTTTCTTCATGGTGCGTGAAGGGAGAGCTGGGACTGTGGGACTCAGGGCTAGGGACTCCCCGAGGGAGAAGCAGCAGAGAGACAGAGGAGATTGAAAGACTCATCTGATATTCATCTTATGCTGCAATGTCTGTCCTTGGTGTGGACAGTCTCAGGGGCGGGGGGTGAGGTAGACTTGAGCAAATGCACGCACAAATACACACAGAAGCATCACATATATGAACACTCTGCGTGGCAACAAAGTGCAGGAGAAGGGAAGGTCATTTTTTTTTTATTTCTTTGTTTGTTTACTATTCGTATGCATGTGTGGAGATGCACGGCGCACAGGTGATATTACTCACCTGTGATCTCGCGAACGGTGCGGAATACATTGAGCTTTTCTGGGTCCAACGCTTCAATGTTGTGATAGACGTCCCTGTGAATGACCATGGGAGATCAGAACGATGCAAACAAAAACAGAAAGATCATAGCATCTGTGCATTAAACTCACCCAGACATGGAAGACGACGATTTAGAAAAATCAGATCAAACCTGTAAAATGTGATTTTTGTGTAGTTTTTTTTTTTTTTTTTTGCTTGTTGCTTATAAACGATGGCTTCATCCATCCATACATAATATACACGTTTGCAACACGCTCCCCACTGCAAATTGCTTTTACATTCCTTAGAGTAATTTATGAGTATGTACATTTGTCAGCCGTCTTCTTACTCTCAAGGCATTTTCAGTGTATTCACATCCCTCTCCTCATCAGCCTCACAGGTAATATCGTTTAGATTCATTCGAACAATTAACACCACGCTTACACGTTTTATTCAGGCTTTTATCTCAAGCAATATTCAAGCAAGAATTATTATTTATAATATATTACAGCAATTGGAATTTATCTGAACCATTACTCAAGTTCAATTTTAGTTTTTCAGATTCAGAAACATATTTCATTTTAACACTGTCAGTCCAGGACTTCCTTCATTAAAGCTATCGTCTGATGATCACAGTTCCACTCCTCCTTTAATCATTCTGATAAGCCAAATCCTCCAAACTCTCACCCTTTGATCCCGGTGATGAGGAACACCAGGTTGCCGTTGATTTTGGTGCAGTTCACAAACTTGTCGATGTTGCTGGAGTCCACTGTCTGAGCTGACTGTAGGCTGGCTGTACCGATGCCGTCGCACGCTGGAACGTGCAGAAAGATAGCAAAATGCATGAGTTTGATTGAATGTCTTTAGCCGCCATGTTAAAATCATGCAGATTTAAAAGGCAAGCAATGTGAGTGTAAGTGAGCATATTCTAAAACATCTGTCTGTGGCTTACCTTTGGGGCAGATGTCAGTACATGGAATGCACATCTTGATGCGGTTCTCCTCCACCTCCATCTTGTTACTGGGGCACGCTCTCACACAGGAGCTGTGGTCCACCACAAAATTATCTGAAAAAAACAAGTCACTGTAAATGTCAAGTACAGATGGCTGCTGTTTGTCCCACAGGAACATATAATAAGTGACACTTTGCGATCACATAAGATAAGACAGCCTTGAAAGTCACTTTTATTGACTTTGACAGATGCTCTCATGACTGCAAGAGTTTCTAGAATGCCAGTTTTATTATATAATATCAATTGATGGATGCTCAAATAATGAGTTCAGTGTTAAATATTCACTAATCAGAGAAACAAATGCTTTTTACATGTTTGTCCAAATCACTATTTGTATGTCTACTACTCTGTTATTTTAATTATGTTCATTTTAGCATTTCTCTATTAATTCACCAACCCACCCTACAGAAAAGGGGGCTCACATAAACAGCTGTCAGAATCTGTGAACTTAAAAACTCACTCCAATGAAAATCAAGTTTTTAACCTTGTTATCATGTCCATATGGGATTTTTTTTATGTCATGTGCCTGAGGAACCAATCCCATCAACAGCACTGATTTACCACAAAACTTCATTTGAAGCCTGACGCCGTTCCAATCTGTTTATCCTGGGGACACAGTGAGTAGGAGCCAACATGTTCGTCGACAGTTGAGGTTATTTTTCTCGTGTTTTATTCGTTAACAGTGTGCAAACAAATCTGGTGGTGTGCTAGATAATGCTAGCCAATGTTAGCCTGCCAATGTTACGTGATGATTCATGTAAATGCCGACAGGACATTTTATATGGCTTGGGGGTGTTGACAAAGAAAGTTACAGCAAACGTTAGTCAAAACACTTTGTCAGATAGCTAAGCTGCCAATGAGGTTTGTGTGTTTTATGAGCCCAAGCTGCAGGCGAGTGGGGGAGGGGCGGGTGGAGATAGAGGCGCAGACTGCTTAGATCTGTGCATACGACATGAAGGCAGTTAAATTAAGTTCTTTCAGACCCAAGACAAAAAAGAATTAACACCGACCTCATATGAATGTTATACAGTTGACCACAAATGAAAAATGACTAAAAACAAAGAAGAAGTGTGATGAAAGCAACAATACGTCACACTGAACATTTAAATGGTTACATGATACTGCATTTCATGTCTGCGCAAAAGCAACACTGCCTTCGAGCTCAAGTCCCACTTCCCTCCCTGCTGCTTGGCCTTTTCACTGATGTTGGAAGCAGCGTGGGGCGTCCACAATTAGCTGTGTGCATGGTGAGTGGTTAGCAGTTAGCTGGGTAGTGGTCACAGAACAGGGCAGATATATGAAGACGAACAATGTCACTCAGTAGATATGATGGTGATGCAGACCCCTGCTCATCAAGATGAAGGAGTGTTGGGGTGAGACCTTGAGCAGCAGTACAACCGTGAGATGTGTGCAACAGAATAACTGAAGATTTGGCAGATGTCTGGTATTTCTTGATGTAGAAAGGGTACGAAATAAAGATTAGTACGAGTATAGACTCTCTGTGGTGTTGTTAGTCTCCCTTCTGTGCATTTCATGATCCATGTTGATAAGTCTGTCAGGCCATTCCACACCACGGCCACATGTGAACCAGGGCTAAGACTCAAACTGCCTCTTCAGTGCCGAGGGCCACGCACATGCTCCAGTCATCCCTGACAGCAAAATGGCACTGCATTTGTTGTTGCTGTTTGTACTCATCACACTGATTTTATCATCCAGTTTAAAGGTGCAGCTCAGCACCAAAATACCCATTCAGAGCAGAGGAGAATAACACCTGTGTTTACTCAAATGACACGTGGTCAGCCCAAAGCCCACCACCGCGTGGTCATCAAAAACACACAGCTGTGAGTGTTGTTGAACTTTCTGTCCATGAATATATTCATTTTCACTGTAATACCTTCTTTTTCTATTTGTTTTTGTCATGAATGATCTTTGCTTATACTTTTTTCTTGATATTTTGAATTACTTTGAGTCCACACTGAAACTAAAGAGGCTTTCCTCCATTTCTAGAGGTAAATAATCCCTCTCCTCCCTCTCTGCCCATAGATCTCAACACCTCGCCGTTTGGGTTCAGTGAATGCTCACGTGTGATACATCAATCTCATGCAGAGCGAAGGTAATGAGGAAGAAATGCTGGATTTAAAAGACAAGAACACAAACAGTATGAGTGTGTTTATATGTATATTTATGGGAACCCTGATCAATATAATGCATCCCATAGCCCTTTACCTCGATCTTAACCATCACCATTAAACGCTACAGCACTTCCTCAACTTAACCAAGCTGACGGTAATCCTACCCCCAAACTTAACCCTTAAACAGCACTTTATAGAATTGAGTTTGTGCAAATGGAAAATGGATTTATATTAACACAGTATATGGTGGTTGGTACATTGTCCAGATCGAACCACCGACATTCTGGTACGTGGACAATCTGCTCCACCTCCTGAGTCACAGCCTGTGTGTGTGTGTGTGTGTGTGTGTGCGTGTGTGTCCAGGTGGTAAGACTTACGTGGACACTTCTTGACGCAGAAGGCTCCATAGGTGTACTTCGCCCTTGGGTTGTGTTCCAGTTGGAAAGTGGTGGGGTTGTAGACAAATGGCTGGGGGCACTGGGTCACACATGCCCCACTGTCATTGAAGTTGGTGCAGGCCTGCAAACACACACACCAAGAGCACACACAGTGGTGAAACAAGTATTTAGATTCTTTACTTTACCCTATCCCTGATGGTATGCAGCATGCATACAGTACAGGAGATTTGTTGGATGGTAGTGACATATAGGTGGACGTGTTGTTTTAAACCTACATAGCAAACAACACTATTACTTGTGTTTAAATATCAAGAGAGGACCCAAACATTCACTTCACCAAACCAGATTTGAACTGAGATTTTCCTCCAAAGTGGCCAGAGTTGACATTACTGAATGGTGTTGGCAGAGAATCACCTGTATGCACCCAATGAAATAAGCACTGGGACAAAGCGTGATTTGCAGTCAGTCGAGACTGTCGCTCTCTCAACTGGAGCAAAGTTCAAAATGGCTTCCTGATTTAATCATCCTTGATTCCTCTAAAAAAGACGAAGAATCAGTCAGAGAGAAAAATAGACAGTGGACAAGAGACAGTCAGGCGGAGAGTGTAAAAATGAGCAATAATTACCTCCGTTAATGTCCTGAAAAATAAGGTCTTTTATCGAAGAATACATGTGAGACTTTGATGCTTTGCTCTCTCATTTGGGGAGCAGTTAAAAACACGACTTCCTGATTTATCTCTTCTTGAGTATGATACGATAAGAACTTGCCTGCCCAAAGTCAGACAGAGGAGTTCCACATTGATGGGTTGAGTTCTGAATTACAAGCGCAGAAACATGCTTAACATGCAGAGGGATGAAAATAACTCTGATACAGCACATGGCAAAGAGCCAGGATGGAGGAGTGGCTGCAAAGTATTGAACAATAGCGCTGATGTGGGGAAGGAATGGAAATTAAATGTCACTTAATGATATTTGCCATACAAAAGAAAAACAAGGCATGGAATTAAAAAATCCCTTTGAAAGGAAAGGAAAGTTAAATGTCACAAGTAAAATGTGTCATATTTGTGAAAAACAAGACATGTGAAAGTACAGTGTGGACAGAAACTAGACTGCTGTACTGTGTAGTGGTTAAGGTCACAGTAAGTTTGCTGGAAATGAATGGAAGTCAATGTAATGTCCTCTAAAGTGATGGAAACAGGACTCTGTGTGTGTGTGTGTGTGTGTGTGTGTGCGTGAGCGTGTGTGTCCACTTACAAAGCAGTCTGTGTCCTTTGGTCCATAGCAGCCACCTGCACACTCACGATGGCAGCAGTCACTAACATAGGGACCAAAACAACGGCCGTCACACTGCTCAGCACACACTGTCTTAGTTACTGTGGGGCGACAGACGCATAAAAGAGAAAGACAGAGAGAACAGAGTTATCATATCGTAAACACCCAGAGTGAAATGCTGCTGAGGACTAGTCCACATAGTAATGTTATTGTAGTGAGGAAATGGAAAGTACACACACTGCAAATGTATCACTGTAAAACGGGCAAGGACTCTGAGAGAAGGATGGCATTAAAAGATAACTAGTTTGCTCTTATGGGCTCGTTCTTACTCTGTAGTGAGCGTAATTAAATTTGTCACCTTCCGCTCTGGCAGTATGTAATCAGTGTCATGTAGATAAAGCTATTTGAACTGAAATGAAATTAATTCACATCTAAAATGTCCACACACAACAATATTCTTCCGCGACCCCCGTGACAAACCGATGGGTGTCTGACACCTGCACTGAAATCGCCCGGCAAAATGTGTGTATGTGTGTGCGCATCTGTGTGAGGCCAGTTCAGCCGAAGCTAAGGAATCCCTGCCACCTACTAGCTGTCTTCAATCATGTTTCCGTCTCCCTGCGCGCTCCTCTGAGGGTCTCTGGCTGGATTTGACAGAAACATAGTGATTTCTATCTGACTCTGACTCTGTACTGCCGACCCTTCGTGGTGAGCGTCTGTCCACCCTTTCCTGTCGTAATCATACGGGCTGCCGTATGACTGTGTGCCTCGCTTTTTGACAGCCATATGTAAATGTACACACAGCGCTGACAGTTCACAGATAAAGACAGATGGTGAAATAAATGTCAGCAGTGGGATTTATGTGATGGAGCAGGGAAAACCTTCCTAAAGGAAATGCTATTGGGGATGGGAAAAACAGGAAAAGGCTGCAGTTGCTGCAGAGGATGTGAATTTCATGGGACTTGTTGCTATAGCTTCTGAATCCACTCCAGTGTTGGACTTCACTCATTTTAAGAAATGCTTTGCTGATTTTTATTTCAAATAATATTGCATCATTATACCCTGAAGGATCAGTAATTTGCAGTTTTAGTTTGTTCCTCCATCATACCCCTAAAATCTCATCCTTCCTGACAAATCAGGATCCCCTTTCCTGAGAAAATGAACATGCACTGATTTTCTTGCTCCCTCGAGTGTATAAAATGAAGTAATGGGAAAAGTTCCTTCCAAAAAAATAACAACTTTCTAGAATTTCTAATCAAAGCTGATTTGTGAGGAAAACAACCAATGATGAAGGAAAACAAAATAGATGGATCATCCCGCTCCTTTTTTTTTATAGTCAGATATGCTGATACAGCTAAAAGCAGTCACAGATGTTATTACTCAGATTGAAGCAGTAAGTTGTCTCTGTACACATTTCTGTGACTACTCTTATGATGGACAATATTTTGTGGTTTTTGCCCTTATTTGGAAAAAGACAATATTCCTACTAAGCTGTTTGGATGACTTATGAAAATGAATATTCCATTAATATTCCTGCTTGCAGCCGTGCATGCTCCCGCTAAAGCGATGACAGGCGAGACAGCCTCCCTCTTCCATTCATTTAACCACCTTCCTGAAAAGGTCGGCGTTGCAATATGTACACATAACCAGAAATGTGGGCTTTTCATTTGTGCATGCATCTCTACCCCAGCCAAACGGTTGGTTAAGATTACTTGGTTTGTTTACAACATACAGTGCTGACTGTAAACAGGCAAGAGACTACGTGTTGCAAACTGCAGTAGAATCCCAGCTGAGACACATATTCTGAATGCACACTGTACACACATGCACAGAATCCTCCTAAAACCTGAATAATATCAGCATTTCCCACATGTCATAATTGGAAAATGCCACATTCACAATAAGGTCTAATTCACAATATCCAATAGAACAAGCTGTTTATGTGACCTGTATCAAATCTGGAATACTGTCATATTAGAAATAGTGTAAATTAGTGCAAACGCAGTCCTTGTTAGTGTACAACGTTATAAACCAAATGCTGGTGCGTGAATGTTCTGTATTTTTGTTTATGTGTGCACCCACACTGTGTTTTCATGCACGCTGTGTTTGCCTTTGGGCATTGCGGTGACGAGATACTATCACAGTGATGGATACAAGCCACAGACAACCCGACGAACACACATGCAAACACACAAACGCACTTCGCACTACGCCTAACGTACCATCAGTGGCATTCCATTAACGGCGCCTGGGCTAAAATGAAACAGCCTACTTTGCTCAAAAGACACTTTGTCAAACAAATGACCTTGTCAGGAGAGTGACGCAACGCTGTTGATCAATTTGGCTTTAAACTTCCACTTTAAGAAAAAAGGGGGGGGGGGAAAAACAAGCTGGTAACAACAAATACAAAAGGAATCCATCTCATAAAATATGCCTGCAAGCTTCAGTTTGAACAGGCTGTGGACAGTGGCATCAGTCACTGGAACCACTGCCTCTCAGTTCCCATTTACATGAGCTAAAATGTGCTTTTTTACATCTGGCTTCCAAAAGGACTTCATCAATAAAGACAGGATTTTTTTTTTTTTTTTTTTGTGGTGAAAACACTTTCTATACGTAGTAAAAATTGCCTAAGGCTCTGTGTAAATTTCACCGAGGCATCGATGGTGTAAATTTTCCACTCACATAAAAGCCTGATTTTAGTATAAGATATGGAACACACGCCTATAAGATACAGATCAAATGTGTGGGTTAAAGTTGAAGGTTTCATGCTTGCGTATGCTCGCAGTCAGCTCGATTTCATATCAGTAACAGTGGTTTCCTGCAGTGGAAGATTAGTATATACAAACTTCTTGCGCCATTCTTGCAGCATAATCATTTTATATGTGTGTTTAGCCAAAGTATAGAAGCGCTGTACCCAGATATTAGGTCAGAATATAATGGATAAATCGAAGAAGTCAATAACACTGAAACTTGAGGAGTCTCCTTTCTTGTTTTGATACTTTTTTGACATCACTGGCATCATTGCAACCAATACAGAGAAGCTGATGAGTCACTGTGAAGGACTAAAACTGAATAAGCTAAAAAACAGATACTTTTCATGCTAACGAGATTTAATAAGGGTGTTCATCATGATGTTCGTTTCTGAAATAAATCAAATAGAAAGACACAAGGGTACAAATTAAACCTGACTAATACAAATCTTATGTCTTATTGATTAGCTGAAGAAAAAAAAATGAAGAAAATTTCAATACAAGGGGACATCTGTCTTTGTGTTGTCCAGCTAATACAAGAGATGCAGATTCACCGAGTGATATTTTTAGGATCTGATGGCCCTCAGAGGTTTTACTGTGAACTCAGTCAGACACAAAGACACTTAGTTAAATCATTAAGTAATCGCTTTGCTGTTCAGTGTGATTCATACAGTATGTGGCCACTTTTTATCGAAATATCGCTAAGTATTTTCTAATCTGTAACTTTCTATTGCTTTTGTGGTGCTTCATAGTGAGTTTCACTATAAAAAGCTCTTCTGAAAGAACGTAATTTAACGTAATTTATGCACAATGCTTGGGTCACTGGAAGGAGGCTTGCTCTCACTGTTTTTAGGCATAATGAAAGAAAAAGTTTGCACAAAGGATGTTTTGAGATGAGGTACAAGTTACTTATTCGACTCATATTTATCCTTAGACATTAGCTTGGGTTGATAGTTGTGGCTCGATATCTCCGAGCCAGCTGATGGCTTCCAAAACAAAATGTAAAAACAAAAAATATAGTCATGCTGAAATAACCTCAACACAACTGTACCTCCCAGAAACAAGCTAAGGAGTTGCTGGTCATCAGACCCAGCCGGTAGCAGCAGTGACCTGTTAGAAAGAAATTATCAGCAGAGAGCAGCATTGGCTTATGGCCTATAAGTTAATTTGACTGTGTGCTATGCAAAGAAGCACTACTGCATCTTTTAGACACCCTGGACTGAGGTCTGAGAAGAAAGTCTAATTAACTGTTGAGAGTCATTTCAGTGTTGAGTTGTGGTTTTTAAAAAATAATCCTATAATGACCTGGTTTGCTGTTGGAAATGTTTGTCTGGCTGGCCATTAGCTGGCTGGGGTGATGACAGTCGATAGAAATACCAAGAATTAGGTTGTTTCTAACTCCACACAGGCCTTTCTCATAGTGGACAATACCTGCAATACCAGGAACTGCATTGGTGCAGCTAATAACTGCAATGATGGCTGTTCTAGTAGGTGTGCCAGTGACACGGCTTGAATAATCAGCTGTAGCTCTGCCGAACAGAATGCCAGAGTTAATGTTTTTGGGTCCATCTGCGTGAAGGACAGCCGTGACAAAGGTTTACCACATTAATATACTCACATTGTGGAAAGTTTTATTTTGGAGCCGACAATCTTCAGAGTCATTTAGCTAAATTAATGCAATGTTGATGTACCATACTGATACCATAGCGTAAAAAACTGAAATAACTAAAGAGGCAACTAAAGGCAAAATAATTGATCCTGATCTGTGGAGACCCTGCTAGGCTGTGCTTTTACAAACCACAAGAGCCCTCAGACTGCACTTCAGAGTTGTTGTTCATCTACTTCTGGGAAAAAAAAAAATCCTCTACATCAACTTATAGGACACACTCCACTACTGTTATATACAGCATCTGTGATTCACAAAGCCAGGAGTTGTGTTGAGTTGTAATTTACTCCTTGGGTGTATTCACCTCCCCCCTGAGGTGGTGACACCTAAAGCTGCTGTTTATTGTTGATTTTGAGACAGCTGAATAATTATTCATGAAAATGTCACAGAAAGCATCTCTGAAGTCATTTTTCATTTGACATTTTTACACTTATTCATTCCATGTGCTTCAGCACAATAAAATTGAAGGTTGTGAGGAAAAAAGGTAGAAGGGGGATGAATCATGACATCCATGTATGGATGAAGATGGCGCGATAATGGCTAAAAGGAGGCAGACAGACAGGGCCGGGGCTTATCGGGGGCTCGTCTGTGACGTGTTGTTAACAGGTCCTGGTCAAACAGTTCATCCCTCATTATCTTAATGAGATCGCGACCGCAGAACAAATACGATGAGACATGCCAGGGTTGGAAGGCATAGATGAAGTGGTCTGCGCACAGACTGATGGGAAGAGAGGAGGAAATTGATGGCGAGGGTAGTGCAATCAAACTGGAAGAGGAAGGGGAGAAACAAAGACATATTTAATGGAGAGAGGGGAAAAAAGTGTGCGAGTGCTATTTTTTGTCTGCATGAATATGTATGTGCTGTATTTACAGGAAAAGAGCCAAACATGGTCAGATTAGAGAGCAAGCTGTGTGTGCGTGTGTGTGTGTGTGTGTGTGTGTGTGTGTGTGTGTCTGAAATTATGTGTTCAACAGAGATGGAGGGATGATGAAAAATGGATGGATGGACATGTGCAGAGACAGAGTGTGAGTATCTGTGACAGCAGATCGATGGATTTTACTGAGGTAAATGCCACAGACTACAAACTGTAGAAGTATTAGTTAAATAAAAGTAGTGGAGTAAAAGTACAACATTTCCAAAGTGGAGTAGATGTATAAACTAGTGTAAATTGGAAATACTCAAGTACTGGTACCTTAGAGTTGTGTCACGGTCTGCCACCTCCTTACCTGCTGCCATTCTCTCCCTCATCTGCACACCTGCTCTGTCAGCACCCTTCACCACTAAGCCACGCCCACCTGCCTAATCACCTGAGCACACACCTGAGACTCATCTCCAATCAGTGCAGTACTTAAGCAGCTCTCCCACTCTCACCTGTTGCCAGACAGGTGTTCATTGTCCTCATGCAAGACTCTCCTGCAGTTATTTTTGGACTGCCTCCTCGGTATCGACCCTGCCTGCCTCTGACGTCGTCTGCTCCTCTGCCCTCCAGCACCTGACCACGTTTATTGCCTTGCCCTTCCTGGTTCTGTTACTGAGTGGGACTGCCGACGTTACCAAAGACTTGGATATCAAGAGGATTTTGGAAATGCACAAATATCACAACGTCAAATTAACCAAGAGCGTTGTTGAACGAGTGAAAAGGGGGAGGCTGAGTATGCACGGCAGCTCATAAACAGGAATATTAGTGGAATATTCATTTCCGTTATCCATGTAAACTGCTTTCTCGTAATACTGTGTTTTTTGGAACAAGGACACAAACTGGAATATTTTGTGCATGTTAACATTGTCGCTGCCAGAGAATTTGAGAGCCTAGGAAAGATGACTGAAGGGGAGGGAATAACGTGGAGCTCTCCCCTGCCGATGGGCTCAGTAGTGTATCACTCTCACATTCTCTCCCGGCTGCCATTAGCTAGTATGAGGGTGGGAGGTCCCAGCAGGAAAGTCTGTGGTAGATGTGTTGGGGGTCTAGGGATGTTATTAGGTGTTAATGTGTGCTGGAGGTGGTGGTATTTTCACAGCCATTATAGGCTTGTGAATATCTGAAAAAAAGAAGTCCATTTACAAGGCTGAAACCTGCCTGAAACCTTACAAACTGCCACTACTGTCACTATGAATTAGAAATTAGTACAGCAACATAAACTGGGACTGTGCGATAACTTTACCTCGGCAATAGTTGAACACATTTACACGCCACTGTTGCAGAAAAAAAAAGCCTTGTATTACTTGAATATTGATTAGAAAAGAGTCTGTTGCTGCTGTTCGAGGGAGCTCTCCGTAAATCCAAGCAGTGACAAGACGTCTGCTGAGACGACTAATCCCCCTTAATAAACACTTACATGAACATTAAATCTCAGTTAAATCAACAACAAATTCCACATGAATGGCAGCGAACGGCGTTGACATTAGCCTGATCATCAGAGTTACAGAGACAAGTGTGAGGTTATAATCTACACACCACACCGGTGTGAATACGTTTGCATGTTAGCAGATCGCACACTGAAGCACATCTTCAGTCTGATGTTAGCAAATGGAATATTAGCATAGAGGTTTATTTTTTCATGCTCATGGTTTTAGTTGATCTTCATTTTTTTTCTGTTTAACTGGGGTAGTTCAGCATAGTTCTGATTATCTGCAAAAAAGATCATTTCAGGAGAAAACCACAGGTGCTATTTGATCTTCTCTCCGCGTGGCATACTGCAGGTTCAGATCTGATAAAAATTAACTTTACTGCCAGGAAATGAGCTCCATTTGTGGTCCGGATACATCAGAACACGTCAGTTAAAACTCAACAGATGTTTTTATTTGATCATATCATTTCCCGTTTATGGCGAAAGGGCTATGAATTAGAGATTTTCCAGGCATATTGCAGCTCTTTGACAAATATCAAAACCACATTAGTTAGACACACTTTAGTTCATAGTCGTATATGACAGCAAGCCAGGTGTCTGCCAATCATTTCACAAAATACATGCTGCTGATTACAGTGTTGTTGTTCCTGTCCCAGCTGGTTTGAAACATGTTGCTGCCGTTTAATTCAGAAAAAGCAGATATTTACAAAAATAAGTTGATGAGGTACATTACATTAAATATATTGTGTCTGTACTGTTTTCAATTGAGTATATTATGTCAAAAAGGATGAGCAAATTATAACATTCTGTTTTATTTGTGGTTTACACACCATCCCAGCTTTGGAATCAGGGTTATAATAATGCCGGTAATACTTACAGGTTTGACACTGCTCCTCTTTGGGTCCCCAGCAACGACCATTACAGGAACGATGGCACCTTGGACCTGCACACAAATCCACAAGGAAAGGGATGATTGGCATTTCTAATGGTTACTTATTCACAAAATATTACCAGTATCAGCCTTCAAAAATCCATTTCAGGTGAACCTTAAAATAGGCTAGAGGCGGTAAGCTGAGTCTGTGTGCCATCAAGCACTCCACTGAAGCCCAAATTGATCCAAATAGAGAGCGAGGATGTGGCTGCTCCTTTGGCTTACCTTTAAAAACACCTAGTGTGTGTGTGTGTGTGCACTGCTTTCTCTGCAGCATGATAAAATGTATTTGAAGTGTTGTTCCTAAGACCCAAGTCTTCATTATAACTGTATTTAAAGGGATTTGCGAGTTCTTGATATTTATTCTAATTAGAATCTCACTTAATTAATACAAACTGCAAGAAATGTAGGTTCTTGAATAATAATGACGATGATATGTCTATTAATTCTTTTTTTTTAATTTCAAATACTGTTTCTACCCTTGTAATTATAGTTTATAGCAATTTTTTCAACATTCATTTCAATGAAAATGTAACCATGTGTTTTGTTTTTTCCAGGTTTTCTTATGATTATGCAAAAAAGATGATGAAACTAGCAACAGCGCAGCATCTCCCCTGACTGGTACGTGCAGCTCTCGTTATAAAAACTTAAATAACCTTGGCACAGCTTGTTTTGTGAAAATACGATAATTCTCCCTGTCGCTCCACTCTACATCAGCCTCGCACGAAATCAGCACACATCAGGTTGAGATAAAAGCAGCAAAGCAGCAGAAAGCAGCATCATACCCTCAGAGCTTTATCCAGAGCCTTTCTGGGTTTTTTGGAGGACTTAATTGACTGTCTAGTAATTGACTGCGGGGGAAGTGAGCCTGGATAAGTGCAGAAGTGCTGTCCTCTGTCCATCAGCCTCTCCAGACGAGAGCTATTAGCATCGAGACTGCCTCCATTCCCCAACATGAGCCTCTCCATCCCCTGCCCTCCTCTTCTTCCTCGTCTGTGCCCCTCTCCACCACACATTTCATCTCTTTCACCCTCAATCCGCCCCTCGCTGATTCATCACTCCTCTGTGGTTTTCTTTCACTTAATGTCTATCCCTGTCTCTCTTTGTCTTTTTCCAGTCTGTCACTCTACGTTCCTTTGTTTCTGCAGCCTGTTCTCCTCAAACTAGTGCTTTGACAATGGTCCCGAAAGAGGGGCCGGCAACCCTGAATGTATGAAAAGCAGCATACAAACGGGAGAATAACGTCAACCGGATACAAGCGGTTATCTGACGGTGCCACGTGTGCAGAACCTGTGCTGCACTTCGATGTATCTCTGTTCTCCTCTGAGCCTGGTGCCCCTGTGAAGTCAAGCCAAAGAGTTTTCATTTAGTGTCCAAGGTCTTCACTATCTCAACTTATAAATTCTCAGTGGCCTAGAATAAACCTGTCCCACCCAACTTCCTGCACCATAATCTTTTACAGCTTTCTTACAACAGCCCCCGAAGGTTAAAATGTCAAGAATACTGCCATACTAGGGCAGGTGTGGGGCAAAAAACAACTGAAGCAACAGGGCATGGTTTCTGGTATTACTGCCCTGTTTTTGACAAAAGAACAATAAACACAATATGCATGGCACAAATAAGTAAGTAATAACAAGGTAAAGCTCCTGTCTCCCCAAAGAATGAAATGGAGATTAAGTTTTCAATTGTGGATTACAGGTTTGGAGATCTTTGATCTTTTCCCGGAGAGGAAGACTTGCACAGGAGTCAGGGTCGATCCGGGGCTAACAGGCCTGCAGAAAGGAGGATGATTGAGCAGAATATCAATGCTCGGAGCTGTTAATCTGCATCTGAAGCCTTCAGCTTGTGCTGCGAGAAGAAATCCAAGGACATGTGCAGAGATCTTTTTATTTTGTTCCATAATGATAACGCATTTTATCATGTCATTTTGTGTATGCAGACGAGACCAGGCGGCTTAAAGAAAACGGAAGAGCAGATTTTAAATGTCAAACAGCTTGAGCACATCATTAATAATAAAGGCAGCGTGAGTTAAGAGGTTAAGTCAATGAATTAACAGAAAAGGGTCAGAAGAGATGACTTAATGCGTCTTTACTTCACTGACAACCACCTCAACCATCATCCTTCTACTCCTTGACAGATTAAGTATGTTTATTTCACCATATTAAATCCCTTCATAATTCTGAGCATTTATTAACATGTCTTCCATCTGGCTACAGTGGGGCATTAATGTGACATGAGCGAGCAGTCATTGTGGATTGTTGTGGTAAGTAGAGTGACAGAATGGGGTCAAGGGGTGGTTTTCTGATGCCAGTGTTTTGCGGCTCACACTCAGTCAACTTATTGTGAATGGAGCAGGTTACGATGTGGGAACTCCTCTGGACCACTTTCCTTGTCACAACTGAACAGCCTGTGCTGCTTCGTGACAGGCTTCAGAAAATATAAATGGAATAGCAGTGGATATACCTTTCAAAGTCTAATTTTGAGTGTGCTCAGAGGCCTGTTAAGTTCCAGGTACCTTCAGGTGGAGCTGGCTATGCTTTCAATCAAGAGTGTTTAAGCACATGAGTCATCACATCTGTAGTCCTGAGCGATCCTCATTAGCAGGCTACACTGCCACAACTACCGTTTTTAAGGTCAAGAAAAATATGAGATGACATGTGGGAGAAATTGAGAGGCGCAAGATGGGAAAAAAAGGGGGAAAAAAAGAAGAATAAGAGTTGGAACCTGCAGTTTGGAGTGTAAAAATCTTTGTGGTTTTATGAAGTGCAGTATTAATACAGTAAATGTGCACATTTTTTAAGCTTTTGCTAACAAAAAGACCCATTTGGTGCCAAATAATGTGAAAATTATTACCATGGCTAGGTAAATCTGGAAGAGGAAAGTGACAAGAGCAGCAGTTACCCCTTCTTATTACCACAGCTCAAGAACTATTGAGCAAGGCAGTTAAAGAGGAACTGTTTGGGGAGTGCTGCTGCACATGTGGAAAAGTGCTGCTTCAGATCATGTGCAGCTTCCTGGTGTGAATGAGCGTGTAAGCAATGATCTCAGCAAAACTTCCTCCTACATAAAAGGTGAAAATCAAATCTTCTCGTCTCCCGTGCGTGTGCTTACTCACATGCGACACTGCTGTTGGTGGGCACCACCACAGGATGACTTCGTGGGTTTTTGACAATGTCCTGCCAATGGATTGTGTCTGCATGACACAGGAACTTGTTCTGGTCAACATACACGCCTCCACTCAGGATCTCTGTGGAGAAGAGAGAGAGAGGAGCACACAGTCAATACAGAAAGACACAGCAGGGCTTTCGGAGTACTTAAGCTGTTTCTGCCTGGAGGATGCACTGAATTCAGCAACCCTGCTACCAGGCTCCTGATGTGTTTTTTAATTGCCAGCTTTATTCACCAATCACTGTATAATTAACAGCTGACATGGCCAGACACAGCATGCTGAAGTCAAAATCATTAGCATAATTTAGGACCAGGCTGAGTAAGCACTTCATCCTTTTCTTTCCATGTGAGGGTAAGACCGGGGTCGGGATTCGGGATGAGCAGCTGATCTTGAGACGCTCATATCTGATGATGGTTATTGTGAGGGCAGCCGGGACAAAGCCGTGTCATATTGCTGTGATTACAACCTCTGATCTTTTCCTATTTTCTTGTTTTTCTCATCCTTCTCTTCCCACGCCGTGAGCAGACAGAATCACTTATGCCTCACTACCGTCACAACATAAAATCCATGTGGGATTTAAGCCCCGGCAAAGGACAGCAGCCATAATATGCATCGCCATGTCGAACCAATGACTGTCCACGGATTGATTCCTTTCGCCACGTACACGCACACAAACACACACAGCCTGTTGAATGATTGGATACAGAGGACGGTCCCGATTATTGTGCAGGAGTTTAGAGAATGCCTAATCCCGACTTTTATGTGAGAGTTAAAGAGTGAGAAAGAGAAAGAAAGAGAGACAAAGATGGGAGAAAGCCATAAAGAGACGGATGACAGGAAAGAAAGACGGAGTGAAGCCCAGTAGCAGATTTGCATTATTTACAGAGCTTGTGTGTTCTCTATCTCCCTACAAACAGATTACTGACACAGGGCTGAAGCTGATGAGACACATAATCATACACGAGGCGCCCTGCCAGCACCACACAGAACCAGCCAAATACAATATCATCCCACAAAGGCCCGATTAAATGATATTCCTTGGATAATAGGTGGCGGTGGTATTACCTACGCAAGCCCCCACTCCCCAATCTCGGCTCCCCCTCTGTATCTTTCTGCATGTGCGGTGGGAGTTAGGGAGAGAAATTAATCCTGCCTCTCACTGCAGGAGGGATATCGCTCGGCAAGGAGCAGCCCGCGTCTCAAATTCAAATTGTTTGCACAATGGGATGCTGCTGGCAAAGTAGGGCAACGGACAAACCAACAGACAAAGCAAAACAGTTATTATGACAAAAATACCAGCAGGACATCTCAACCCCGGTAAAGCAAGATACATGTACGTCCTGCAGGCATTCACCTTCATACTGGCTGGTTGGATTGTAATTGGAGCCAAAATGTGTCAGGTTTCGGTGTAAACATACCCAAGACATATTCAGCCACAGTTCACAGTTCCAGCGGGCTTTGAAAGTCCTTATAAATGTATGTAATTTTCAGTTACATTGGATGAATGAATATCCCAGTTAAAGTATAATTTATATGTAAATAAAGTGCATAAATTCAAAGCCAGCTGTCTGTCTCTGAGTGAGCTTCAGTACTTGACATCCTGTGGGAAAATGTAATATGGCAGTTTTAAAATGATCTGAATCATCTGACGCTAATATCTTGTCTTGACAAGACTTTGAAAATCATTGCAAAGTTTGATCAAAATTTGATCATTGTGTAGGAGGAGGTACATTAGAATTTGCCTTTATTATGCCGTATTCCATCTCTGAATATTTCTAAGTGATAGTGGATCTTTGCGCAGAGCTATCAATGATGTCCACCATTCATCGGTCAACGAAATGTGCCCTCACATCCGCAAACTTACTCGTCATAGGTTTTTCATGGGTCTCACTTAAGGAATAACAGCTTGGCCAAATAGAATTGCCAGAATTCCTGTGTGCAGTAAACAAGTGAAACAAGGTGTTTCCACTAATCCCAGCTGGATGTAAGCAGCATACATACTCTCAGACACACTGTATAAACGGACAGCAAAATAAAACACTCTCTGTTCAGCGCTGTCATAACAAGCCATCTTCAACACCATCCGGTCGGTTACACCATGTTCTAATGCCTCTCACGCACATGGTGCATTTGGATATGTACAGCACACACAGCACACTAATTTGCAATGTGAAATGACAGAGTTAAAGAAGCTGGATAACAGTTTAATTGGCTCCTTGCTGGCCCTTTGCCCAAGACAGTCATATCTGTCACCAAGATATGAGTAATTAAAAAACACATATTACATAATACTTACAATAACATGTGAAATTCATGCAGGCCTTTCTTTCATTACAAGTAAATGCTTGTCTTGCACATTTGGAGGGTGTGCAGTTGGTGGCCAGGGGGAGATCAATGGTTAAATCCTGTTGTTGATTGTTTAGTGGGTAGAGAAAATGCCTTAATTAGTTTGTTCACGTAGCTACAGCTCGTATTTCCAAACTACCCCCTCCCCTCCCAATTCGTCCCGAGAGCAAATCCACGCTTTCTTTGAATGAGCGTATGGCTGAAAAGGCATGGCAATCTTCAGTATCAGGCTACATGACCGTTAGAGGAAAACAATATGAAATTCAGGGAGGCAGAACAAATGTATGCAGGCAATTATTTTGATGGTAAGTACTTGTTGTGATTTTTTTTTTTTTTTTTTTTTCCCTTTATTGCAGTGCGGGGATGAGTTTGATTAAGACTGGGAGGCAAATAGCAAACCAATGATCAGAAAAAAAGTCATATTAATGAGTTTGGGAGAGAGTATTAATAAGTGTTGTGTGGATTGTTTAATGAAGAAATATGTAGGACAACAGAAGCACTGTAATAAATGTTTGACTTGCTCCAGTGCTGGAGGATTGCTTTTGCAGATATCCCCTATAGTGTTAATTCTTCAGTCTACAGATGAAATGTGCTGAACTTTACAAGAAAACACACGTACATACATATACACATGAACATGAAGATATCTTCTTGATAAGAGCGAACACAGTCAGCTGGACAGTAGTTGGAAAGATAGAAAGGCAGCAAGACAGGCAGAAAGACACTCAAACAGTCAGGCAATTATAGCCGATCGACAGGTATTCAATCAGAAAGACAGAGGAGTTTCTCCTCTCCTCCAGCAGTGGGTCTGGGGATTTTACTCTGGGTCTCCACTGTACTGTCTTATTGACTCTGAGAGCTTCAACTTGTTTTCGACTCAGCGCTGCTATCAGCTCAGTCGGACGGAGAGGAGAAACTCTGCAGGAAGATGAGGACGCATTCCGGGTCAAAGAGACTAAATGCCGGGGCGCAGATCCTGCTGTACACCGCAGCAGCAGGCGGAAAGCTAAAGTTGTTGCTATGCTACACTCGATACACAGACTGAGAGATGAATGCACGCATGCACACGGAAGGAAGCATGCTCCAAGAAAACATTCACACACACACAGCTCAGGGATGGCAATGATGAGGCCCCATTACTATATGTGCCTTAAGCATCAATTAAATTACCAGTTTGCTTTATCTGGTAACCAGAAGGTCACTAATTTGAATCCCTACAAGAGCTGGGAAAGTGTGGTTGCTCTACTCTACTGTCCCTTGTACCGTGAATCACTTGAGAAAGACACTTTATCAGTGATTGTTTTCGTGGCAAGCAATAGAAAACTATGCTCTCTGGTAAAAGTAAGACAAACAGTACAACCAGGAATCCTGGGATTACAGGAAAACAAGCAACCGTGTGCCTGTCTTTACTGGTGCTGTGCAGTTTGTATTCGATTTAGTATTCTAAATAAGCTTGGTAATCATTACAATAGTTATGTCGCTGTGCCATAGCATCACCCTTCCAACTAGTGATCCAGCAACAGAAGAAGAAAAGGAGGTAATCAGTGAGTAGTTCTCTAAGGAAGCTAATAAAGGCAAAAAAGAGGGAGCACGAAGAAAAAAATAAAACATCCCAGGCTGCTGACTGAACTAGGCCACTTCCTGTACGACAAAAGCGGAATAAATTAAGGAATAAGTGAGTGAATGATTGAGCAAATTAAAGAACATACATGCTGTTTGAATAAATGATGAATAAATGACTTGGAGTGATGGATGTGAGATGATGGGAGAATGAATGACATCTATTTTATCAGCCATCATCCATCAGTGTATCTGTTCATCTGTCATGATCGATGACGGCTCTTGAAAAACAGTGAGAAAGAAAGAAACTGCAGAGTGTCTAAACTACGGTTGCAAAGGTTGAATAGATAATGAATGTATTAGTGAATCGGACAGCATGATGAAACAGACCCACTCCAGAGACCACAGCCTCTTCATGCACCATCAGTACCTCTACCGAAAAAAGAAATACATGCTCCAACCAACTCTAACTAATAATATCATTAATAAACTAGAATTACCACCTTGGGGTTGTGTACCTCCGTCAACCTCTGTGTGTTTTTTTTGTTGTTATGTTGCTGCAAAAGAAGCTACAGGCTGTAAAAGGTGGATGCTTCACACACATCTTCAACAACCAGCACAGTTTGAAGGTGGACGCCCAAGATTAGTGTCACCATTCAGCATCTGACCAGATGTGAAATATGGTGATGATCTTTCCTTCTGCTCCTGAGTTAAGGTGTTGAACAATGGCCAGAGGGGTGTTTTTGCAGAACATTATGACGTCACAGTGAAGCTGATCTTCTTCATTTTATCTTATGAGATATTTGTGTCAAACTTTGTCATAATTAACATATGAATGTTTCAGTTATGGCCAAAAACGTGTTTTGTGAGGTCAGTGACATTGACCTGTAACCTTTACCACCAAAATCTATTGAGTTCATCCTTGAATCCAAGTGAACGTTTGTGCCAAATTTGAAGAAGTTCCCTCAAGGTGTTCCTGAGGTACCGCCACGGCAATTGGACGGACAACCTGAAAACATAATGCCGCTGGCCACAGCTATCGTCAGCGAGGAGGCATAACAACCCACAAGGTTTGAGAGAGGATATTTCCTGAGTTTTCAAACACCGCTTATGTTGCAACACAGCGCCGTGTCAATCACTGTGCTCTGAGTTGCTTGGTTGCCGACAGGAGATGTCAGGACAGCAAATCTCCGCCTTTGCTCTACAAATAGGTGATCTCCCATCCCATCCATCATCTGCTGCTGTGGCTGCTGCTGCTCCGCAGTCCCATCCTTGCCCTCCTGTCCCCACTGTTGCCAAGGAACTGCTTGCATATCCCAGACGTTAAGTGTACATTTGTATGTATGTGTTTGCATGCGTATGTACGCCTGCACTTGCATGTAGGTGAAGACAAGAAAAAAGGGAATGTGTTCGGATTAGCGCACAGGCATGGATAAGAAGAAGAAAAGGCATCAGTATGTATGTGCATACAGCTACAGTGAGAATAAAAACTGGAACATACACAGAGAAAGAAAAAAGATGAGTGTGTTTGCATGCATTTTGTTTCCATGTATGGCAAAAAAGGCAGTCTTCTGCTCTTTCTTTCTATGCTTGTAGACTGATTTGTTTCTGTTTAAGATCGGGAAAAAACTCACACACATATGTACAGACGCTTCTTTGTCTCAAATGATCATCTCTCAAACAAATAACCTCTGGGGTTCCACAAGGGTCAGTCCAAGGACCATTACTCTGAAAATGTTGCAAAAAGCATACTGATATTAAGGTTACGTTACCCCTTGGTGGTGTCATCAAGAGACATATCTTTTTCCATAGCTATGCTGATGACACGCAGCTTTACATGTCTATTTCCTCATGATATGTGACCATCTGATGCTCTTATAGGACATATTTTAGGTATTATCGCCTGGATGTCCGAAAACAGTTTACAGCTGAACCAGGATAAAACTGAAATACTACTGATAGATTTTAAGGCTTCGGGAGAGAAACTGTCAGCAAATTAAAATTTTCTAGAACATACCATTAGCCAACAGGCAAGGTAGCTTGGTGTCATCTTTGACTTGTCACCCAAATCCGTCCATTTGTCCTTCTGAGCAACACAGAAGGAGTAATATACACTTTTACCTTGGAGCAGGGTTGATGATTGTAATGCTCTGATCTACCTTTCCATGCATAAGAATGCAATAATAAGTCAAATTCAGTATCAGATTAACCAATGAATTCCTTAATATGAGTTCTATAGTGTGAAATACATCGCAGCATGCATCACAAACTTCATATCTTTTCAAAGGTCAATGGATGGAGCACCTCCCACGGGAACAGCATGCAATTTTAACACAGTTAACGCAGTCCCCAAGCGAAGTGGTGGTACCCATTCAAATGTAATTGCACTTTTATGTGTTTAACTATTGACCTGAAAAGAACAACTGCATTAATTCGACTACATAAAAGCGCTCCATGAGAGGTTCACCAGAGAGATGGCAGCGCTGGGATTTGACTGTCTCTGAACACACTGCGGTCAAGAGCAGCAGCGTGGGCAGTGTGTTTGTGTGTGTGCGTGTGTGTGTGTGTGTGTGTGTGTCTTGTATTGTTGGCTTGGTAGAAGAAAGAGGTTTATGGATAGAAAAGCATTTATGGATAGAAAAGCATTGTAAGACCAAAGCAAGTGGATGGCTCCATGTTGGGAGACTGAAATAAAACTGGAATGGAAGAAAAATGGGATATTAAAAATTGAACATGGAGAAAGAGACAAGTGTTTTCTTCACGAGTACATATGTTCCCACATACATACAGTATGCAGACAAGCATATGTATGTGGAGGGACCTTACAGATTAACTGCACATTTCATTTAAACATGGTGACTGACATTCATGGCTGAGTGGCCGCAGCAGCCCACAGCATCACGTGTGCAGCATCACAAGTGCAGCATCACGTGGACCCAGTGCCATTTTTGGGGTAATGAACAACCTTTTCCATCTAAATTCATAAAACACTTAATTTGAAACCATTAGTCTCACCAAGGCCTTTTATTTCATTTAAACTTAAAACTCCATTTTCTCTGCCTGGCAGTCGAGTGTTTGGGTGGAAAACAAGTTGAGAAACCATCTAGAAACACAGTTTCAAATAAGTGGCATTGAGAATGGAAAAAAAAAAAAATATGGCTATGGATAGGACATAAATCGTCTTGAGATGGGTAAGAGCTGGGGATAAAACAGTTGCAATAAATGGAAAGGGAGGACATGAGAGAAATGGCTGTCTTTGAGGGGACAGAAGAAGAAATAACTGCCTGGATGCACGGCAGTGGCTGGGTTTGAGTGTAAAAATGATGTTAAGTAAAGAAACTACAGACTGAACTTGGAGTGCAGATAATTATTTAGGCTTGAAATAAGTACTGGTCAAACTGAATAAGCTGCTTTATAAGAACTGTAAGAATCATCTGATCATTTATATCAAAACTGTCTCTAGACACAACAAATCAGCACTGCTTCATTTAGTGTCTTTTGTGTGGTGCAAAATACAACTCACTCTTTTGTACTCTACCTGTGGTTCATTTCAACTCAGAATAACAACCTTACTTGATTAAAATTGATTGGCCTGAAAAGCATTTTGTGTTAATATTCAATATTTAAAATTGATATTTTGTTCTGCTCTGATGAATAACACCTGTCGTTTATATCCTCTGAGTCTCTCTGAAGGAGAAATGTTGTCTGGATCTTTCCTGAGGTATTGTAGATGGCATGGGGGCGTCGGCCATGGCCCCCATCCCCAAACATACGCCTCTCCTCCGCCAAGATAATTGCATTCACAGGCTGCTGATTAAATTTGGCCCATCCCTCACGCAATTGTTTCCTATGAGTCTTTATGAAAAATGGCTGAGATTTAGGGATTATGGAATTATATCCAAGCACGGCAAAGCATCTGCTTAAAGATGAGAAGAGGAAAAAATAAATTCATGACAGAATGGTCGGGGGGAGGGGGAGGATGGGGGGCATCCTTGCTTATTTTCAAGTTAAACTGTGATAAAACCCTGGTAATCTGAGCTTAATGGATAGGGTGGAGGAGGAGGAGGAGGAGAAAATCATATTACAATACCTTGAGATAAGACAAATCTACGAGCAAGAAGGAAAAACAAAACCAAGAAAACAAATGAGCAAAGAGACAAAAACCGTAAGACAGAAAGGATTATCAAGGGGCAAAACAAGTGAGTGATTAAAAAAAGAGTAAAAGGACCTTCAGTTTCTGCTGCTGAGGGCCACTTAGCTTATCAAGGCTGATGTGTGATCAGCCTGCCAGCTGAATTAAAATGAGCCATGCTCTCTGGAATGGGCAAAACAAAACCGGGTCTGAGGGAGGCAGACAGAAAGAGAAGGAAAGATGGAAGGAGTGAGAGGAGAGAGAGCAAATCGTACCACAAGCATACCAAGTATGTTGGTTTTACCACAGAGGAAGCTGTGCCTCAGTCAGTGCACGATTTGCTAAGGCAACAGCACGTCACAGAGACCTTGTTTTTCCAGGCCTACTGAGAGACATTCAGTTACACACTACGGGCCGTGGCTCTCATTTAATGCATGCAGCACATGGATGTGTGCATCAGCCATGAATGTCCACTAAAAAGACCGTGAAGTAGATTTAAAGTGGAACTTTTCAGTTTTGGGATTCACAATTTTTTGTTTGTTTCTGATAAATGTAGGCTAACGATCAAAGTGAGCTGCAAAATCCATTTTGTCACACATCTTACAAACACGCGGCAAATCTCAAATCTTAAATTTGTTGGAGCTTGTAAGCTGTTTCTGCACTTCGTCTTGGGTTTGGAGCCTTTCATTTGAAAATACTCTACATTGCTCTGATATCTTCCTCTCCCGTCTCCTGATGCTGTGAATTACAGGTTTATTTGTTGATTGTTGGAACAGTGAAGGACAAACCAAGAAGGTTCTGGTAAGTTTTATAGTGTTTCTGTCGAGTCTGAATGTTTTACGATGATAAAATTGTTGTTTCTGTAAATGGAGTCTGGTGGCTTTGTTGACAGCGATACAGTGGCTGTTTCTGGATAAACAGAAAGGATCTTACTCTTTAACAAAAAGGTATCTCTGTAGGGATCCTTTCCATAATGTTGTCAGAATAACTTAGAATAACAATCTGAATCTGTCAATGACAAACACTTTCAGTGGCTGTACACTGACTGTAAGCAAAAGCCCAGAGGGATTCCAAAGCAGCGTTTTGTGGCTGCTGGCTGCAGCGCTCTCGCTCAATACTGGACCAACTTCTAACATGGTTGTCTCCATTAGTCACTTAGACACAAAAACATGGAAAAATAGGGTCCATAATCGCAGAAAATATTTCACTGCAGTTTTCATCTGTTCGTCTGGGACATTGAAATCTTCCGGGTGGACTGACACCAGACACCAACCCTTTTAGAAAATGTTTTTTAGTCAATAAAATACAAATAATAATACAAATAACAAGACAGTAGAATAACAGACTCCTGCTGCCTGAAAATGAAATGTCTGACTGCGTCCTTCCCGAGTCACGCTCCACACAGTCAAACTTACCAGCTGAAACTGCTACCATCAGGTTCCCTCCCTTATCAGGGAAGGGTTAAGGCCCCAGTTTACTCTATCAGAACTGCCTGTCAGATGGTTGAAAAGTTTGGGCAGCTGTGTCCAACAATGTCTGTATTTTTCTGAAAATGGCAATCCAACATCCACACCCACTTCACAGAACGGCTGTCAGGAATTCAGAGATGAGAAAGTAAAAGCGGGGTTTGAGCTTCTCTTTCAAACTCCTATTTTAACTATTTCTGACACTTCTGTGACCATCACTATGAATCTGAAAATGTGTTCCACGAGCCCACATTTAACTATTATTGTATCTCCTCTCTCTCTATGACAGTCAGATTTTTTATTGAGTGTCGCCTTTTGAGACAGGTATGGACACTTTTGCCTTCTGATGTGCTCAGAGAACATGTTATACAAGTTAGTTCAGTACATGATTGTATAAAGGATATTACTACAGTTACCTTAAAAATATGAATACAATCGACAGAGCAATGCAACATTTGCAAATCATCTCTGTCACTCCAGCTAAAGACTGCTTAGAAGTGATGAAACAGCTACTCATATTAATTACAGTGTAGACGAGGGAGACGCTGGTGTGAGTAGGTCTTTGGAGGTCAGTGGAGGCTCCCTTTATTGTCTGCCACTGATTTGTACCTTCTTGCATAAATTAACCTCTGGCACTCTTTGTCTGTCAAGTCTCCTTGATATTGAAGGATAACATTGGCAAACATTTTAAACACTTTGTCCATAAACCACTTGAATTTCCTGCTGTTTTTAACTGCTTCACTGTCCTCAAGGTCCTCCCAGTGTGTGATGTCAGCCAACATTACAATGCCTGAGAACACAACTATGGAAAATACATTCAGACAACATCCATGCCCAAACTGACCTTTGTGTATGGGCATTAAAATGGACCTTCCAGCCTGGTTGTTGTAGCAATAGCCTACAATAAATAACTGAATGTGACATTATCAAAGAGGCACCACCTGAGCTTTGAAAAAATGCCATTGATGGAAGCCAGAATCTTTTTACCAACACTGTGTACCATGGAGAGGTGGCACAGAAGTCAGGGAATGCTTTATTAAAATCTTTATTTGGTCATGCCTGGTGTTGCATATAGTAACACCCACCATATCTCTGTGGAGACCTGAGATGAACAGAAAAGTCCTTTTCATGTCCCATTACCCACCACTGCCCCCATCAATATCTGCTCCACTTACCCAAGGCTTCGGCCTAAAAGGCAAAAAATAAGCATATTAATTATTAAGCTGCCAGGGGAGAAGGGGGAGGAGTCGTAGGGTTGGAGGGTAATGTCTGTGTTTATGTGTGTGTCGGCAGCCGAGGTTATTAAATTGGTTTTGGGGGCACTGCTTCTTTCCTCTCATGGAAAGCAAGCCTCAGTGATAATGGTAATTGGCTGAAAATCTCAGGCTTTTTATCCAGCTGTTAAAATATGTACTGTACATCTTGTCAGCATATAAGAAATGCTGAAACACCCACAGATGAACCTTCGTTCAGACCTGGAGTCGACGGTTTTTGTAAAGCAACACATTCTAAAACACATCATGGATGGATGGCAAAAAAATGATTACATCGACAACGGCGGCACGAAAGCAAACAAAACACTAATAGGATGAAGTTTACCAACACATGAACCACGTGAGAAGGCGCGCTGCCATCAATGTGATTTAAGAACTTGTTCATACTAATGCTAAACACGTTTTGTCTTCCACAGTGAAAATCTTTTACCACTCAAAGTCCACAGGTGTCCATTTAGACCTCATAACGAAGTTGATAGAAAGTGACATTTTCCTCAGTGGCTTTTGAGACCCACCGAGCTGCCAGTCAGCTCCTATTTTATTTGCTTTCCCACTCATTTTGCTCCTCCTCTGAGATGAGCGCTGAGCGGCTCTGACATCAAAGACCTGTCTGAAACACTGTCTGGCCTTCAGAATCAAAGTAAGAGCTGCATGTCAAGGCTGCACGGCCACGCGCTGGCACGGTGAAGCCGCAATGACAGACAGCCAGTGACAGAAACTGAACATGACAATCACAGCGTGAGCTTCAGTTCGTTTTGAATCCGCAATCATATCTACAGCAGCGAACACAAAGGAGTGGGTACGGTAAATACTGGACAAACAACAAATTCTATCAGTAAATCAGTAAATTACAAAAGGGTGACGCTCTTCATTTGTGTGTTTGTATGTGAGTGTGTGCGTCTACTTCTGGTTGTCTGAATGTTGTGCAGTACGACAGCAGTGTTCACACAGTCGGTGTAGGAGTAGAGAAGTAGTTCTAAACTGCATCTTGTTCAAATGAGTTATGATAAACAGTGCATAACATATGAATTTAAAAAATGTTGATATACCAGGTACTAGACTGTTCTCACCAGAAACGACAGTACTGGTCATTTGTTCAAACATTTCTGACAAACACTGACTGTCCTCTTGAACCCCTAAATTCCACCGGGTGCCTAGCGTCCTTCTTCCCTCCATGACGCTTCCGACAGAGCTGATCGCTGCCGTTTAGGACAATGTGTGTAGTTCTACCGGCCGCGTTCCATCTCCATTTCAGAAGAGTCCCACAAGTGAATCTGAGTCGAGTCTATTTTTGACAAACAACGCATCAATCTGCACAGACCAGATTGAGCGAGACAGGAAGCCAGAATCCGGTAAATTTTCAGAATAAAACACCCTGTGCAGACTCCCAATCTTACATCAACACTAAACACGATGAAAACAGGCAAAAAAGGAAACTATTTAGCTATGAGGCCTACTTACCCGTGGTAGAAGCACTAATGTCAAGGAAAAATGACCAAATCTGCAAAATCTGAGCAAGTCAACAAAATCAGGCCTGCAAAACGCTCTGCTTCTGAAACGCACCTGGTGGGGTTTGCAGAGACGCGATCTTGCAATCTCGTGGCCAGAAGCAAAGGTGGACTTGGTGATCTCTGTAATAATATATGTGTCAGTCCAACACCAGAGGTGACTGTTTGCTTCCTGTCACATGCCAACAGCAAGAGTTGGATTCTTCTAGCTTTGTGGACAATATTTCTCGAACATTAAAGGATATATTCTATATTTTTTCACTGTAAATATAATATATAAGTAATTAGAATGACTACATATACAACAATAAAGTAGATAATACTACTACTACTACTACTACTACTACTACTACTACTAATAATAATAATAATAATAATAATAATAATATAGAATTACATTGAAAGACCAAAACCAACAATGACTTTATACTCAAACAAACAAGTATCGGTGCAGGTAACATGGCCACTAAGAAGGCTTGTTTCTAAGACTTAAAAAACTCAATCAAAACTAACAAGAGCAAACTTGACTTATCAAACACTTCATAGTGGCAGTGTGTCTGGTTTGCAGAGTTGAAGTGGCTGAAAACCACATTCTCTTTCTGTTCTGCTTAAACAACACGGTGGAATTCAGGCGAGATTTCAACTAAGTGAACAGCGTCCTATTGGTCTCTGAGCCAGTTTACATCTACATTATGGCAGATCTTAGCCTGATCTAAGTCATGGCCTGCGGGGGAAGGAAATGTTGAAGAAAGAGAGAAGAGGACTGTGTTTTGATTATTAATTTGCATTAAAATTCCTACCACGCCTACTTTAACTTTTAATGAGGTGAAAGTCGACGCTCACTTCCAGCGGGCAGTGGAGGTTCAGCTTGGAAGGCAAACTGGTAATAAAGGGTATGTAGCCGTGTTTAGGCAAGGCTGTATTTTTCCAGCTGACGAAAGGTGAGGCTGAGGTGGAGGCTAGAGCTGGACAATATTTCTAATCAGTGAGGATAGTTACCGAGTCCTCCTGGTCCCTAATGCAATCATGGACTTAGACAATGTGAATTATTTATCGGAAACAGACGCATATGATATATGCAAGCACTACTGCTGATGTATTCACACACTAGCATGCATAAAAACAAAGATATGTGTAATTGGTCCCCTGAATAGAACAACTACCATTTCTTTATCTCTGAATAACAAATAAAAGCACATTTCACTAACCGCTACTACTATTTTCCTCACACATGTGAAAAATGTCACGTGGACATTTTTAAATAAAATTTTCTACACTTTCGTTCTTGCATGACATCAGCTAGGTAGCAGAGATATAAATGCTCAAAAGCCTAAAAGACTGCAGTCATTAATCTGCTTTTTCCATCTTCAGTGAGGAATTTTTAAAAATGATAACGATTGTAATCCTAGAGCTACGAAGCTGAAGCTCAGGGGTGATTTTATTCTTCCCTCAATCATGAAAATTAATAATTATTAAAACAGGGAACCTGAGCTGCACCTGTCTGACAATCCAAGGCTGCTTTAACATTATAAACAACAGCCATCCATTTGATTACCCATCTGCCTTCCACCTTTATAAATGCTGTCAACGCGGATATAATTTTTCAATTCTTCTCTATTGTCCTCCTTCATCTTTTTATTTATAGTTTCTGCAGACTTTTTACCTTCTGTCAAAACTGTCTCCTGTGCTTTGAATGACTGAGGGAAAGGTTTGGGGGCTTAACTGACAGTTTTTCTTACAAGGGACACGTGCATTAGACATACACTGGAATAATAATGTTGCTTTAATGGTTGTTTAAACTTTGTCAAGCCTTGTAGCATATATGCTTGACATGACACACGAGGGGATTTTGAGCAATGTAAATGTGCTCCTGCATTATATGCAAAACCTTCAGACAAAGACACATACACACATTTTTAATTGGCAAAGATATTTTGTATTATTATTTCTCCCTTCCCATAGCAGCCTGTGCTGTTGTTATCCATTAATATTTCATAAAGGCCAGTTATTTTCTGCTTATGAAATCTCACACAACTCATTATTTAAGATATAAAAAATAACAAAAGCATGAAAAAGCAACACTGAACCTTTAAGGGCACACTGTGAGTGACACATGCAGATGTGCAAATGGCCCTAAAGCTAAAATAATCTAATGAACTGTCCAGGTTATATTTTATGGTTGAATTAAGCACATCTAAAAAAGGAAGTGAAACACTGAAGGAGGATTGTAAGATTACAAGTGTGAGAAATGGAGGATATGATTGATTTGAGATCTGGGAAAATTCATCATCATAGGCAGACTTAATCAAAGGTATAGAAATATCAAGCATTTAATCAAAGGCGTGTGAATTAAAAGCATCCTGTCGTGTTGGCTTTGTTCAGTTAGAATAGCACAAAAATAAACAAAGCTGCGAAAAGAGACACACACAGGAGAAAACCATGAAAAAGCGCATTTTGCATGATACGCGACCTTTGAAGAACTTTAGCTCTGTTGTTCTTCTGGCTTAACCACAACCACTGGCTCTAATAGTCTCACTATCTCTGTCACACAGTGGTAGTACACAGCAATCAATTAACACCAACCACCACTGATGGCCTATTCCGGACTTCAATTTAACACGTGTCTCCTCACGATCCACATTAGGGGCTCACAAATGTGACAATATGAATGTCGTCCTTCAAAAAGAAAGTCCCTCTTGCCCCCTTCCTGGAGCGGTGAAATATTGAGTGTGACACGGGAGTAATTGCATGGGAAGTAATCAATTAGACACACAATTGAAGGAGACCCGAGGTCTGTGGGCTGCCAGGCAAAGGGCTCAACTGAATTCTGGTGACGTGCACTGAACCAATCTTGCCTGCCTCCTGTGGCAGAATTGCTCTTTCTTCTCCTGGTAGTTAGACGGTGAATGCAAGTCTTGGGGATCAGAAGAGGGCGGCAATTTTATGGCCCCTTTCAGCAGCCCGTTGTCTGGGGGAAACACATTGACTTAAATCGTCTCTTTCACCTTGCCCCATCCCATCCTTTCCCTGCCTCCCCTGTACATTGCCGTCACAAGACGCTGAGCAGGACAAGTTTAGTGGATGATAGAGTGCGTTCGCTGACGTGGACCCATCGAACGATTGCAGCAGGCTTTGGAGAACGCAGTAGAACTCAAGTTCTCAAAAGGGTGTTGCATGCAGTACAAAATGGTACAAACACTAGATTGCATGCATTTGTGTGAAAGGCATCAATGTGACAAATCAAGACAGCCAACTGAAATATGATGAGAGTCACACTGCCAAAGAGAGAGGGATAAAGAGATGGAAGAAAGACAGAAAATAGGATAGATAAAGAGAGAGCAGATGGGCCATGAAGGAGTGGATAACGCCTTGGCGTACAACACAGGCTTGTGTACATGCATGAGACGAGAGAGGATCATTCAGCAGATGGGGCCTCAGATTGGATGCTTCATTTTGGACAGACGCAGTGCAGGCGTAGGGTGGTTAGAAAAATGAATCAACAACACTAAACAAATCTGAAAAAAAAAAAAAAAAAAAAAAGAAACGCTGGATGAAATGAGAGAAAGGGAGGGGGGTGGTGGCAGTAAAATGCGTTAAATCAGAAAGCTCATCTGTGTTGTGCTCCTTATTGAGGCTGTTATTATTTTGCCAGGGAAGCAGGCTGTAATTACCATGTGAAAGCACAGAGGCGGCCCGGGGTTCATGTGAATCCAGAAGGAAGTGCTGAAAATGTTTGCCTAAGCAGGAAGCAAGACACTGCGGGTCAGCGTGCATCAAAATACAGATTAGGAACTTTGAAATGTCAGGAGGCAGCTCTGTTTAACCTTTTTCTTGGCTATGGGGACAAAAGGTAGCCAGAAGTACTTATTTGAAGTTCCTCTTTGATGCAATCAGGAGGTTCACTTGTACACACAAAAAGCCTAATAAACAGGTAACCTTTAAGGAACCAGCGTTTTATCTTAAGATGAGAGAACAGAACAGATTTTTGTGCCCACAAAGTAAAACCAAACAAACAACACAACTAAACTTTCCACACTTAAGCAAAAGAGAGTCTTTTAAATTTGTTATTCACTTCTACACACCCCCGTGCACACACACCATCCCTCAACTTTTTCCCGGCTTGACTGTGCCTTATATTTCATATTCATGAGGATAACTTAGCTAAGCTTGATTGAAAGGTGCATCGGAGGGAGTCCTATCCCTGCTCAGCCGGAGACCTCCTCTACCCCATCCTCCAGTCCCCTCAAATGCGGAGAGTCCATTCACAGCTCGCAGAGAGTGCACCAGAGAAATCAATAAGTGCAATGCTACAATATACTGGCGACAAATTGATTTCATCCAAAGGCAATTTCGACCCAAGTAGAAATGCTGGTGGGATTCAGCACTGAAGGAGTCTTTTACTGTGCCTCCTCTCGATTAGCCCCTTATGTAGTTAATAAGTTTTATCCTCTTATATATGTTGCTCATGGATTATATCGATCATTTTACACTTGTCCTGGGAGCTGCTGGCAGAGGAACGGTAAACCAATATGACAGCAACATCAAAGGCATTGTAATGAAGAAGACGGCTAGCTTCAGACTCACTAAAGCACTTGATGGAAGGAAAGAATTATAATCTGTGCTGCTTGATGTACGGGACTGGCTCTATCCCGATGGTTCAGGCTTATATCCTTCCTCAGCAGTACACTGTAGAATGATGACAACTGAAACAGAACAAGCTGAGACACAAGTGACTTGTTTCTTCCCCCACAGCAAGAGCTTGTTTAACTGTCAGGACCATCTGTGCAAAAAGCAGTGATATGATAGACCCTCCAAGACAAGTTTCTTGTTATAAAAAGATAAGTTGGTACTCAAGGTCTTTACGGGTCCAAAAGGATCCCAAACTTGACATGCATGCATGCATTTTCACAAAAAAGATACCTGATGGAAAAGAGACCTGAAAGCAGCCAGAACTGGTCTGAAAAAGACTCGAGGATAATTAGACCTCATTCACAATGCGGTCGGCTCGAACAGACCCAAAAAGAGGGAGCATGATGTGCCACCAATTATGAGCAGCCAAGCCAAAAAGGGTAGCTACACATCTCGTTACAGTTCATACTCAAAAGACACATTTTTTTTTTTTCTGGCGATGATGATGAAGCAACATGACCACAGCGGATAGCGAAGGCTTGGATCCACTCAGGTATAGACATGATGAAATGCAGACACAAGACACTGTGAAAAAGCACAAGACCCTACCTGAACACAATTAGACTGCATACAATTAGGACCTGATTTGGGTCCTGGACTCGGTGTGTCTCCACAGAAAGTGAAGCAAAGTCAATGCAAAGATGAAAATATGCAAACTTTCTGTCACGTATTTGAAAATATTCAACTTGAATGAGAAATGTGTGCGTGTTGCGGTGCTTTGCAGAGTGGCTTTGCGGGGGACGGAGCCGCTGTTCACCAACAGACAGCTGCTGAGTGCTGGGGAGCTCTGGAGGAGAGAGGCGGGGGCAGAAACGGAGGTTCTGGAGGAATAAACACCCGGAGACACACCGGATTCTGCTCTCATCTGCAGCCGTGTACCAGCTCACAGTTTATTTTTCAAACTTTTGAGATTAAAAAGTGGATATATCTATACTTTTGCATCTCAGCCAGTATGCAGCAGTGAGCTGCAGAGAAGCCGACCTCCACTGTTGGGTGTTATAATGTACTGTAATTAGTCTCTTCATCCATGCTAACCGCTAACTGGAGGGGAAATGTACTTTACTGAACATACAGAGGGGGGAGGGGAAAAGAGGAAATAACAGAAAGAACCAGAGTCTGATGAGCGCTGAGTTCAGTCAGAGGCTGAACTGGCACACACACCCTCCTGCATGCTATAAACACAAAGCAAATAACCACAAAGGATCCTGCAGACAAAGTCCTGTGAGTAACACAAAGTTAAAACTCACCTCGCCACCTTAAGAACCAAGGGAAGCACCCAGGACCTCTAGTTTGTGTGTTGTAATAACGACAAAACCGTCGTACATGAGAGAATCTTCCTATAACCAGGCAGATATCTCCTTAGAACATTTTTTCATTGACAAGAAAGTGAGAAAATTCTTTTCTATTCTATTCTACTTGTAAGCACGAACGAAAAAATGCAAGTGTGAAACTCAAACAGTCAGAGTTATGAGGCAGAGCAGATTCAGGCCATGGCTGTTGTGCATAACTTCCCCTCTACTTCATGGCTCGAGGCCACGGATGGCACATCAAACAGCAGCTTCTCACAGAGTCCAGCCCCTGCTCCCTCAGCACTGGCTTCAACTTGGCACCACAATGAAGAGGACCGGCTTGGCAAAAAGCAAAAAAAAAAAAAAAAAAAGCTGCTCGTGGTGCTGGACAAATGCAATTCCCTAACTATGGCGCAACATGCGAGAACGAATACAAGATGGAACACAACACACAAGCACATACTGTTGCTGCATAGACACTCATGGATGGATGTGTTGTTTCCTTCGACTCTGGGGGATCACAGGGAAGGAACAGTTGAAGAGAACAATGAGAAACAACTGAATTATTTAGAAAGTGGGTTTGGAAGCAGCAGAGACACAAGCTCAGTGCAATGCTTCCTCCTTACAAATCTAAATAAATTCGAGCCGAGGAATAAATTGTAATCTCTCAGTACAGACAGAATTTTAAAATTGTAGTGCAAGCTGATGACATTGTCTTTCTCATATTGCCTCAGTGTCTCCTTGGCACACTTCTTATCATGCTTATATATATAACATATATTCATGCATTCGTGTAATATTTCTCCCAAAACATCATCGGGTGGAATCAAGCTTCAGCGTGCTGTGCGCCACCAGTCCAGTCTGATTGCACTGGGACTTCATCCCCACAGAGAAAATAAGCCCAAGCACAAGTCATTTCAAAGCACATTTTACTGACATTCCCCATCACCGAGGACATGCATGGCACTTTGTGGTGCTACCTAATAAATCATTCAAATCTCATTCCTCGTGCTTCCCTATGTGTAAAAGATAATAAGGGAAATAATTTATGTTATGATTGCACTGGAGAGCAAAAAATTAAATAAATAATAATAAAAAAAAAAACCATAGCAGTGTTTGCACCATGGGACTGAACACAACTGACCAGGACTTACTGATAACACTTTTACTTAATGTTATTCAGCCAAAACACAAATTGATTCTCCCTCCATTTTCACTCACTCAGAAAATTTGTGAGGTTGGATTTAGCTTCAAAATGAGTAAATAACACCTCTGACCTTGTGTTGCACACATCATGAGCTGGCCCTGGCCCTGGCATGCCCCACTTAGCCCTGTATCGGAGAAGCTCTACATCTTTTTTGCAAGTCAAGAGCTTCATTTCGCACTGACCTCAGGGTCAGGGAGCCTGAAGGAATCCTCGTAGCACAAGGATCCATTGTTCATAAAGAGGCAGAGCCGCCCACTCGATGTTTTCCTACTTAGTCCACTATTTATCTGCACTCACATCCACTGTCTTCTCCAGCTTCTGAGTAAACGTGCTTGGGTCGATTGTCGGATGGGTTGAAAACCAGACAGGAGTGACGTGTGGAAACAACAGAAGAGATAAAGTCTTTCAACAACATCGCAAGTCAGCATCATATTCCTTAGTGTGTGAGGGTTAATTGTGATAACAGAAGCGGTCAGGTACTTGAAAGTGACAGAAGCCAGTAAACGACTACCAGCACAATGGACAATTTATTAAATTAACTGTGCAATATATCCTCCAATCAGTGTTTCACTGCAATTCTATTTCTGTGAAAGATTTTCTGAAGGCACTCCTGAATCACCTGTTATGACCTTGCTGTATCTTTTCAGCGATATCGTGTTAGCTTATTGTTAGAGTGAAACAATACCAACAACTGTTGCTTGTCAGCATCGTTTCAAATCAGAGGTTAGGCAACCTTGTGCAAAGCAACTGTTGATTAACACAGCTAACTCAAGGTGGTGATCTGATCAAAGTTGAATTCAGCTGGAAGACCTTTTTGAAATCATTAACTCCAAGGAGAGCAGTTTGAAACGAGGTAATGAAGTGAGTGAAGTGAATAATGTTTCCGGTAAGAGTCTGTGAAGCATTCAGTTTATCTACCTCTTGACATAATTGGTTAGGAAAACTCAAAAATAGGTTTCAAAATATCAGGTTGTTCCCATTTTATCAAGCTCATGCTGTTATGTGGACTGCCACCATTTTCTGCAACTATCGCCTTTTTCCTAGGATGGCAAAGGCACGAACTGCCCTAATCTGCCTCTGATTGGTTCATAGTTGTTTTCTTTGTTGGTTCAGTTGGTTAGATCTAGGCATGACGATTAGTTAGGGTTAGATAACAGAACATCAAGGTAAGCCAGTCAGAGGCAGAGTAGGGCAGGCTATATCTTCGCCATCCTAGGAAAAAAAATAAGTGAGGTCTACCTTCCCTGTGGACCTAATGATGCAAAAAAGTTAAAGCAAAATAAATAAATAAATAAATAAATAAAAAATAGCCTATGGAATATTTAATTCACAAAATTAATAGGAAAGATGAAGCAAACAAAAATATGCATTCAGAATTAAAAACAACCTTGCAATGCTAAATTGATTCTTGTGGCTTTAGGGGCATAAATTAAGAGTATACACACTTCTCCAGACACCACTATACCACTGTGCTGGGCAATATGCCTCATCTCATCAACTTTCTAAACTTCAAAAATGACTCCTATCTCTTGCAGGATTTAAGACAGCTGTAGAGCTGTCCTAACCTGAGAGGAGTTCCCAGCAGGTGGTGAACGAAAGGGAAAACACACACACACACACACACACACACACATACACACACTCCAGGAGGCATGGAAATATAGAATGTTAAACGTTTGATCTCACATAAAAGCAAGATTTTTCAAAGATTGGACTGACTGACTGACCACATACCGAAGCATATCACATATCAGCTTTGACTAACCGGTCACTTTTTTACTTTTCTTTGCTCACTCACAATGCGAGTCACCAGAAAATAATTCAGTCACTCACCTGTGAGGTTTTTCAGACCCAGCTGGCGCAGGCCGAAGTTTCCATCACGTCTGTAGTTGAGGAAGATTGCGAGGGAGTAGCGGTCCTCATACAGCTTGGTCCCTCGGATGATCCTCAAGTTCTCCAAAGGTAGGTAGTCAAACTGGTTCAGGGCCACCAACACATAGCCTGTTACCTCTCGGATAGACTGTGGGCAGAATTACGAAGGGAGCTGTTAGTGTGTGCTTTAACTGTGCAGAAAATTCTTGCATGAATAAAAACACTTAAGGAAGCAAATCAGTAGTTATGTGACAGACATGATAGAAAAAAAATCTATGTCCTTCAATGGATTTAAAATTCCTGAATCAGCAAGTGAGATAGTTGAAGGTTGAGAGGTAGTTTATTAAACTGTAGTACCCACGAGCAGGGTTTAAGGACACCATATTCATGTGTCTCTAATGAATTAATCTGACAAATTTAAGGCTTAGCCAATAATGTTTTCAGTCAACAATGCACCACTGTACAAAACACCCAAACAAAGGACATTTTACAATAAATCTTGAGCATGAAAAGAGAAACAGCTGACTATTCACAAAGTGCACGGTGCTTTATTTGGTTTCTTTTCACACTTTGCAGCATGTTGATCAAGAGCTTTAGAGTCTGCCTACTTCAACCAAGATTTTGCACTTCTAGATCGACCTTGTTGTACGCTTGTGACAATTCATTTAAAATGGAAGATATTTGTTCATACTCTGCCAAATCGTCCTGGTTTTAGCTATTTTAAAATCTTCTAAGAGAGCATGTCTCTCTGAAAATAAGCTTCTTGAAATGATGCACTTTCAAACTTCAGCTCTGTCATCTGTTAGGTGGAAGTGGACAAAAGCATAAATGCTGTTATGTTCAACCAACTGGATACAGGCCACAGTTTCACAATGTCTTTCACATTTTTTCCCAGCTTGAATCACATCACATAGCATAAATGAATCCTATAGAAGCAACAGAGCCATGTGACGCATTGGATACGTCTCCCACACCTTTCCTTTACTCGGCCAACAACTACACACCGAAAATGAATCATTAGACTCTTAATTGCATTTAATTTTGCTCTGTCATGCAATTTAAAAGCTTTGGATATTGATAATTTTAATGTGGGGCACTTGGTAGAACCATGTGATTGGTTTATGTTCGATCCTTTTACAAGCTGTTTTACAGCATGTTGTCCATGCAGTTTGAAAAGATGCACGGCAGTCACAAAATTTCAAGAGGTTGATAAATCAAAGGTTATAATAACTCTGAATCTACCAAGAATGTTTCTTCTCCTTCCCTCCAGTGCTTCTGGATTTATCATTTCATGCTGAACGTAATTCATTGTGTCTGCATGGAATAGACACACGTCTCATGCCAAAACAGTTGCCTCTGAAATGAACTAATTAATTAAGGAGATGAGGGGCAGAGAAAGAATGCAGAAGAAGCAGAAACAAACAAAGGAAACAAAACAAAAATGGATAAAAAGAAAAGTTAAACATACATCAGATCATTGAAAACAGCCATTTTCAAGGTCACTTTCCACATATTCAATCACGCCAGCGAGTTGAGTACGAGCATCTGAGCGAGGAGAACTTGCTCTGGGGTTTGTGACCTCAATGCAAAAACTTGGCACAGGGTTCAGCGCTCATGTCCGGGCTCCGGCCTGGGGTGACTGAACCACAAGGACAGCCATTGCTTCACACTTTAAATGTCATTTAGGAGGGGATATAACGACTGTCGAGACTTTGGCAAGGAGCCACCCAGTTGGAGCTACTGTTGCATGAATCAAAGTGACAGGCTGTGTCCTCTTTCTCCCATCCACCATCATGGTGGCTGTCATTAGCAGACAGGCGGTCAGAGAAGTCTTTCCACACCCGGCCCGCTGATGCTGATAATCAACAAGTCTGTGTGTGAAGTGCTGTTGCAGCTGATGTGGTGAGCTCAAATAAGTCCTAAGGAGGGCCCTGGCAGTGTAGTCATGGCGGCTGACAGCTGTCAGAGAGCATGGCCATCAGCCACCAGTAAGTAAGCCGCAGTCAGAGCTCCGTCATCATTACCCTGCTGATTACCATTAATAGAAACAGACGGGCCGGAGTCTGGTGAGTCTGTGTGTATTTATGTGTGTGAGTGATGAGGAATTTATACTCAGTGTGTGTGTGTGCATATCAGTTTAGAAACTCGTTGAAAAAAAAAGATCAAGTAAGCTACTTTCTGTAGATAAAAATCTTCCAACAGTCAGAGAATCACTGAGGATAATCATGCAAAAGTTGATGCGTCATTGTTGTGTGCATGTGCATTTGTCTATGAAAATCACAAATGTGTGCGCATGCATAAGTGTACACTGTCTCTTCTTTGTACTCTGTTGTGCCATTGGCGTGAACACAGAGTTAGACAACCAGGGCCATACTTCACACTTTACTTTATTTCACTAGCCAAGAGCTGAGGTGTGCTGGATGACTCAAACTCACCCTGCTGGGGATTTGAAGGTCTTTTCTACCCTGCTACACAACCAAATAGCTTCAAGTCTATGTAGTCCAGTGACATTGCCCTGGGCGCTGTGCCATAAACTATCCTCCCCATCTACCATCCAGGTGCTTTTTCTAGCTACCAAAAGCTGGGGGGTGGTACACAAAAGCAATAGCAATCGACTCAGAATCTGGGCATATACAGTAGCTGATTATTGTTATTTGATTATTATTTCAGGGCACACACTTCATGGGTGCTTTTTTTTTTTTTTTTTTCTCCTGAGCCTGTTTATTACTCCACTCGCACGGTTGCTGGTTTGTTATTTTCAAGCCATCAAATCAATACTTTCCAAAGTGCAGCCTTGCTGAGGGAAATAAAACGAGGGGGAAAGAAGATGGCAGCCACGCACGCTTTTCTCCCCACAGATTGTTTGTTCAATAATGAACTGGATGAAAAAAGGGAAACAACTTGTAGTGATTACAGGTTCTTGCTGAGCTAATGGCCAGACCCTCTCTGCGTGGTCACTTTCATTAAACAAAGATCAACAAAAGAGGCGACCCCCCCCCACCCCACCCCCAAATACCACTGGTGCAGGACAAGTGCACTGAGTGCCCACTTCAGGGAAACAGGCACTGTATTCCCTACATTAATACATCTAAACTATGATATTCAAAAATGTGTTAATGCACAAGAGCCCCCATTGTGTGATGGAGTAACAATGCTGAGTTTGGAGTTATGTGCCAGCCTAGTAGCATATTTCATTTTTGTGTGTGTGCTTGTGCTAAATTTATTCCCGACTCATTTGCATGACCTCCTCTATATACTGTAGCTACAGTGCAATTAGAGCAGTAAATTGACTGCTAAAGATAACAACATGACACACTGTTGTCCTGAATTTCTCCCACTAAAAATAGCTCTATCTTGATGCAGGTGCACATTTAGCAGAGAACCCAAGCTCTTCTTCTTCTCTCTTCCTCTTTATTTCTATTCCAGTTTGTCATGTCAACATTGTCATCTCTTATAGTGGAGATTCAGATCGGAAGGTGCAAGTTAAGCATCTGTAATCCTTTCAGTGAATATGCATAGTAGTTTTTTTTTTTTTAACTGAGATGGCAGACTCCTTTACTGCGTGTAGACTGAACTGTGTAGCAGCCCCTCAACGCACCCAACCCCACGCCCCGCACACACCCCACATGCCTCCAGAGAGATCAATGCGTCAGAGTCCCAGTAACAGTGAACAAAAGAGACAGAGAGAGCCAGATTCACTAGATTAACAGGGATTTCTCCCTCCTCCCTCCTCCCCAGCATTTGTGAACGGAAGTGTGGCAGCGGAACAAACCCCTCACTTGAGTCACAGAGACGTGCACGGTTTTGAAATCGAGTCCTTCAATCCCCAACTTCTAAAAGAAGAGGGGAGGGAGGGAGGTTTTTAGGGTAGAGTTAGCGAAGGAAGGAAGGAGAAAGGATAGAGAGGCAAAAAGAGAGGGCTGGACACACACTGCAGGAGGAGGAGCTCACTCAAGTGGATCGGACTGGGTTTATGTGTATTTTAATGCATAATTAAAACCACACCTGTTCCAGGTCAGGAAAGTGACAGAGAGAGCAAAGGGTCTGAGGAGGGGCGAAATGTTGGGAGGGGTGACGCAGGGCTGAAAGTGCAATGACACCATTAGCATGTTTGGAGAGACTGAACACACGTTAGCATGATTGCCTCTCATTTCCATACATATTGAGGCGTACCGATGTGCTCCGCGGGCCTGCGGTCATTGAAGTCTGATACACAGGAGTGCACAGGGAGGGCTTAAGGTTTGCCTTGCATCACTAAGCCCTCATCCTCGATTTCCATATCGCTTCCCTAAACCCTCTGCCTGAGCTCACATCCACATCTGTAAACAGACACAGAATCCGGATGGAGTGTCTACAAGTCTAAGTGAGAAAATCCTCCTGAGTTTTCCCAGGAGCTCATCCTCAATGCAAGTGATAACATACTGGAAATATGGCTGGTAAATTGCCCCAGTTTTGAGAAGTGAAGGCTTCATTACCGTTTTGACATTAATTTCTGGCATCAATCTTTATAAATGAGTGTTAACCCTCCATTGTGAATAACTCATGCATATCACTCACAAAGTCAGTTATGATATGACTTTATAATATCATCATGTTGGTGCTGCGTGAGTGCAATATTTCCCAGTGGAGTCCCTGATGTGTTGTTGCCACGCTCTGCTTTAAGTCACCGAAGGGCCCACCTCCAGCCCCACAAACCGCCAGGTCCTCCTCATTCCCTCTGGAGTGGCTTAAACCCAATATGAGCCACTTCAAACACCTGCAGTTGATGCCTTTGATGTGTGCGTATGTGTGTGTGCAAGAGGGTATGTCTGTGCATTGCTCAAGTGTCTTTTATTGCTTGGACAAGATGATTATGATGACTCATCTTTGAAGATGAAGAGCAACTATCCCTTTTGTTTCTTACGTCACACCTCTCATGCTCTCATAAAACAAACCTGTCTCTCTCTCTCTCTCTCTCTCTCTCTCTGTGTGTGTGGCTGTACAAAGGTATTCTCATGTGAGATTAGACTGTTTTTTTTTGTTGACTGTGGTAACAAAAGCAAAAAAGAACAAGCGACATGAAAGATTCGAAGCCACTCTGTTGTCATTCCATGTCCTTCCCCTGCTTCTACTGAGAGTCAATGCCAGATGGTTTCTAGGACCACTGTTTTACTCAAGGATGTCACTGAGGATTTCAATGAGACAAATAAAATGAAAATTCACTTTATAGTAAGGCAAGAGAGGCAATATCAGTTAATCAAAATGTGCATACAGCAACAAGTAACATGACCTGAAGTAAAAAATGACTCAGAAGAAAATACAATAGAACAGGAATTATCTGATAGACAGTATGATCCTTAGAGTGTGTTTTTTTGGCCTTTGTTTCAGCTTTGGAGTGGTCGTTGCGTGCTAATGAGATTGGCAAGAAAGGGTGACTTTGAGAAGTCCCTGTTCAGTGTGTGTGCATGTCCTGTGTGCCGAGGCAATGTCTAGTGTTCATTTGACGCTTGAGTGTCATTGGTTGCGACAGTATGACAGTCTACTTGTCAAGCATGATGACAAGAAAGCCCTGTAAGGTGCATACATGACCGACAGAAAACACCCTGATGATCAAGTACAGAGAATAGGGTGAATTGGGAGAGCCTCATGTGAACAGACAGGGGTGGACAAAAAAAAAAACAAAACAAAAAAAAATGGAAACACCCATTGCAATTAAGATAGAGAAAGAAAGCTTAGAAAGCTATTATATAATTCCATAAGTCCAAGGCCTTGGTCATGTGTTATTTTACTATAAAAAACCCTCCTAGAGCTTGCTCAGTCTTTGGCATAGGAACAGACATCTGCTGCACAAGCTAATGTGGTTTTTGGATTCCATTTGGATGGGATGCTTCCCATTCCCACTGCATATTTCCTAAGCATCTGGCTCTACTGGAAAAGTTGCAGAAAAGGCTACGTTCTCCTCAGCTTTGTCACCTGTGGCTCCATTAACTACAGTTAAATTTGTACATTGTGGGCCCATGCAAAATTTCTCCACAGTCACACACACATACACACAACAAATGTACACATGACATGGGTACTGTAATGTTTAGCATTAATGTTTATTGATTAGTACTCTATAGCATGTTAAGTGCATTATTTTGAGATCTCAATATGGTTTGAATCAACAGTGTGGTATAACTGATAATTAAATAAGAAATTAGTGTTTTCTTCAGGTCTCTTTTCTGAGGAGTTACTCCTGCAGTCATAGAATTGAGCTGAAAAAGGAGAGAGATGCGATCTTCTGTGAAGCATCTGCCTCTAATCCCTGTTTGTAAATGTGAGGTTAGAAGTGTGATTACACAGATATGGAGAATGGGTGGTGGTGGGCGAGCTGTGGGTGTTTGGTGGTCACAGGTTGAATGAGGCTGATTTTTTATTGCCAACATTTGCTGCTTGATGCCTTTCAGCTTGTCTAACTCCTCTCCCCTAGTTGCAGCACAGACAATGAAACATGGCACAACTCCTATTGATTTACTAACACAGTAATTAAGAAAACGCATGTATCTTTCTCTCTTGCTTGTTCTGTCCTTTGTTTCCACTTCATTTTCTCTCTCCCTGTTCAACACACTGAATGCCTTTCTCTCCTTCTCTGTCTTGCACCCTCAGGTTGTTAACGCTGCTGCACCAATATAAACCAAATGAGTATGCCATTCATTAACGTGGTAGAGTATTCAAGCGCACACTAATGAATGGTATTGAACAAGCGAAAAGAGGTGTTCTTCAAGTTGCAGTGAAGAATAAGTAAGAGTACATCATGGAAGTTGCAGATACCAAGTACTGATAGAAGAACGTAAAGCTGTAGTAGGCCATGTAAAACCTTCCGCCTCTCTCTTTGCTGCCATATATCACTCTGCCAAGCCTCCCCCACCAAACCCACGAGTTCGATCGGCAGCAGAAGGAGTCAAACCTCACAGGGCCTGCTCTCCATGGGGTGAGCCTCACCGAGACCCTGGTCCCTCTCACCGCGACTCATCCTCTTTTCGACGCCCCTCCAGCGGTTCATGGGGCCAGAGCAGAGTGCATCAAGCTTCAGAGGCAGCTGCAATGCCGTCTAACAGCGAGATGAGAGGCTAGTGCACACACACAAACACACATACACACACACACACACACACACACACAAACACACCTGTCTCTCCTCAAAAGTTCCCTACTGTTTGTCATTATGCCTCTTTGCTACTCAGTGATACAAATGCCATGGCATCAAATATAATGAGCCCAAAGCTCCGTGTGGAGCCGCGACGTGTTCACACGTGTTTTGTACTATTCAGCGCTGTAGGCAAAGGAGGTGTTGGAAATTCATCAAAAGTCACAGGATTTTCTGCCACTGAATCAGGCTTTCACCATCTGAAGGCATGCGTAAGTGCATCTACATTTGCAGCCAATGTCTCTCTGAAATGACCTGTGACTGGCCGCAATCTCCTGTCACAGGCCTTTTTTCTGTTAGCAACTGCAACTGAAAGTCACTAAACTACTGCATGACTGCATGCTGCTGATATGTATCTTCATGACATGTGGGCCAGAGTAGCAAACTACAGTTAATTAACCACGCAGCATGGATGCCTAAAAGTGAAATAGTAAAACAGTAAAGCAGCAAATATTTGTCTTTTTTATGTCTACCATCCCTGCATTATTCTCCCACTCTCTCTCACACACTCACAAACAATAGTTAAGATGTGGGGCAACTTTCCATGTCAGGAAAGCACAATTTCACCACCTCAGCTAAAATTTCTTTATTCTCAGTCTCTGTGGTCAAGAGTCTCTGCAGCAAAGTGACAGCAGGAATCACATCTGAAGCAAAGGATCAAGAGCTCACTTTTCAGTTCAGCTCCTGAAATTGAGCCAGAACGGATAGCCTGATGTTTAAAAGCCACCGTGAGTATTTTGCACCAAACTGTCTCCACATGAGCAACACTTCTCTGAGCCAAACGCCCCTCTTTCACAATGGATTGAAGGGTGTGAGTGACATATGGCAGGCTCACGAGTCCAGGATCATCCAGTGGCCTGGTCATATTTTTAGCTTTGTCTCGGGCCACAATGCAGACAAAACTCTTCAGACTGCCCTGACTCTGACTAGTGTGAGGCCCTTTTATTAGTCCACTGTGCAGCTGAACTGATGGGAGACCTCAAGAATCACTTCTCCAAATATCAGTGGTGAAGCTAAAAGCCCAAATGTCATGCAACAAGCTGTTATTGTACTTTTTTCTGAAAAGACACACGCCTCTGGGTTTTTGTCTGTAATATATGATGACAACAGGGAATCTCATACTTTTGCTCCATCATGCTGAGAAGGTGTTCCTCTGTATCAACAACTGTCAAAGACTGGTCATCAAGAACAATGTGCAGGATAAGAGCTCTGTTTACTGCCCCTGGGCTGTCTCTGGGCCTGTTCCAGAGTTTGCTGCAAAGTTGGTTGTTGCTGCCCTTCTAGCGTGAGCACTTTTGTTGAATTCTGTGTTGTCTTGGTTCTTTGGTTGTTTCATTGAGTTACTTCAATAGCTTTTACTCCTCAGCCAACCGCCCGCTTTGCTTTAAATGTAACATGGGTTTAACGTAGTGTTGCTGTAAATTGGCATCACACAAGTTTTTGACATGGAACATTTTTATGGTTCCAAGTACAGGTGTGTGAGCAGAATCTTAGGCTGATGCCTGATGCTGTTAGCGATTAAAACGTAAAATCTACTGGATGTTGGATTCAGCCGATCAGAGCACAAATGTTCAGGGCGGTGGGTAATTTAGGATAATTCATCTCAGGAAGCATCAATAAATTAAATGTCAAATGAGTCAAATATGAAAATGACCTTTCGAAAGAAATACAAGTGGGAGCAGAATGTACCGAATGAGTAGAGCAACATTTTGTCTCAGGACAACATCCCCTTTAGTCATTTTCTCAAACTGATTTAATTGCTGGACTGTAAACTGAACCACAGCACAACCCACTCTGTCTGTACTGGACTGATTTTAGCTTTTTGTATAAGCCAAACTCTGACACCAGTATACTCTAAGTGTTGACTGGATTTGCTCTCATTTCAGGCAAAATCTCAATTTCCTCAACCACGACTTGCCACCCTCCTGCAATACTATTTCAGTTAAACGCACTACAACAAGGAGTTTTTAACTGCTTATGAAACAGTCTCAAATTATGACTCATGCCTCTTTATGAGTTGCAGTTGAAATATTTAGGCACAGTGGACTGCAGGAGTGCGTCACTCGATGACTACCTCCATTTCTATAGCCAATACTAATGGCAGGAATATTCCTAATATCTACTACTGGACAACAAAAACTTCCTTTGGGATCGATGGTAACATAAGGGTTTACAAAAACTAGAGTTTTTTTTAGAGGACGGTTTGACTTTTTACAGTGGTGCAAAAATAAAAAGTCAGTAATGGCCAACATCTATATCACAACTGCAAACTTTTTCGAAGGTGACCCATAAACTGTAATCTACCATCAGCAGGGTCTTAGCAGCAGCGCCAACTAATGGTACTCATTAGCTACCTCCTAAAGGTACCTTCATTAGCTTCAATTAGTGTCACACTCTTCTCGAGTTGGACAATACCAAGATTGCAATGTTGTGTAGTTGACATTTTAATTTGAAGTGTAATGCCAAGTAGCAGGCAGCATCAATTTCATCCTCCATTTGTCTTCCACATCCTACCTTGAGAAAAGAGATAAAGACAGATAGAAAAGGAGAGCAGTAGAGTGACACTCCTTCCCATGAGGAGAACTTGCAACTCCATCAGAGCACTGGTAATGAGTGGACTCCTGTGGGGAATTCTCCAAATGGACTAATTTGTAATTGATTCAGTGCATTAATTACCGGCCTGGTTACGCCTGTGTCATGGTTAATATTGTGCCGATCTGACGAGCCTGGGAGGCTCATCTGCGTTGGGACTGTTCGGGTGAAGCAGCCATTATTCAATTATGCCGCACATATCGGCAACGAGGCAAGTCTTAATCCAAGAGTAATCACTTCCCCACGCTCCCCTACTATGAGCTGATGTGAGGAAGGAGGGTGTTGCGGTGGGAGGTAGTCCTAGATCCATCTAGCCCATGGTTAGCTCCTTAATCAGGCCTGGGAACCAAATCCCCTTGGTGTTGTAAAGTTATCTGGCAGTAAAAGAGAATTATGCCCTGCAATGAAAGTTTACAATGATTCTGTGACACAATGTTGGTGATACAGTATGTGCTTTAATTCCAGCTTTCATCTGTGGCCCCCCAACCTTTTGCAACTACTTGTCCGTGTTTAGATTAAGAAGCTGAGGCAGATGAATTGTGTGCATGTTATACAGATGTAGCACTATATAACATCTAAAACCTTATCTGCCATTCTTGCACAGCAGCCTCTTTTCAAAGTGCACATGAGTGTCTTCACACAATGAGAACACTGGACATTTTAAAACCATTAGTAGCACAATGTGAGGTTGCAAGAGAAAAGTAACATCCAATTGAGAGGCTAAAGACTCATCAAATATCCCCATTTATACACCCCCCAGTGTTAGGTCTTTACCCCTCTTATCTATTAGTCTTTTGGTATTAAGTATAATTAAGTATGAACATATGCAGTTTACTGGCATTGGTAGAGGAGAGCCATCTTTTGCAGTACCGCCACTGTTTCTCCTATAAGGTTATGAGAACTGGACATTATCTCAAACAACAAATTATTTGCTTAAAAGTGACTGATTGTAGGAAGGACAATGAACACATGTCTACAACATCGTACTATAAATAGGAATGCAACTCTTGATAATTAAATATGCGTAAGAACTCTGATGACCTTTAATGCTGGAGAGGTGATGCTGTCTAATGCTCTCTGGCTTTGAGTGCTGTTCTAAGATTATAGGGTATATGAGAGGTGAAGGGCCCTAGGCCTCGTGGGTAAACTTCTCTACACTGCTGAGGCACAAACACCTTAATTGCACAGGCACTTAAGTGTGATTGGTTCAGAATGAATTCCCCTTTTGGAGATATCAACAACAGTATCACCCACCAACCAACTGCTGCGTGTGCTGTGATGGTGAGGTTTCTTTTAACTGATCGGCAAAGGGAATGGAACTTGAAATTAGTATCATTTTATGAAGCTTTTCTTAAAAGCTTTGACAATTTGATGCAAAATGATAAAAGAGACCACAGACTTGGTTCATAAATGGCTTGGTCTGTGTTGACTGTGAGCTGTAAAAATAAATCTCATCTTTCAAGGACCTGAGTGCTCTCCACGTGACTCATCAAAACAGACCATGTGTTCCATTTTTACTCAAAACAAGTGGAGAGCACACACTGTACACTCCTTTTTTTCTCCCTTTATCAACTTTTAGTTCAACAACAGTCTGTTTTCAGCCCTGAGCAAGGAGAGAAGATAAAATAGAGGGCTCTCTCTCCCTAACAGCTGATTATATTTCTGCTTTGATCTACAGCGGCCATCCCCTAACCATTCTCTAAGAGTTTGGACCTAGCATAACACAACAAAAACAACACCCACGGCCCTGAGAGTAACCAGACTCCATTGTGCCCTTCACTGCATATTTCAGTGTGGCAATCTAAAGAACGCCTGCAGGAGCTTTAAATCATCTGCTGTACAGTTTCCTCTCTATAGGCCACATTTACTTTCTATTTGGACATTGGCATTTTAATGCATAAACAGAAAACATGCTCAAACTGAGGTCTTCTGGAAACCTTAAGGGCATTCCAGCGGGGGCCTTGAAGTGAATGTGAAAATGACTGCACAAATTCCACGTTTCACTCACACCTCTGTACAGAACTGTAAAACTTTAAAATGGTTGTGAATCTCCTGGGTGGGTCAAAGTAGCTCTTCTTAAAAGTTAACAGCATGAAAATAGCACAATGCTGCGTTAATAAGTGACCTGTATAATCTTAAAAAAGAGAGAAAAGAACATCCAGCCCCCCCCCCCCACATAATGGCTCAATTATTTCAGCAAATGACAATGTTTTACCAGGAGTCATTTTTGCCTATTTTGGCTGCATTTAAGTGACATACCAATCACCCTCTGGGAGTGCTATGCTGGTCTTAGCATCATCAAATTAGAAGTCTAGTCAGACACTTCGGTGCAGGGGGGGTTGTCACACAGCAGTTCTGTTACTTCAGTCCTCCACTAGTACCCCGGTGGGACTGTTAAGTGTAGCTGTGGGGGAGCCTCGGCCACGCTTAATGGCCCTAACAGCATTATTAGCTAATAAAGGTTGATGGGCCTCGCGACTCAATAAATTTAGGAGGACAGGAGAAGAAGAAGCAGTCGCCATGTTAAGGTGAGGTTTTAGTCTGGGAATTTATGCATCTCCCTTGTTTTGCACTGAGGCACACCCTGCATAGGGATCATGGTAGGGTCTGCCGGTATAAAAGGGTGGTGGTTTCTCTGTTAAAGTCTAAGAAGGTGTAAAAATGGTATTCTGAAATCTAACTCCTTTCCAGTCGTGGAATATTTGCCTGCAAAATTCAAAATTGCCGGCTGAAAGCAAAAAAAGAATATGGTCACAGCGAGTTGAATTGGTGGGGCTCAGTTGTGATAACTGCTATGGTGCTTTTTAGTGAAGAATTCAGGGTTTTTCCTGGAGCATGGTCTGGGACATTTTTTACCACCAGAATGTCATACAGCTCTGGATTACTGCAAATGACTTTCTGAATTTGAAACCCTTTCAGTTCAACTTCCGAGCAGAATACATCTTCATCTAAGCGTGAGTCACAAAGAGTGAACGCACATTTGTTCACAAATTTCCACTCGTTTTGAATACATTCATGCCACATCAAAATTGTATTTAACAAGAACTATGCAGATGAAGGGGTGACAACATAACACATTTTCTATGGAGGAAGTGGGATTTTCTTGTGGAGCTGCAAACACAGAAAACCTGAAGGACTTCCAGTGCTGCTATTCTTTTTACAAGTCTTTTTAGTAACTCATTCTTTCAGATGATAGGGTCTTCATGCAGCTGGGAGGCAACTCACAAACTTGTTTAGCAGGCTGCTTATCATACGATGCTACATTATCTGACAGTACATCAACATGAGATCAAGACAAAAGCATAATCTATAAGGAAAGCAGTGGTGGAATGTAACTAGGTGCATTCACTGAAGCACAATTTGAGGTACTTGTACTTTCCTAGGTATTTCCAATTTAAGCGACTTTATACTGCTACTCCATTACATTTCAGAGGGAAATGTAAAAAAAACACAAAACCTCTGAAAACAAACGCACCACAAAAATGTTACATATCCATTCAACACAATGTAGGTTCTCCAGGCCTCTAGGGGGAGCGCTACGTGGAACAGCTTGGTTGAGAGAGAGACCAGACAAGAGAGTGTTTGTATTTGTTTTTCATATGTTTTTGAACCGTTTCTCAAGCTGCAGCACATTTCTCCTAATGGAAATGTTCTGGGCTGTTGCAGCATGTTTTCCCTTGACCGCCGCACATGTTGGCACTATGAATTTAGAAGAATCTGCTACTGCTGCTCAATAATCAGCACGTGTGTCTGCTTTCTATAAATACCCTCTTCACTCTTTTCCAACAACAGAAAAATTATTTGGACAATATAAATGTGGATTAAGGTGGAGCAATTAGGTTAGACGAGACAGGTTAGACGACGTGTCTACCAAAAGTTGCTTGAAAAAAATGCCCTCATTATATCTTTTCTTGTCTGAGTTAAGTGATGGCCCAATAAAACAAGCGTAAGAGTGGAAGAGAAATAGGTGATGTGGCCTGTTATTCTGACCACAGAGGAAATCTCTGAAATTGAAGATAAAGGTCTTGCTCCCTCCACAGGGAACCAAGGAATCAGTTTTCTGACCCACTTGGCTGTCCCCCCCTCTCTCTCTCTCTCTCTCTCTCTCTCTCTCTCTCTCTCTCTCTCTCTCTCACACACACACACACACACACACACACACACACACACACACACACACACACACACACTACACAGTGGCTGTATCAAGCCCTTGGAGTTTTATTTGGCAGCCAGACCTATCAGCATTTCTAAGAATTAAACAAACCCAGATAACAATCATGTTTAATTAAGATGTTGAAGTGTTATGGTGGTATTAGAGCAGAACACTTTGAACTGATGTGATTCTGTGAGTGTTGCTTGCAACAAAGGAAAGTGACATCTTGCGATTGTGCAAATGAAACTCCGAGAATATGGAGGGACCTTAAATTCTGCAGAATGAAGACGGATACCAGTGGCAAAGGTTTCTCAGCAGCCTCATGTCTTTTGTGAAAAGTTCTCAAAAAAAACAAAAAAAAAAAAAAGCGTGCAATTATTCATGATGCAACTAATTGTGATATATACTGTATGGCTGTGTGTTAATGTGCTCATATGTGCTTTTGAAGTTGCCACCTCACCCTTTGAGAATTGCAAAAATGAAAGTAAAATGATTACAGTAATTGAACTGCTAAGTTTGATCTCATTCATCTTTACTGTATGGTCAATAGTTTTTTGTGTACTATAAACCACCTGTAAATGCAACTATGCTCAACAACATTACAAGTAGATTTGGGGGGCAATCGCCCCTGAGGGGGTAGGGGAGAGAGAGCACAAGTAAGACTATCATTAATGATGGCTTTGCTGTATTTAAGTCCAAACATACACTAATATTTCCTTAAAATGGGATTTTTCCTCCTTCATCCTCAAAATTTTTATAAATCCTGCCCACCCATGCACCATGTTTCTGTATGTGTCAACATATAAAAAGTCCTGTTGGCAAGGTTAGCACCAGCACTATTTTGGCCACGTCCGCCACTACACAGAATCTCCTCATGTAAACAAAGGAGATTATAGTGCACACACTGTCATCATAAGCCAAAAACTCTGTTTTCCCTGTCAACAGGTCAAGGCTGCAAACAGAGTTTCTGAATACCTTCACCCAATAAGTTTTAAAAAAGCTCCTGTTTCGGTGACCTGAAATTGCATTAGTGTGTGGATGAAAGGCCAAAACGTATAGAAAAAGCTGCTTTCTGACAAATACCTATGTGGACTGGGCATAAGTGTTCCAATACGTCAGGCCAGTGAGCCAGTGTGCAAATAATCTGGATCCCAAGACTGACACAGTTTATATATAATCGGCCCTCATTAATGTTATCAATTCCACCTGTACTCTTCCTGCTTTGACGTGAAAATGTCTGCGGTGAAAAAGGCCAACTGCATCAAACAGATCTATCTATAGCAACTGCAGAACTTTTCCACATTTTCTTCCATTTCGTAAAAAAAAGAAAGAAATGTCTCAAAAAGTCAAGTTAGGTAGAAAAAAAAAGTAATTCTGTGCTTTTTGTGCAATGTTTCCCTGCCCTAACAGGACAGAAGCTGCTGCGACGTACGACACAGCAGCATGTGTGTCTTTGTGAGAGTATGTGGGTGTTGGGAGGTTTATTCTTAAGTGGCTGGGACGTGGGGGAGAGAGTGGGGAGCTGTTACCCAAGTAGAAAAATGATAAATATTTAAATTCTGTTAATGGACATATCCTGTATGGGAACCTACAGTAGTTCATGACAAAGAAGTTCACTAGTTCAAAACCAGAAGCTGGAGCTTGGGCAGGGATCTTTGGGGTTTTAAGAGGGCCCATGCAATGTGAGATCTTCACATTAATCTATGGAAGCTGACTGAGTTTTGCTTCTCCCCCTCAAGGATGGTCTGAGCTTGACCACACTTGGAGATAGTTGGTATTCAGTGTCATAAAGGGCTGGATCTTGCCAACTCTGGGGCTTGGTCAGATACTGTGGTTGAACAATGGCCTGTCTAACCAGCCTAACCACTAATGTAGACCTAACTTTAATATCATAGCATCCGGGACCAGTATAACTCCAGCTCCCACACAGTGAATGCGTCAGTCTTGAACAAGACTCTTTCTAACGTCACCTGTAAACCCAAAAAAAATTGTTGTTAAAAAACTCTTTGCCTTGGAAGTAATGCTAGGTTACTGCTGTGAGGAGCAAACTAGTTAGCCTAGCATGCTAACAATGGCTCATGTTAGACAAGCACACAGTTTACTGTACTGTTAATGTAATGTTTTAGATGTTTTAAACCAATCAACTCTTTGAAATCTAAAGTTTGAGAGATCTGTTGTGTCTGGCTACAGTTGCTAGCCTGTGATTGGACAATCAGAATCAGAATCGGCTTCATTGGCCAAGTTTGTGTGTACATACAAGGGATTTAACTCTGGTTTAAACATCGCACTCAATCAAGGGAGCACATCTATGGTCCCAAGGTCTTATATTCCCGGGGTATGTTCCCCAGCTCAATATTCTCTTAACACACATGAATCCTTTGCGGTGTCAGAACCCTAACTCTGTGAACAAAGGACCCTGTGAGAGCACATAATGTGGAACTGGGGAACATAGGACTCTGGGAACATAGGAGCCAATACTACCGTCTATTCATTCAACTTTATTTCTGTGTTTCTGTGTCTCTTTCTTTTCATTGACTCGTCTCTTTTGCTTTCTCCTTTTTTTTTGGAACTTGCCCACACTGTATACTGTAGATGTCAATGGCAGAGCTGTAAAGTTAGAGCAATTTTCACCTCCAGGATAGCTGTGCATAGAGCTAGACAAAAGCCTGTGTAATTACAGCAGTAGTCACTGGTACATTAGTGATAAAGACATGATGGCTCACATGGGTGGAGCTGCCACTGTTAGCTAGTCACAATGCATTCATTTCACGGTAAAAACTGCAATTATACTAAAAGAGACTCTCTTTCTAATCCTCTATTTCTTGTTCTGTTTCTTTATGTTTCCCTTTTCCCATTCCTTTCTCTCTACTCTTTCCCATATCATTTGCTGTCCCTTTATCTGCACTATGTCAATGTCAGGCAATGGCATTATCTGCATAAAACAGTATTATCAACTCAATGAGCAATTAAGTTATTCTCTCATCTGTTTGGAGGAAGAATCGGAATCATTCTGAATAGAACAAAAACACTTCTCCTCCCCCACCACCTCTGCCACATTTGTGTCTGGTGCGCTAATAGGAGGCTTCTTTTGTCGCTCCTCCTACGAAGACACAGCAGTGCTTTTAGAAGACAGATCGTAGGAACAATGGAGTCTCCTGTTGCAATTGTGTTAGAGACAGTAGGCTTGGCTATGGTAGGCCTTGTGTCCATTTCAGTCCTAAAAATAACGCCCTTAGTTACCCCAACCACAACAATTCATGCTTGCAATAACTGATCAAAATGCCTGCAAAGAGAGGAACGACAAACCACAAGCCATTACGTTTTTTAAGGTCCAGTGTGTAGGATTTAGGGGGATCTACTGGCATTTATGTTTTAAGATTTAAAATGAGCTCTTTATATCTATAAAGATGGACTCCACCATGTTGCACTACCACGTTGCTACGGTGGCCCAGAACGGAAAAACCAAACAATGGCACTGGAGAGGGCCCTTTCACATGTTTTGCAGCCATTGTAGGAGAGGCTGAGACGAGGGGTGATCAGTAGGTTGCAATCTGCAACCTTATCACTAGATGTCACTAAAGCCTACACATTGGACCTTTAAACAAGCTCAGCAAGGATTACTCAGTAGTGCTGTGTAAAACACACAGAGGCGGGCAGGAATTATTATTGAGGGGGTTTATGAAAATGTGAAGCATACACACGTACACAAAAGGGAAAACTGGATAGTTGAATTGTAAAAGTGGTGCTTAATGACGTCTAAAATACCTTGAGCTGTTGCTTTATGATATAGCTTCTGTTCAAAATAAATCTCCTGTATCATAGAAATTAATAAGTTCAATACATATGATAAGCTAACATGAGCTTTAAACAACAAATTAATATAGCTTTGTCCAGGTAGCAGAACAATTTATTGATTGACTAACAAGTTAGTGATTGGATTCCGAGATGGTCAGAAGAGTGAAAGAAACTGAAGGATTAACAGTGCATTGCATGTCTATGATATGACCACAGTGAACTGTAGAAATGAGCTGAAAAAACAATATAGAAAGAACCGTGTGCTGGAGGGCAGGAAGCAGTGAGGGTAAAAACTGAAAAAATGCTATTGTGTACTTTCATGCGTAAGCTGTGATGCAATATAACTGGACTGTGATCTATGGTTGGAGCAACAGAGTTGGTGTTAGAAGATGATGAAGTAAGATAGTGATATGTGACACTAGGGTGAAATTAAGGGTCTCATAAACAGCAATGAGCCAGCACTGTGCTGAGAACAAGCTGACTCACCTGCTTTGTTCTCTCTCATCATCTGGTGTCCTTTGGCATGAAGTAGCCTTAAAAAGCGAATGACTTGATGTGACTAATCAAAAATAGAGTATTGGCCATGTTCCTAACAACTGATGTTATCAAATGTAGAGCTACACATCCTTCATGTCCAGTACCTTATATGCCTTAATTTTAAACAGAGACTATGATGAATCATATGTATTATACTGAAAGGCAGGGAGACTCCAATGACCAGTGTCAGTAAAAATATCAGTGGCTTGTATCTAAAAATCATCCTGTATTGTCCAGACAAAGCAATACAAAAGGACAATAGCCAGGGAGGGAAAGTGATACTTTGCTTGTCTTTGACACTTTGTTTTCAAGTTAATTTGGCTTACAAGGGTCAACGACCCCGACCGCAACACCCTCCGAGGCTACCCACCACCCATCACCCCACCCGATCTCCTCTGGCTATTTATTCCCTAAACCCAGTGGTGAAATTGGCTGAGGGCTAATCAACATTTAGCTCCTCCAAGTGTGTTATTACACAGCAATTGATGGATGGTACAATTACACCCCGTGTCACTTAGCTAAATGGCTATGTAATCCTAATGAGTTTTTATTCAAACACTGACTAGTTAGCGCAAGGAGAGCTGAGGGTGGGCAGAGAGAAGAATGGATCATGGAAAAACAGAAGGAAGCCACCATTGCATGTAAAGAGAAAAAGAGAAAATGAGAAAGAAGGAAAGGCACAGGGACTGTGGGTGAAAAGATAATCTGGTAACATGAAGAATGTGCGCTGCTCTTGTCGACAGGAAATCGGGATGGGAAATACAGCCTGGGCGGTTAAGACGCTGAGTGCTTTTCAGCCTGAATTTGAATGCAAATGCAGGGGAGAGATGGTAGAGTTTACCTCTCTTTATGGACCCGCAATTAACATTTGCATTTTTATCAACTGTAAACATGAACTTCCCCAATCTGAAGTGTTTTAGCTACCTAAATATACCTTAATTTATTTGCCATAACCACAAACCCAAGCGACCAAAGCACAGAGCCTCTCACAAGCTTGACATGATCAGAGTTAAACTTTACAGATTTACAGTAATTTGGCAACATTATCACAAAAATATGACTGGTTCATACTGAGCCAAAGTGTGCTGAAACATTTCTTTAGATGGTTCTCCAGAACGAAGGAAAGTCCTTTTTAAAACCACAGTGCAAGTGTTTCATAATGAACAACAAAGAGGTTTTTGGGTGGAATATCAGATAAAGGTCCACTGTGCAGGATTTAGAGGGAACATAATACTCACACTTAAAGCTTTCATTAGTGTATAAAATATAAAATAAAATAATAGTCATGTGTTTTTGCTGCCTTAGAATGAGCTTTTTATATCTACAGAGGGAGCGGGTCCTCTTCTATGAAGCCCACCTTGTTACACTGCCATGTTTCTACAGTAGTCCACAATGGACAAACCAAACACTGGCTCTACAGAGCACCTTTCCCATTTTTCACAGCACCTTAGGGGAGATTGAGGTGAGGGGTGTTGAGTTGGTTGCCTCACTGCCAGACGCAACTAAATCCTACACATTGGACCTTTAAGTATTTCTGTCAGACAAGACGTAGTACAGCTGGAAGTTGTGACTAAAACGGGGACAGCGAGAGAGATGAAACCATGATGCTCACACAGTGACCTTGATGCAACATGGGTGAACTCGCACACACAGACACATACTGTGGCTTAAACAGCACTATAGGTGTTAGAAATTCAAGATCGGCATGCAGGGTTGTGAATTTCAATCCCTGCTCACATGGACAAATATGGACAGAGAATAAGAATGAGTAAGAAGACTTCCACACCTCACCCAACAGCTTGCAATGCTGAGGTGCCCTTAAGCAAGAACTGAACGCTTGCTTCTCCAGTGTAAGCAGCCAAAGACGTACAATAGAAAAAAATAAGATGGAGAAAATAATAAAATAACAACCAGGCACAGATAAGACAGAGTCTCACCACCCAGACATGACGAGCCAAACCCGCAAGGTTCCTTATTATTATGCAAAGACTTACCAATACAGGTTGAATGCATAAAAAGTGTGTGTTAGGGGTGGGGGCCTAAATAAAGCCAAAGAGAATTAAATGTGCTGGAGGCTGTTTTCTGTAAGTGCTGTCATCAATAAAGTGATGTTAATGAGGTGGACGGAGTCTGGTTCCACTGGAACTATTGTATTCAGGCCATCTGAGCCTTAACACCAGCGGTTCTTGAAAAGGACTCCCTCATCTAAGTCGCAGTGTGAGGAAATTGATTTCCATCCTCCTGAGAAGTTGGTCTATATCATTCACCTTTTTTTTTTTTCTTTTTTTGGCAAGCTGCAGCAAGAGGCAGATATGAAGTTTGAAAGGCATCAGAGAAGCAGGGTGGGCTATTGTCATGCCCCGGTTCTGCTTCTCCTCTCCACTGCCTCTCTATTCAGTCTGGCACTGCTCTGTTACGATAAGTACTATCACCTTGTGTGTGTTTGTGAGTGTGCGCGTGTGTGCAGTGTAGTGAGAGTCTCATGCATCTAATGCACCGTCTACTCCAAGACAGTGGGATTTTTTTTTTAAAACTTGGCCTAGTACAGATGCATCTCCTGAGCATGACTACGTTTTCATGCTCTTGCTACACATGACCACCAAATGACTGGAAGCCACAACTGAATGTGTGCATGTATGTCTGCAGCTGCCACTCCTTGTTTCCGAGTGCAGACTTCCATTCCCAACAATTTGCTGAAATCTGCCAAACATGCTTTTCAGGAGGACAATTCTGCTGTTACTTAGAGACAACATTGTGCAACACAGATAAGCACCCAATACCTCCAATAACAAGATATTATAGATATAATATACATGTTGACAGAAATAATGGTTGGAACTCTCCGTATGCACAGAAAAATACATACACAGAACCAAAATTGGAGGCCTTATTGCAGTTTACAAAGGAACTCCAAGACCTGAAATGCCTCTCTCTATATATGTTTAGCCCGTACACCCTCTTACTTACCATCTAACAATGCAAATATTATTGACTTTGACAGCATTTTCAGACCATATGCAATTTCAGCTATATCAATTACAATAAACTCAAGCAATTCATTTAACTGTGAATGTTCAATATGTTTGTCCTGCGGTGAGGCACAGTTGTTGGTCTGTTTTGAGCATTTCATCAACAGCTGAAGACTTGAGCTTGACAGAAACAGACATCGGTCGTGGAAATCGTGTTCCTGACTCTGACTCTGGGTGTTTTTAGGGCTCAGGTTTTGGTGTGGATTTCTTTGGAGATCAGCCATCCTGCAGTGACGCTTAACAGAGGAGGCATGAAAAGCCTGACAACATGATCAGCCACATATTGCAAAGACTATATCAAATAAAAATGGACAAGGACAAGCACAGTGCTCCACTTGCTGTTACATTCCTCACTAGGTTATGGCATACAGAGGCACATTTCCTTTACCAGAGAGAAAAAATGCAGATGTTTGCTCATTTTGTTACACCTTTTAGTTAGACTTCCGTACTCCATACTATCTTTTCCTTTAGTGGATGCAATGTGCTTCTATGGTGGCAAAATGTAGAATAAGTTTCAGCACTCTAGGGGTAGTGCAGCAGCAGTTTTCTGCCCTCTGTGTTCCACTACATATTTCCTTTTTTTTTTTTTTTTTTTACAGTAAGTATCATTACAAAACAGGTCAGCACAGCTGCCGGGTTAGATATGTGTCTATTTTGCTGATTTCCTCTTGCTGCCCTCCACAGTGCTGTAGGTCAATACAAATGGTAAATGTGTATTGGCTCATTTGAGGGATGGCAAATAGAGGCAACCAGAGGAAAGTTTTCTTTCTTTCTTTCTTTTTTTTTTGTGCTAAACACAGACATTTAACCTCTCAGTTTCAGTTATTCTCATTCAATTGCTCTATCAGTCCAGATCATTTCTAAAAGACAGGGGGAGAAAATGATATGGGCTGACCAACAGTGCAAAGGGGAGCAAGAAAATGTATCTGTCAGTCAAACAAGGAGGTTTTACTCCTGCTTACAAACACACACACACACACACACATGCACATACTTACGGACAGATAAAACCAATTGCTTCAGTCAATTTGAGAAAGGGTAGGTTTAAAATGAATGCCAAAATGGCAACAAGGAAGTTTTCTGATGTCACATTTCCTATGAGTGACAACAGCGCATACACGGTCTCACACATATGGACACACATAAATATAAATGTATAGAAATACAAACAAAAGTGACATATCATCTACCTCTGACAATCATCCATTGCTTCTTTTCCCTGCAAAGCGATGGAGAATCATTAATTTTCAGGCGCTGCTGTCCCCGTATCTCACACTCTCACTGAAAGCAATTCATTTGGCAACAGTTGCCAGTGAGAGAAGAAACATGGAACACTGAAATACTGCCATTAGGCAAACACTAAAAAAAAAAAAATACACTGAGCTTCATGGGTGATAGAAGAGAGTGCACAATGGAGATCACACCCTAGACCAGACTTAAGGTGGATTTGACTCGAGTGTGGACTTCTCTTTGGCTGCCACTGTACATGACATAAATGTAAGAAGAGAGAAATGTAAAAAGTAAGCTGCAGAAAATCACTTCAGATATCAGTAAGGAAAAGATTTCTTGGGACTCTTCAATTTCCTTTGTGCCCGCTAAAGCGTGTTCCTCCTCTCTGCTTTCAAACTAGTTCCTGGTCAAACTCTTTCCCTCTCTAACCTTTCTCCTCGGGATTTCTTTCTCTCAATGGTCTCACTTCCCACCCCACACTGTCCTTCTTCATGTCAAATTAAAGTGATGGAAATGAACTTGAGGGGACGCTAATTGCAATTGTCAATCCAATCTAGGTCGGGCCTGAAAGACAGGGGCTCCCTAGCACTTCATCAGTCTTCATTAATATTGAAGGAGTTTGCTGAGGAGCAGGGGCCCAACGTAATCTGCACTCATCTTACAGTGCATCAACAATTAGGAAGCTGGGGAGGGCACCAATGGTGCCTGAGGGACAAATATGCCAGTCAAGAAGAAGTATGAAGGAAGATGTCAGAGGATGGGGACGGAGTGCAGGAATAGATGCTGCCTTCAAATGCTGTGGGAAATTGCCAGTGGAGGCAGCTTCATATGTAACTTTTTTGTAAACTACATAAATGAGCCTGGTAGTGGTACAGATGGCAGCAGTAACTGTAATGGCGGATACACTGTTTTATCATTCAATTTCCTTTTTTTACTTCACAGAATTTTACCTTTTCATGCATGCACAGCATTTAAAAAAATCAGTCAACCTCTCAATGAATGAATAAGCAATGTGTAATGAGTTTGCTGATCTACTATGTAGTATTATATTTGTACTGCTGCTGCTTTACACTTTACAATCAGCAGCTGATGTAATCGAACTTTCATTGTCCCTGCACGCATAAGTTGTAACTCTGACATATTTCTGACAGGCACCTCACGGCGGCATAATGTTAATTTGTTAGGTCGACTCAGTCGCAATTTATGAACCAGCAATCAGTCTGTCATTGTGTCACAGTTACAGTTTGAAAGGCAGCGTATATCAAAATAAAACTGGGGAGGGAAGAAAGATGGAGGGATGATTTGTGATGAATCAATGACCCTGCCACACACACACACACACACACACACACACACACACACACACACACACACACACAGCCAGTACAAGTGCTGGCTGGTCATGCCATAGCAGGGTTTTCAGATGGTTGTTGCCCACAGACCCAGATGGTCAGTCCACCTCCTCTGGCAAGGCAAACTTATGCTTTACCAAGTGAGGTATACAAAGTGATCTGTCAGTTCAGCTCATAGACTGTTGTTGTTTGTTCCCCGCAGTACTGGGGCTAACCAACCAGCAGAGAGAGAAAAAAAGAAAACAGTGTCTGGAGGGAGGAGAAGCAGCCCCTTTAAAATGAAACTTTAGCTAAATCCCCTGTGTCAGAATCGGACTCTTAATCCTCCTTCAAGAGCAAGCGCTGCCATCGCAAACTTTTTTATTTCATTTTTAATTTTCATCAAACGTCCTTCTTTGTATAACCTTCACTTTGCTGCTACCACTCACTCACTCACTCCCGCTCTCCTCGTGGGTGTGTATTATGTTTGTACAGGGGAACAAAACATTTGATCATGCCCTCTAAGGTTAATGTCACAGCATAGAAAAGCAGCTCAGGTCAGACCTACTGCACTCTGCAACCTAAAAGTTTACTGCAAAACACTTGTACGGCCTGTGTTATTTGAGGAGGTGATTCCCTTTAGCAAATCGATTGCTCAACCCCTGAATCCATATGAACCCATAATTGGCCCCTTCACTCTAAAGTAAAGCTGGGTAAAAACAACTGGGACTCAAAGTAAAGAGAGGGAGGACATTACCTCTGCCTATATGTCTCCTCTCTAAGCTACTCTCTCCAGTGCCTTAGAAAAATACTGAATTTGAAAGGGACGACACCTATGACCAGGCTGAGTGGGGTTTGGGTGAAGTGGACAGACATGGGGCAACATGGCGAAAGAGGGCCTGCTCGCCGCTGAGTCCTCTGCCAAGTGGAAAATTTAACAGGGGGGTTGTTTTAAAGGGGATCTGACCTGCACCGGCCTGTAACTCTCTACACGTCGGGGGGGGCGGCCTAAGGCAGGAGAATGCACATGCTGCAAGGACGAAGAAGGAAGGAAAGGAAACCACTAAAACACAACCAAAATACAGAAATGAATGCACAACATAAAGTCCAATAAATTATCAGATAAAGGAACAAAACCCTGGCCTGATCCAGCTGTCCTGCCCCGTCCCCGACACCACCAGAGGTCAACCCTATACTGTGCGTATCGTATCGTGTATCATTTATCTTGCACTATTAGTAAACACCAAAAACACCGAATTAGACAGATTTGCTTGCATCTGCATACGAGCTTGTAAAAACAGTGTTTTAACCCGACATCTTTAATCTCGAGTCACCCTGTTGTCTCTGTTATTCCTGCTCACTGGTGCTCTCACAGTGGTTTCCATCTGGTACACATCACAATGACAGCGGAGAGGAACAAGCTTAGGGTCAAGTGAACACTTCACACAAGTGTCATTGAGGGCCACATTATCAGACCACCACCCTCATTTCTGACAAGTCCCCTTTAGTACATAGGCAGTAATGCATGAGCCATCCAAATAAAAGAAAGATGACAAGATGAATGCAATCATGCGGCCTCTATCTGTGTTCCACACTTCACTATTGCATTTAACGAGTGACCGGATCCAATTACAGATGCCTGTGCGGTGCAATGCAACCCTGCAATAAATACGTCCTTATATAAATTATTACGTTTTTGTGTTGTGTTTACTATTTTAGTTGTTTGCCTCAATCCAATGGTACATTTGAAAGATATAAAGATATTTCTATATATTTTTGTAGAGCAATACCTTATGAGGAAAGACAAAAATTTACTGGAAAAACAAGTGACTAACATGTTGCAAGAAAGAACAAAGGAGGTTGTAAAGAAGGTATTATCTAAATCACCTCTAATGCAAGTTGTTTGTTGTCCAGACCATTAGCTTCATCAACATTTTTTCTACCTGTTTCTTATACTAATAACAAGCCCGGTGTTATTCTCAGAGAGTCAAATACCACCGCTTTGTCACCGCCTTCAGCATCTTATACAAACCCGCAAGGTACCCTTAAGCATCTGTATGAGACGCACCGGGCAATCAACTAACTCCACTGTAAACCCATCTGTGGCAACATTAGATGCCAAGAGCAATTTGATGTAGTATAAGGAGCAAGAAAGTCCATGTTGAACGTACAGATCAGTTGTTCTGGGCACCTAATATTGCCATGGATGGATTTACAGTGGAGTTAGCTGAATTGCCAAAGGGCGTAACAATGCGGCAGTAACTGACACTCCGAGAATGAGAGCAGGTCGTAATAACATAAGGCCTGTTGGAGACATTAAATGTTATTTGTAAATGATAATTCCATAATTTATTTTCAACTGCAGGGACAGAGGTGGGGAGTCAGTGAATTGGTGATGGGCTGCTAAGCAATCTGATCACCACATTAATATTGAGGGGAAAATTACATGTTTACCAATGGTTGCAATGGCAAGACAAACAATCCAATCTGACTGCGGCTGTGAGTTCCTACTGAGACTGGGAAGAGATGACGAGAGGGAAAAATTAATATTTCATAATCACAGAATCCGTTTATGAGTGTGTGCGACAAAGTGACACAAGGGAAAAGAGAGACGCCAAAGCGTGTGTTTGCTTTCGTCCCACTCAGACGAAGAAAAACGTTACACTAAAATACGATGAGCTGGGCACAGCTTTCATTTCAATTTCTCAATGCGCATGCACTCAATATGTGAATGTATGTTCTGCTTATAATATGAAAGAAAGATTCAAAGCTTATGTGGGTTTAGGAGTAATTTAAACATTGAGAATGTCAACACTGCGTGTGGTTAAAGCTCACCGTTGGGCTGCTGGGTTGGATGTGCATATATGAGAGTGGGGAGAATGCCTCAGTGGTGAAATGCAGTTATTAATCACAGTGCAAGCGTTGATTCATCTGTCGTGGAGGCAGTTTGGAAGATGGACTCTATTTACTGCTAAAGCTGTTTGAGAGGCTTTGGGAGGCAGCCATCAATCTCTTGGCTATCTTGAAAAGAAGGAGCCAATGCACAGGCATCAGTTTCAATCACCTCCCAGAGACAGGTGGTATGGTAAGCTGCTGCACAATGGTTTTTTCTTCTTCACTCCTTCCCTTCTTCTCTACCTCAAGGTGAAGTCTTTCCCACCCTGGGGAACCATGTTATTAATGTGTTTTATCATAATAATAATAACATCCCCTAAAAATACACACTGCACCCTGCCCTCTTGCTCCCTTGCTGTTTGGCACCCTGTGTTCCTAATTAGCATCTTCAATTAGCCCATGTTAATTGCCAGCCATGGAGAGGTGGAGGAACCTGGCAAGTTGGCGCCACAGGGAGCACTTTTGTAAATGAGTGGCGGTGTAACGTAGAAGCAGGCAAGAAGAGAGGGGATTGCAGCCGAGAGCGTCTTTAACCTCAACCAGCAAAGAACTGCCTTATGTAATGTCAGCTTGTACAAACGAGACATTGTTAGAAGCAAACCGAAAAACTTAGGTAGGAGCGTGAATGTTGTTTTTAAAGAACAAATTGGTTCTGTGTAGTTAAACAACAATCACACTTGGTTTTTGAACTGCATCTCTCCCCCATTCCATCTTTTTTTTTCATCTGAGTCAGTGGGGCCTATTACCTCTGCAGGGGTCTAATGGTAGCACATTACCATCCATCGCTCCCTCTTTCTTAATATCATCTTGTTTTTGTTTTGCATCACAGGGGGTATTGTCAGTATTGCTCCGCACAATGTAGAACACTTAATGACTCTGTTTCATTTTGCTGCTTTGATCAGTCTTGATCTGTCAGTCCATACAAAGTAAATACACGTGGGAAAACGGGCTGTCCCACTGCTTTTACCTGATGTCAACAAATCACTTTGCCATAGTAACTTTAAATCATCGCTGTATGGAGCGAAATATGAAAACACTCTGCAAAGCCTCTGCAACCCAGTTCATTCTCACAGCAATACTGACCCATTAATGCAGTCAGCACTTTAGCGTAAACAGCAGGGGGGCTTCCCAACCCCCAAGATAGAATGGAATCAATTGAGGGTGGATGGCGTTAGCAGAGCAGAGTTCAGTCTGAATGGTCTAGGGTGATGTTCTTGAGAAATGGAGGGTCAACAGAGGTCAACAGTAACAGCTGATTTCACAAAAAAAAAGATTCCTCTCTTCAAATTTCACTGCAGTAACTTCTCTTGCCTCCCTCTGACCTCTCATTACAACACTATTACAGCTCAGGCCCCCTGAAGGGCCGGGGGCTGTCATCACCTGACACTGTGTGTGTGTGTGTGTGTGTGTGTATGCATGTGTACATCAAACCAAAATGGAAGTTAAGCAGCTCCCTCACCCAGAATAACATGCACTTCCTCAACAGCAGAGCACGATGTTCACCTCAGCCTCCTCTTATTCATTGACTACAACCAGCTGCTGCTGATAGACAGTGCTACAAATACTGTTAACACATGTCATATCTGTAGCTATCTCAAACAGCCTGAATCAGTTGGCTCATATGCTCCGTTTAGGAATGAAGTGACTACAAAAAATTGGCCTTCAATATCTGAACATTTTCCAAAGGCTTTCTGAAAGGTAGGAATTCACTTGCAGTGCCACAGCACTTTTCCTTCTCTGGCTGTGAATCATGTTTCATGGAAAGGAAGATTAACCAGATCAGGTTATTTGGATTTTCATTATTCTGTGCCTCAGACCACAATGGTACGAGTGTACAATCAGACACTCGGAGAAGAGCGGATGTCTGATTACCCCTGATTGGAAGAACTTTCCATGCTGCTTATCACTGGCTATGTAGATACTAATCCGAGCGCTGATTGGTTGAAAGGGATCTGAGCTCAGGGCATTCTCGGGGCATCAAGGTCAAATGAGAAGAGAGCAATAAGAAAAAGTTCAGTCTGAACTTTTTAGTCAGATTTAGACAAGTGGATGAACCATGCAAGATGTGGATGTCTGGATGGTCATTCTTATGCAGAGATAACTGGAGACATCATAAAAATGACTGTAATGTTCATGATCAGTGAATACAAAAATATGTGAATCCTTAAAATGTTTGTTGACCTGCTAGTCAGACACATGTTCCAGCAAAGTTAAAATAGTTTAGATCAATGGCAGTTTAACCAAACAAAGCATGGATGTGTGAGGTGTGTGTGGACATTTTATGGAAGTATTGGTAAGGCAGTGATTTGTTTGCAGTAAAACAATTCTGCTTTCAGCTATCAGGAGCTTCAACGACGGGTCAATTAGGGAAGTCACTTAATGATGATATAACAGAGATTAATAGGTTGTTTGCATGACATCACATCATTCTCTCGTTGTTGCGCGAACTGCAGACAGAGGGCAGGAAGTGATTTTCGCTATGACGTACTCAAAATGCCTATATTTTGTGTTGTTTACGGTTGCTCAAATCAATCAAACTGAGACACCACGAGGAGCTTTTATCAAGTACCATTAGCTATTGTTTTAAATCTTCGATGATAGATTTAAAACCTTTGCGAGTGATTAACCTAGCAAACACCCTTAATGTATATGTCAACATCTGTTGCTAGGTTTGTTGCAGTTTTCATTTCCTGTCCTCCATCTTAATTTAACATCACCTAACCGCAGACAACCCATTATTGATTCACTGCCATTAATAATTTGAGCAATACAAAGACAACATATATTTGTATTGCAACCAGTTTACTGTATCATTTTGCTTAGTCCTTACTCTGAGGAAGGTCAGGTCCCGACTGCGGTCGATGCTTGTGATCTCAAGGTTGCCCATCACGACTTCGCAGTTCTCGTAGTACTTCCTCAGGGTGCGGTACTGCTGATCCAGGTCAGACAGGGTGCTCAGCTTGTTCTCTGTACCAGCACATACTGGGAAAATAAAGGACAGAGGGACATGTTAGTGTTAATACAGCTATATTAGACATAGCAGGGTTTGGTTTAGAAAGCAGTAACACAAAGTCAGCCAACCAATAGTTTCCAAACTTTTATTGTAGACGTTAAAAGAATGATATGGGTCGAGGCGTTTCACTATGTATGTACCAGACCTGTGGCACAAAAAATCATTTGGAGAGAATGTAGTGTAAACATGAGCCCTGACACTGAGCTGCAGCACCTGCTCAGCTGGCCTGGTCATGTAAGACTAGGGAGTCACTGGCCCCACTGTACCCCAGCCTCGCCTCACATCGCCCCTCGGGGCACTCGCATCACAGGGGAGCTCTTTAGAGGCTAGCTGGGCTGCTCACTTGACAAGTAATTAAACAGACCCATTTCCACCCATCACACACCTTGCCCCCCCGCCCATGACGACACAAGCCATCTGCCCAATCAGCTGTTGCTTCCCACTCCAGCATGAACACACACACACACATGAATTAACAGACACAGACCATGTTGAGTCTGTGTGGAATCAGGCAGCTTTGTGTACAGATCAAAACAACAAGCCAACAACAACCCCCTGCAACTTCTGCAGTGGAAGGCTACCTTTACAGCATTATGTGCTCTCGCTGTTGTTTTAAGCATATTTTGCACAGCATCTGAACTGCGGCCAACTTAAAGATTTGTTCTTTTGAAGCATTATAATTTAGTTTCATTCGTATTGCCATGGCGATGCGGTTTCTCCCACCTGCACCCTCTTGATGACAGAGGTGCCATCAGCGTGACAGAGGGGTGGCAGGTCCTTCCCTGATTCTTGTCACACTGTCACCCATGAGCTGTTACCTCTCTCTCTGAACACCTTCACCCTGAAAGATCTACTGACGCTTTGCATTTTAATCCAACATCCCTTTCACCTCCTACTATACACTACACTCTGCTTTCCTTTTTCTACCACACACCCCCCTCAATTCAACCTGAATGTTCACAATCTACCCTCTTGGCTAGCAATAAACTAGGCCAAACTCATTTACCCTTTTTCTCCACACAGGCATTCAGTGGCAAAATCTTTCAATTCTATTTCCTATTTACTCCCCTCCATTACAGCACAGATACATATGGGAGAAGGAGGATTCTGCCTCAAGGCAACACAGGCTGTAAAGACAAATGGGACTGTGGATAAACACTTCCACATCTAAGCAGATATTAGATAAGTGGAGCTATTCCAATGTGGCCTGGACAACACCCGCACGAGCCGGTGGTGATTAGCCAGGTTTCACATAGCATAACGCGCTGCTCAGGAAAGATATATGGCAGACCTGGGTGTTTTCAATAACAGTTAGCGTGGGCTGGAGGGGAGCGGGGTGGATGGTAGGGGGGTCATAAAGTGAGGATAGGTGTAATAAACTGTTATTGCACCCTTGGGGCAGGGCGCCGAGATCAGAGGAAAGGGGCATTGTGGCATGAGGTGTGTGGTGAAATTTACTTTTTTCTACCCATTTGCGTCCTCGAGCATACCTTCAGTGAGCCTGCTGATTTTTGAAAGCTCTCCACGTGAAACCTATACACTTATTTGTTGGTGGCTTTTTCCACGTGTGATTTCTAATGAAACTAACTATGAAATCCTATAGCTGCATGAGCTTGAGGTGGTTCTGACTGCCAAGTGAACCACAACAAAACCATCTGTGCTGTGTGGGGCGTATATGGAGGAGGTGTGAACTGTTGCAGGTCTACAGCAAAGCTTGTTGATCTGACTGGTGATATGTCTGCGTGTGTGTGCATGTGTGGGCAGACTGTAAATAATAGACCTCAAGGTATATTTCCCCCCCTCTCACTGCATGATCGAATCCATTCGTCTCCATGCTCAATATGTCACATCTGAGCCCGAATATCACAGTAAAGGTTGTGTAAAGCACAGTGTCTGGCCTTTTTATTGGCACGGCCTGCCTTCCCAGGACGACATGCTATAAGACACTGAGTCGACTGTTTAACAAACTGCCTGTAATGCAGATACAGACTGCAAGAACAGGTGAATCCTCTTATGTTTAAAACTTATGGCTGTTCTGTAAAAAGAGAATCCATCTCATCTGTTTGATGGATTTCACACTTAAAGCAGACAATGCCAATGAGATTAAATGTCTCTCTTCCATATATGTAGTGTAGTTTTGCCCATGTGAGTGAATTGATTTTGTTTGTTTGTTTGCAAGGAAATTCTTCCCAGAAGTGATGGATTAAGGCAATGGATCATAATATTTCAGGTTTTTCCAATATATGTAATTAATGAGAAGATTATGAGACGATGGGGTGAAATGCTCAATTTATATGGTCCAGAAGACAATTCACATTTTTTTTTCCTGCAGTGCCTTGACATAGACAGCAAGCTTGTGAGCGGCCTTGTTTATCATCACATTTATTTTTAAATGATGACAAAAATACTTTAGTACGGGTAAGGCAAAATTGCATATTTATTTACATAACAGGACCCAAAGGTTTGGTGCACCCAAATCTATAAAACAGATCTACAGACATTGATGGATAGATACAAAGAAACACAGAGAGATAGATAGGAAAGCTACCTGTATGTGAGAGGAGATCCCAGACTTCCCATTTCCTGTGAGAATGAAAAGAGACTCTCTCTCTTCATCCATCTTTCTCTCACAAATCAGTCGCTAACTTTCTAATGGACAGATGGGTTGGTGGCTGGTTCTAAATGACTTCCATACAGCCTCCATGTGTCTCCAACAGACAACCGCCAGACAAGACCAGAAAGCATCCATCACTGTCTCTGACACACATCACAGTGTCATAGTCGGCCACAGAGGGAATGCAAACAGCCAGTTCTTTACATAAAAACAAATACTCATTTAAGTGTTTGCAAAGAAACCGAAGCACCCCATGGTCGCATTTTCATCAATTCTAATTTCATAAATATCCTCATCAGGATAACACAGGCACCGCACCCTGTGGTTTCTGCTCACTGGCCAATTCATTTCATAGGTAGCTCACACAACAACTTCATCAATAGTGCCTTGTGTGATTATTGAATGCCTATAAAGCTGGCGAGTCTCTGAGGTTTATAGGCTCCTGCCAGGGAAGCTAGCAAAAGGTCACCCCAATAGCCAGTAACTGACTGAATTAAATAAAGTTGCAAATGTCACTTCCATAAGTAAACACTGTCAATAGCTGAGCTTGCCTAACGTGCCTTGAATAAACAGGAGGACTTTGTAGAAGTTGTACTCAAACAGTGTCTTGCACAGGACAAAAATACTCCCTTTTCTGTCAGGCACAGTGAACAAAAAGTGTCACATCCGAGGTCGGAGCTGTCCTTTGTCCCCTAATGGCCCCCAGATGAGCTTTGCTGGCTAAGTATGAGTTACAAGCCACTGCTTCTGACGGTAATCATTGCCCAGATTATTGTCCATCTGCTGAGCGGCTTAATAAGCATCAGAAACAATAACTAGATGAGTGTTCGTGATGACAGCACAGTCGAGTAACGCTAACCTCTCACTGCCCTCCGAGCTCTGGTCACCTACCAACCATGCTGTCGCTGTCTCCATATGGTCGACCATAAATTAGCATTCATGCTGGTGCACACAGCCCTAACACCTCGTGGGAGTTTTCCACAGAGGCTAGCCTGCAGCAGAACCTGTCTACATTGCATGTATCTGATGCATTACAAATTCGACTAGTAAGTGGTCCATGGGTATGAGTAGCACATTTCCTGTATTGTTCAGTCGTGCTGTCCTCATGAACACATTTTCTTGCAGCAGGCAGCTGTAAACAAGCGCTGGCAAACAGACCTGCACAGCACCACACGGCAGACAGACAAGCCACTAGTGGGCAAAGAAAGTCAGACATTAAGGAAGTGAACAGCTAGATATTAATTCTCAAGAGTTGGCAGATGCCAAAACTGAGCTACAAATAGAGTGAGAGTAAATAAATAAATTTATACATTTGTCAGGTGGCCAGAAACACAATGAAATGCTAATGTTGCGCCATGCCTGCTGAATGTGTAAATCACACTGGTTTTCTAACTTCTTAGCCAACTTCATGAGGTGATAATATGTCGGAGCTGTGTGTTTTGGAGGTACCCACAATAAAAAGAAAAGGAAAAAACAAAACAATGTGTTCAGTAAACTTAGTTAGCCATAACAGGTTCACAATATGATCGCTTTTTTCCGGTGCTGGGTGTTTTTGGAAACTTAAGTTTGTCTTTCAGCTACAGGTTACTCTTGTTGGTTGCTTTATGTGTAGAGGTTTTCTATGTTTTCTGATCTTTATGCCTTGATCACACTGTATTTTTGGTCTTAATGACACACTGTGATTTTAATTTGCATTCTTGTTGATGTATTAATGAGGTCCCTATGAAGAGTAGCGACCACTCTGTGTAAGCTAATGGGGTGTCTTTAACAAACAATAAAGAACAATATGATCTCAGTCTCCTGCTATCGTTAAACGTGTCAGGCTAACCCTGCAACAAACCACAACAAACTGAAAAACAGCAAAACCAGAGTTTTCCAATGCAAACGTGAGCGTTAATCCATGTCACATATATACATGAGCACCTCGTGGCAAGTGTGCAAAGATGCATTTACCTTCCATTACAATCTTATTGAATTGCATTACATGTCACACACGCACACACCCCTTTTTCATGTATCATTACTTTTTGTATCATTATCTTTAGTTATTAAACTCTCGTTCACCGGCATGCTTTCTAATACTTCAGCTGTGACAGAGTGCTTAGTGATACTTTGCTTCTAAATTAAAATCCCGGTGTTGCAGGAAGCAAAACACAAGGAGGGAGTGCAAGTTTTGAGTGGAAGCATGCAAACAGTAATCAGGCTGCCACTGATAACACACTACTGTCACCTATGTCTGTGTGCACGCGTGGGCGTGTTTGTTGTGCTGCTGCTATGAAAGGAGGAAATTAACACAACTTATTTTCTAAATCAGCCATTCAGGGGGTCACCAAGAAGATTTCTGTCAGGAAGGAGAACCAGTCAGTCCAATGCCTAATTCCCTCTCTCGACCTTTCTCTCTGTAGGATTTAGTCTCCAGACAAGAAAAATCCATCCAAGTCACAGGAGAGTGATTGGCTGACACTGACACATACCTCATTACCTCAAATCCACTTGCTGTTTCGTCTTGACTGAAGGCGCTGCTGACAGTGGGTCGAGTGAAAACCTTTTAGGCCTCACACTGACCACTAGAAATGCGTGTGAGAGTGTGTCTAAATGTGCACACATGACCCTCAGTTTAAGCTTACCCTTGTAACACACAAGTGCATTGACCAAGCTGATTTACTTTACAGAAAACAATTCAGTATGCTAGTTTTACTCTAAACTCTGTTCCAACTCTATCAAATTGAATTTGGGAATAATAAGGCTCTGGAGTAGATGCACCGTAGCCTAGTTTTAATGCTTTTTGGCTGTTGTGAGGTACGTGAGTTAGTTCAAATTAAATATTTGCAAAGATATTTTTTCCTATGCAGTAACATGAAGGAAGCTTAGAGACTGTCAAGTATCGACAGTATGAAGTGGCCTCTGTCTGCACGGTTTAAAACAGTCAACCAGTCCGTTTGATTCTTTTTCCCTTCATTATTTAAGATTGTTTTGTGAGTTGCCATTGCAACCACTTGTTAAGTACAATTACAGAAAATACAGTTTGGCAGCTATGACTGATGGAGCTGTTTTCCAAGCATTGATTTTCTGTGGTTTATTCTGGGTAGATTACAGAGAACTGAGAAGCTCTGAATGAGCACATTGAGGAAAGCATGCAGCGACCCTGAAAACTATGGTTGTCAGTGATAACCGATTTTCCCTGGTTGCTCTTCTTACACAGAAAACAAATGGGTGCCCAGTGACTTGTGAATATATGATATGATAAAGTTTTATCTTTGGGGGTGGTTAGGGTTATGACACAAACACAAGGCAACAACTAAATCACAAGCCGAATGACTGGAAACCAACATTCATACAGTTCCTCTCTGACTGGTTATCAGGCACAAATTAGGTCCTGTGATCAGTGATGGTGAGCTGATGTACTCTTTGTGACATTGATGAAAGCAGGTGAAATTAAATAGCAAGTATGCCACATGCCACTGGGATGGATGAACTCGCAGGCAACTTCTGTTCTGGAATGAGCACAAAATGCAGATTTTTTTTCAGTTTATCAAATGTGGAAGTAATTCAAACTGCAGGCTGAAGCTACAACAAACATAAAGCCTTGACATTTTACTGAAAAGAGTGTCAGTTCTCACCTTTATTTTTCTCCTACTGTGTGATTTTGAAAAAAGTAAACAAAAGAATTCACTGAAATTAATTGATCTTGGCAGTGAAGAAGACAAAGGAGATCCGGCTGTGTTGATAAGAGGAAGGGTCGAGTATCTCACACATATGTGCACGCAATATTTATTTGTAATTCAAAATTTAACTTAAAAACAATTCTCCCTGAGAGTGAGTACGTGATCCAGCTGCCGATACCCCACCATAATACCAATTATGCTTCAACCACTGGAGGGCAAAATGAACTGTGTTAAGTTGACGGTAAGATACACATACTTTATGGTGCATTAGCCCTCATTACCAAAGAGGAGCATGGAGCTTTTCTTAGGTAGAAGAATTGGCTGCTGCTCCAAGATTCACCTAACATACCCTGTGTGGTGTCAGAGTGAGTTCACTTTCAGCTGTGAGCTTGCTTTTAGTGGGAGTCAGGAACCAGTTTCTCCTCTGTGATTGGCTGGATCATGGCACTCAAAACGCAGCTGTGTGGCAAGTTCAGCTTGTTGAGCGGAGAGGAATTGTTGACCCTCTTGTCAGGCACCTGTATTCTCTCTCCTCCTGAAATTTTACTGCAACAACAATGCTCTCTCACTTCGACTTCTAGAGAGCTCTTACAGCTCAGCCAACTCCAGCGCAACCCTCGCGGCTGACTTTGATGGTGTTGCTGACAGTGTGAACACAGGAAGATAAATGATTGAACAGGGTCACTCGTATGTTATGCTTTGGGTCATCCTGACTCAACGCGTTTGGACTTCATTTCCCTTAAAAATTAAGTTTCTGGTGTGCACTTATTTTCAGAGCAATAATCACGTATGCAGTAATGGTTTCTCTGGCAATGTTGCGTTGTGCTTATATAAATCATTAGAGTCCTACAGTGAGTCTAAATACAGTCAGCTTTTCAATATGTCAATAAATTACTCCCAACATGTGAAGAGTGAATTGCAGTTCGACCTTGGGCTGAACTGGGTGTGTGTTTGTGTGTGTATGCAGGCACAATATGCATACACTGAACGTATGTGCGTGACCACACACGCATGTGCAAGTGTGCATTTGAGGTTATATGTGTGATTATTCTATTTCACAGCTAAACCACCTGACTTTCCTTGAGCTTCAGGCGGAGGCTCTCCAATCACCGACAGTTTTCTTTTTAGGTTGCCCAGGGAACTTTGCCTTTGCTCCTGCAGTCTCAGAAGCTTCCAGCTAACACAAGATGGGGCGAAATTTATGCTCTTTATATGCTAATAGTAGAAACGGTAAAGCCCTGGGGGGGTTCATATCCCAACAGTCTGCTAAAGAGAGACGCTAGATAGGCTGAGCAACGGGGTCAAATGAACGGCTCACATCCTAAATTGGTGAGCATGTGTGTGTGTGTGTGTGTGTGTGTGTGTGTGTGTGTGTGTGTGTGTGTGTGTGTGTGTGTGGTGTGTATTTGCATGTGTGTGACAGTGTTGGATGTGTGTGAAAGGGACAGAATGCTTGGTGGGTGTGTGTCTGTGTCGTGGCCTTGAGCTATTCTGTTTCTAGCAACATGCTGACAAACTTGACTGGACCTCAGGGGGTGATCAGTAAAACACACTCATACACACACGCACACACACACACACACACACGCACACACACGCGCACACACACACACACACACACACACACGCACACACACACACACACACGAGGCTGCTATTTAGAGATAAAATTTGGTTTATTGTGATTTAGACTCACACAGACACCCACATAAATCATGGGACAGCGTTCTTTACGTCTACAGAAGCCTAAGAATGATAAAGGGAAGAAAATTACCTTTAACTAACAGTAAGACTACAAACACACACACGCTAACCATAAAAATCTGTAATTAGTTTTGATCCTGAATCAAGCACATTTTAGCATCTTATTTTTATTTCTTTTTGCAAAAAAAACAAACAAACAATGTAACATGTGACCAAATCAGATGCGTGGCACTACATGTAAGGTCGGCACCTTCACAAATGGTGTAATTTCTTTACAGAAACGACATGGAAACTGATACTGTACAGACTCACTGATGCTAAAATATTACATTCACAACCTTTAACACCCGTCTCTGCCTCTGTCTCCTCTCATTTCCTGTCAGGTTTGACCCCCATTTTTCCATCACCTCTCAATTTTGATCTTTTTCATTTATATTTTGTGCACACCTTCCTTTCTATTCTCAACCATTCCCACTATAGTATAAATCACTATCAGTTCAGTGGGTCAGATACTTACCAAGGGTGAACCTGCAAATTGCTGCTAGAAAGACACCTCAGAATATAAGGTATTAGGTATTCTGTCTCTGGCCTCTTTGGGAGCCATTTGTCTTCATAAAGCATCAAAGAGTGACTCAAGGACAGGCTGATATAGGTATTCATGGTGTAAAAAAAGGTGATATGTTGTTTAAACATAAATTACTATATCCAGGAAAAAAAGCTGAATTGGATCTGCACACTTTCCCTACAACACTTAACATTCATGCACGCACTCAGGTGCGCAGCAGGAGCCATAGCTTCTGCTGCTGGCCGCCGAGCAGCTCCATCGGGGCAGTTGTGTGTTAAGCACACTGCTGAAAGGCTCCTCAAGGGTAGCTGTTGAAGAGCGGGAGAGTGTAACTCACATTCTGTCCTCACAAGTCTTTTTCCAGCAGGTCTGGGGATAGGAACAACTGACCTTCCTCATACAAACCTGCCTCTCTTGCCTCTGGGCTTCCACCATGTTCTTCCCCACCTTCTCTCTCTCTCTCTCTCTCTCTCTCTCTCTCTGTGTGTCGCTGTCCCTCTCAATTCAGGCCCAGGTGTCGGAATCCATTCTAGCCTCCATTCTGAGAGTGAGTGAAACCCTCTCCGCTAGTTTTTTTTCTCCTTTTTACTTTGCGCCTGGGATGACACTCTATCAATTAAGCCAGGAGGCCAGTCAAAGTGTTGCCTCACATCCTTCATGCCTCCAGCACATCCTGGTTTCCAGCCCCCATGTGTGGTCCTACCCATGAATCTTAATCTTGTACCCAAACAGTTGCCATCAATTATCCTGGCTGCTACTGCTAACTCTTCCCCTGCCTCCCATTTTTCCCCATTAAAAAAGCCTTTTTTCCTCCTCGCTGCGATGGAATTGCCTCGCTCGCTTGCCTGGGAAATGATTTCTCAGCAGGCTTGTGGACCTGGTGCTTTCCACAGGTGGAAGGTGGGACTGGATGCATGCATGGATGTGTGCACGTGTGTGTGTGTTTGTGTGTATTCCTTGGGTTATCGTGCATGTGTGTGAATTGAGTGCGCAGTGGGTTGCTATTAATGGTTTATCCAAGTCAATTTCCTTGCAAGAAAATGTGTGGGTGTAGAGAGGTCTGTCACACCTAAGCCACGCGTTTGTCATACTTCAGTCAATGTCACAAATTTCAGAGGGCGTCTGCTGCAATTACAAAAGGAACAAAGAGATCCCCTGATGAAGAAGAAGAAAAAGAAGAGAATCCAGCTACTCGGTGCAACACAAATTATAATAATTTTCCATCAACAATGACTGTCTTATTCTACAAGCAAGCATCTCTGGGTATCCCTCTTTTCACTGTCAGACAGTGACTTGATTTGTCATTCAAAAGACTGCAAGTTACATACAACAGACACGTCTGAAGCTGTCAGCATGGTAAGTTAATTTATTCCATTAAACTGCTGGAAGACACTCACAAGCAGACAGGCTGAATGTTTATGTGTGAGACATCAAGATGACAAGAAGACACTCCTGGAGGCATTTCATTGTCTGAGCGCATTACAGTTCCTCATTGGTCCTCTCTGAGGTGCCAACCTCTGTTGTCACAACAGTCTATAATGAGATTTAGAGCGGCGTTTATGACAGGATTCTAATTGATGATTGGTTTTATTTTAAACATTTGGATTTAGAATATATATATACCTTGGCCAGTGTAGCGTGCCAAAGTACTGCACATTTCTCAGTTAAGGATGTGCACTATTGGTTTGAGTCTCTCTGTGAGGTGCATTTCAAGTAAATCCAGCTACCTGGAGGCATTGCTCGCGGGCAAAGCCTGGGAAAACACAGAAATCCAACTTGTTAAAGGCCCAATAACCCACAGCACAAAACTTTAAAGGGTGGGACTTCTAATTTGGTACTCTATTTGATTGTGCATGCTTTTGCTTTTATTGTTTTTCGATCTCATTTATTAATCGTGATTCGTATTTCTTATTTTTGTAACATGTTTTTGCGGTTGTCCTGGTTTAGCTCAAAGTGTAGTTCTAATGTTTGCACAATGACACATGTATTCTGAGTTAAACAAGCCTTTTAATGCTTTCAAGTGCAAGTTATAGGACAGGCTGTGCTTTGGTCTCTTTATCAAAAACTAGATCGAGAATGAAAAGTCTTGATGTGTGAGACGAAGCGCTTTGCAATACAGCAGAGAGTCGTCTCTTCCAAAGTACAACCACTTCATAGAAAATCACAGGAAGAGAAAATACTCAGTCACATTATGCCGAGAGAGAGGATCAAAATTTAAGTATTAATAAGTAGTTGATGGGCTCTTCAATCTTCCATGCAGACCAAGAAAATCCATGGCAATTATGCACATTTACTAAATTACCTCCATTACTGAAAATTCTCTATTTTCCATAAATTATAATTATGAGCGCAGTTATGCTCCCATAACAAACAGTTGTGATACTTAAAGGTGGGGTGAGCCATTCTGGAGAAAGCAAGCCAATTCACCCCTTCCATCAGTACTCATTCAGAAGCTACGCCCACCAACCTCATGGACACACAGCTGACACGCAGAGAGCACACCAGCTCCTGACAGCCACACTCACAGCTCTCCTGCTACTATAGCTACCATCACAACAACACCATTTCTAAGCTGAGCATCCATGTGTTTAACGTAACGTGATGGATTATTCACAAACATCTCAAACATGGCAACACTAATGTTACCCAACTGCCGCACTGGTCTCCATGCTTTTCAACTCTCGGTGGTCTCTTTCACTGCTGGAAAGCCTCAAAAGGCCTCAAAGTTTAGAAAGTGTCGAGACGAGATGCTCCGCTAACCCCTCGAGGACATGGGAAGCCTCAAGCTTTAGATGCAGATTGATAGACTTTATGTATTTATTGTAATCCCTGATACAATTTAGATTAACTGAACAAAAGCTACTTCGTGCTATAGTGTTATATTTAAGAGTGGGAAACATGTTGACTTTTTCCCAATATTGACAACTCAAGTGACAGAAAACAGAAAAACACGAGGAGGGAGAGAGAGAGGGAGGCAGCAAAGATCTCTCGGCCAGGTTTTCACTGAAACGCCTGTCATCCGCTTCTGCATCTTACAGGTTATTGCGCTTATTTATTGCACCGCACACTCTGAGGGGACCTGATTGCGATTCTGCTGTCCTTGTCACCTTGCATTCCTTTTAATTTGTGGAAGGACCACCCTTTTCATCACGCCCCAGATCGATTATAATTTGTTTTAAGGCTTAGCGGATGAATGTAAATAGCCAGACGCTGACGCTTAAAAAGATATAAGCTAACACACGGGCGGGCCAAGCAATCAGCTGGGATGCAGATAGTGAATTCAGTGCTGCTTGTAATCTATGCTCTTATTAGAAGAGGGAGCAAATACATCTTGTAGCACAATGTCAGACTCAGCAATAATTACCATGTGGCAGACAGCTGCGGTGGTCAGGCAACATGGAGTGTGCCGTCATTGTCAGTGTGTTTACATACATGCATGCATATTGTGGTATACAGTATATGTTTGTGTGTGTTTGTAGGCACTGCATTACAGCTAAGAGAGGACAGAGAGAGTACAGAGAGGGAAAAGATGGCTTACACTGCAAGAAAAAGTTCTATAGTCACATTGTCCCTATTAACTTACATTATATTTGAAACAAACTGAGGCGCACTGACCCTCTATTGAATATGATACACTGGGAAACACTGTCTGGAAGCTGAACAGAGAGATGGGAGGGTTTCTCTTTGGAGGCCGCAACTGGACATTCTGGTCACAACATCCAAATAAGGAATTTATAATTTTCATCACCCTTGAACACGGAACATCAAAATGTCAATGGCACATCTATAGCAGCCTGTAAATAACACAAATAATAAAGTCACATGTGTTAGGGCCCTATGATATCGGCAATGCAGAAAACCCAGATGGAATCGTGGAATCAAGTGTAAAACCAGAATATTGTGGAATTTGCCAAAATGTGGAAACAATTTAGAAAAATCGGAGCTCTCCCTCGTTACAATGCTTTGTTGTCACACACACACACAAACACACGTGCACACACAGTGTGTCTGAGTGAGTGAGAGAGAGAGGCAGCGCGCTAGCAAGAGCTCATCACCTCAACAAACTCTCAGGATGCACCCACATCGGCAGCTGGAAGACAGGAGTTCACTGAAGACTTCGTGGCTGGAAGGAAGCGAGCACTGAATTATCGGCTTGCAGAACAATCTGTGCTGCCATTTGACCACTTCTCACATGCATTTAAATGTGATCTTTTCTCTATGCCATTATGTCTAATGAAATGAAATGTCAAAACAGCTTGCCTCTTAAGATGCACAACGGTCTCTTATTTAAATTCTGTCACATTTCCATTATTACCTTCTGCTTTATAATATCCTGTTGATATCACTACATGTGGTGTTTTGTCGGAGGCACTTTGTGACAAAAAAATTTTGTGAAAGTGCGACTGTTCAGCCCTCAAAGCTGATCACTAATATTTTCTTCTCTCCAGTCTATGCCTGGTCTATTTTCTGGCATATTTAAATTAGCTGTTACATAGATGCTGGCCACCATGTAAACAGAGGATACAGTAGAGTGAAGGGGTGAAAATGATGAATCTTTAGCGTCCTGAAAAAACAGGGTCCCCTCTGCATAGACTCCATCGTGCAGTGGACTCGAACAAACAGCCCACTTCTCCTCCGTCCGTACAATTTTTAATTGTTTGTACAGCTAGCGGGTAGATGCATCTTTGTTATAATGTGTACATCTGGGCAGCTCCTCAGTTATTCATTAATTGTGCTATGGCGGGCCCTTGTGTAATTGTTTCTACCACCACACTGGAAGTGGCTGGCCAAAGGAGCTTAGTATTAATTTTCCCCGGCCACAGCCAAGGGATTAGATGTGCTTTCCCCTGGCAAGGCTGTTTGGCAGCCACACTTATCTGCAGCGACTTACAAGGCTTATTGAACATTAGCATGCAATTATCTTTGATGGTCTAACTTTCCTGCTGGCTGACAAGACCCAATTATTCCCTGTTAGGGCTTTTCTGAGGACATGACATGAATATCAAGGTGCAAGGAAAGCAGAGAAAATAAAAATGTCATCTGGTTGAAATGGACTCCTAATAAAGCTGGAGGTACACTAGGACACGTTTAAAATCCTGATTGATTTTGAAATGCTTTGCGTCATTCCTCATAAACAGCTATGGATTTCACAGATGGTTTTGCCTCTCCGTTGTCGATATCCTCCAACTATATGACCGTTGTGTGCGAGGAGGAGATTATCGCCAGTTGCCAGAAGACCTTCATCACCGTCTGAACATTTTAGAAATGACAGCAAATCCACTTTGAGTTTCAATAGCTCAAATACCCCCCCCCCCCTTCCACAGGCTCGTAATGATTGCACTGAAAGGTGAGACACAAGAAGGGAAGGTCTCATCCGTTTTCACTCTGAAAAGAAAATTCAGACACGGCAGGACTGAGAGAATAAACAGACCATAGTGGGTCTTGCAAATAAATACAGTCAGATGAATCAAACTCATCTAACATCACAAAACAAATCAAATAGAGTGGTTGAGGATTGCCAAGGAAAGGGAAAATGATCCTGAGCATGAACTCCACCACTCAAAGGGCCATTATAACACATGATAATACAAGTCATGGAACAATGGGGTTTGCAAATCTGCAAAGATACCTTTCAGTTGAAATACATGTGGCTTCAACCATTATGTGGAAAATCCATGTTGTATTTATGATGAGTACTCAATGTGCAATTAGATTTTTACAACAGCCCCTGAAGGTAGCATAATATTCATTATTTAAGGTGGAGTCTGTGAACAAACAGCCTGAGGCCAGATGTACTCTTTCATGTGCTCAATTTTATTATTCTTTTTATTTGCATCAGATATCAGATTTTGTTGATAACACGGGTGCTGTAAATAGCCACAGCTGAGTGTAACAATCACAAAGAAGGACTGCTGCTCTGGTCTCGTTCAAGCTCACCTTTGTGATACAATCTAGGAAACTGTGCTACTTCTTTCCCTTCCTTTGCACTGACAGGTCTAAGGGTATTGATTTGCAAATAGTTTCAGTGTGAGTACATATATCATCATGCAGGAAGTTACTTAATCAGTTCACTTTTCCAGTTTCTGCATCCCCTGGGCTCACCCCAGACTGGTATCGGAAGCTGCTAATAGTTTTATCAGAGCTAGAGTCAGTTTTCTTTTCCCTTGATTACCTCAGAGCCCTCACATGCCTCCAATTAGAGACGACTCTACTACCCTTTGAATCACTTAATTCCCTTGCACCTCTGCCTCTCTTTGTTTCCCATCCTCTGTCTATCACCCATTTCCCCTGATTGCCTTTTGCTCAGTGCCCATGTTAAGTCACCTCTTCGTGAGCAGGAGCGAGAGAGATCAATTCTCTCCCTCATCAGCAGTCAATATCCGGTCGATGGCGAGAAAAGGAGAGGAGGCAACTCTATTGATGATTGAGGAGATGTTGTCACACCTGATTTTCTTTTTATATCTTACTCACCTGGGGCCCTGTGATAACACGGGTATTGATTCTAACGAGCCAGTGCTTGCTAATTCAATAACAGCAGAGATGTAGCTGGAATCAAAGGCAATTACAGTTATGTGCTGTTTTTAAAGTAGCTGCAGAAAGTTGATGTTAAAATACCTTAAACTAAGTGATTGATTAGAAAAACGGTGTGAGTGTGTGTGTGCATGTGTGTGACGACAGGAAGAAGGTCAGAGCCTAGATGACAAACAACAACGTTTTCTCCATTCACATCATCATCAACACTATGTGGGTTGGCTGACTGTCCAAGGAACTGAACCCCAAATTGCTCCCCAATGAGCAGGCCGGCTCACTACGCATAGGTCTGCTGTGTGTGTGTGTATATGTGGGTGTGTGTGTGTGTGTCTGCGTTTTGGATTTCTCATGTTTATGGACTTAAAACTGTTTACACAGTGTCAGGTCTCCAAGAAATGGATGTAAGTCTATATGTCCCCAGAAATTATGGAAAGACAACTGTCTGTGTGCGTGTGTGTGTGTGTGTGTGTGTGTGTGTGTGTGTGTGTGTGTGTGTGTGTGTGTCTCCCAACAGCACGTGTTTTTAGACAAGGCCAATGCCTTGTCTCACACAGATTACCTGCAAGGGTTTACGACCAATGACCCTCTTCCTGTAAATTGATTGGATTATTAACTACAGTCTGGCTGTCAGCACAGAAAGGCAAGAAAAGGACAAGAAAAAAAAATCCCTCATTAACCCTGAGGCATTTCAACATAGTCGTGTGTATGCACACACACACACACACACACACACCACATGTTAATTGTTTTGTTTTTTTTCTGCGTTGTCATGCCATCTTCCTCTTTCCTGTTTGGTTGCTAGCACACATCATTGGTTCAATCCCTCTATATTTTTTGATTATCTATATTATTTGGTTATTTAGGAGTTGACAAGGTCACTCTGTGTCAAAGTATCACCTGAACGCTAAAAATGTAGCTGAAGAAACATGGGCAGACAAACACAAATGAAAGGCAAACAGGAAGCTGGAATGACAGAGAGGCACACAAACAGATACTAAGCCACTCGTACTGAACTCGTTCCTGCAGCTGTACTCCTCATCCTCATCTCCTCACTCTACAGTGGAGGCCAGTCAAAACTACAGCTCTCTTTCTTTTCTCTTTCTGGCTGATACAGGGACTTTTAGGGTAATCTTCGGTCTCCTCATTGTTCCAAATTTGTGGATATTGCGGCGGTACTTGGAAAATGCTGTGGTTTTTTTCACACCTGAGATCAAGAACAGATCAATTGTAAAATTATGGTTAAGTGGAAGAAAGGTGGGGTTTCTCTGATGATCTACAGACAGGGCCTGTAAATGTTAACTGAAGCGCAATCATACAAACTTAAACACCAGTCACAGAAACATTTGTCCTGCAGAGGGTAAAGAAATCAGTGTCTTTGCAAAAACTTTGTCACAAATGTAGCCGTCAGGTGCAGGGAATGAACACAATGAGCAGAATTGGCCTGGCAGACTGTGTAAGACAAACACAGACACGCACTGATGCAAGACAAAGAGCTTGTTGAGCAATAACTGCACTACAGCACGAACAAGTTATGCTTCCTGACACATAATTTGATTTTAATGAACAACAAGTCACAAGGAATGAAGCTCAAAAAGCCTGTTTCCATCGGCGTCCATCTGCAGAGCTAGGCTAATGAAGTGCCTGGCACATAGCACCTGGGCAGGGGGAGGAGGACGTGTGCATTTAGTCCGATGCGAGCACACAGCCTTCCATCCAAACCGCCCGTATGCATACAGTGAATACAAGCACGTGCACGAGAACAGCATGTCATCTGTCTTGTATGCAAAGTTGAAGGGTTTAAGAGACGCCAATGAGGGCACTTCGGTCCAGACTTTAATACTGATGACTGGATGGATTGCCATGAAATTTGGTGCAGACATTAAGGGTCCACAGAGCATGACTTCGAATATCTTCAGTGAGCCCCTGACTTTGAATCTAGCGCCCTCATCAGGTCAAACTTTCAATGAGAATAGTACTTTGATAACCCAAAGTAATGACATTCCCATTAGCTTCAGCGGTACTTTGTGTATTTTCTAATTAAGAAATAATAGTGTGCACACATGTTAAACTGGTAAATATTAACTACTAAACATCAGGATGTTAATGTTGTTATTGTGAGCATGCTGAGGATAGCATTTAGCTCAAAACACCACTGTGCCTGACTGCAGCTTCACAGAGCCGCAGCATGGCTGTCGACTCTTAGTCTTGTTCCATTTACACGAGCAGAGTAAAGGATGCACTTTGTCCAATTTGAGTGACAGGGAGTGACAAGTAACTACAAGAATAATACTCGGAGTCTTTTAATACTGCCATAATAGTTGATATAAACTCAAACTAATAAACCACAGCTCATTTTGATTATTGTTGGTAATTGGTTTTTACTTCATGCAAAAGGGGAGCAGGTGGGCAGAGTCCTCCTCAGGTTGAAATGACTGATTAAATGAGATTGATGAAGGAAAAGGAGAGGAGAGAAACAAGAGGGAGAAGTGAAGCCAAACTACTCAGACGAATCAGCCAAGTCAGCCCAGCCAAGCTGTCAGAGACCGGGTAGTGCTTTGCATGCAGTGTAACAGATCCCACTCGAACATTCCTGCACCACAATGTGTGTGTGTGTGTGTTTGTGTGTGTGTGTTGATGTGGGATTACCAGCTCTGACTGTCAGCCCTTGCTCGTCACATATCTGAGTCAATGTACACATATTCACACATGCACAAGCAAGCACACGCATATGCACTCCTGTCTCCTAACAACACACCATCCACCTGTCACACAGTCTCTGATTCTATCGGACTCTCTCTCACAAACACATATGCACATTTGTCTGTTGTGTGTGTGCGTCACCGACTCACACGCCCGACGCCCACACACATATTATGTGTACAAAACTCAATGAGATGCTGAAGAACTGTATGCATTCACCCGAAGTGACAGCTTTTCTGAACATAGACTGAGTTAAGTCCTTGCATTCTAGACAGCAGCTTGCAGATTTATGATAGATCTCATCTCTCACACAGATGATGCAGCAAGACACACTTTACCAGCTAAAAACTCCTTTTTATCTAAGTGCTGCAGGATGCCAAACTGGCCCAGATTGTGCCTCTGTGACCATTTAGCCCACTTTACTAAACATTTTAATTGGCTATTACTGCACATTCTAATTATCTATAAACCAATGGGTATACTCAATGAAATATAGCCATAGACGGGGCTAATCTTTCACTGAAAAAGAGATTTCAAGCAAAGAAAAAAAAAAAACAAGCAGATGCCTCATTGCAACAAGGGCACATCTTTGATATGAAAGGGCGATGTTACACACAAAGTGCACATGCATTCAGAGGTGAACCAAGGCCTTACATTAATATCAAAATGCAAATAAGGGACAGTGTGTGCATTCACAATTTATGCAAAAAAATAGGAAAATTAAGTGCTTAGTGTCTTTTGACACCCGTTTTTGTGGAGTCAAAGGGAAAAAGTCTAGAAAATCTCAAATACACCTCAACGTCCCACACAGAGATCTGCTCACACACGTAGCAGAAAGAGACGCCCATGCCACCGCAATACCAGACCTGGCATGAGTCGAAAAAAAGCCCAGCAGACTGTGATGATGTGCTTCAATAGAGCTGCTGTGGACGGAGCATCAGAGCAGTCAGCAGAGTGCAAGACTCAGGGATGTGTGCCAGATTATGTGAAATGGTAGACTTTAAAAGGACACTGAGGCATGCTTCATCCGAAGCTTAAAATACCCAATATGCTTAATCTTTGCTTATTTGCAAGTCTATTTTAAACTAAAACTGAATAAGATCCTAAAATCAACACATGCAGAAGTGTCAGAAAGATAAACACTTGGAAAACAGTGCAGAAAACTAAACTGAAAATGAAAGTTAAAACATAAAAAAACTTTCAGTGTTGCTGAGGACAAAAGGACATTCTGGCGCAGAAGCAGGATTTTCAGAGCTGAAGACGACAGGAGATTGTACTGTATATTTTACATGCGTGAAGCGGAGAGCGGAAAGCCTCCTGAACAGAAGTGCTGGTGTGTAGTTGTGGGTGTGGTGTTTGATTATGTGGCCGTTCAGAGCAAAGCTGTCATGTTGCTTTCCCATTTAGATCGCATCTCCTCAGGGGGAAACACTTGTTCGTGCGTCTGCCGCGTACAGTCACGGCATGGCAACCTCGATTTCATCAAAGAGATGGGCATAGAGAAAAGAGGGAAATGGGTGTTTGGAGAAAGTGTATGACTGCATTTGTGGTGTATTCATGCTCTTTTTCCCCCTGTCCTTGTGTGTGCTGATGCATACCATTTTGTGGGTTATCTTACAATATGCCTGTAAGTGTGTGAACTATGCAAATTTAATGAAACCAACTTGCAGTGTATGATTGCAATACATCATGTTGCCATCCTTTCGGCAGTGCTTTGATGAAGCCAGCTCATTCATTTTTGAGTCAGTGTTGTAAAGTTCAGGTGCACGCCACAAAAAGTATTGACCTTTCTGCCTGAATGCCGTCAGAATTGATAATCAAGGAATTAAGTGAATTAGAGGCTGGCAAGGGCATTTAGAGAGGGTGAGGGATGGATATGTGAGAGGGACTGTAATGAAGTCAATGGCGCGAGAGTAATGCCCCATCACCCGGCACCGACAGCACCCCCGCCGCATACACCTCCCCACTCCTCCCACCCTGCTGCAATACCTCCGGGCATCGGGGCAGAAGATATTAAAAAACTGTGGCACATCCTTTTCAAGGACGATTAGACATTTCTCCCCTTTGGTCTCCTTATTTACAGATTGCCACAGACTCCGCTGAGACAGTTCAGGAGCAATATTTTGCAAGCTAACGTTCATATCAAAACCTTGTTTGCCAGGTGACGCCTGCCATTTCTTTCTGTTATTTCGCCACAAACAAAGAGGCTTCCCTGACTTCACAAGCCAGCTTTGAGCCAGCATTAAAGCCTGTAAGATGGCAGCTACCTCAGACAACCATATGCTAATTGATGATGATACTCTATGAAAAACCCCTGAAATCTGTTAAAATTGCTCTGCAACTGACCTACAGTACGTGAACAGTACACCTTACCATCAATGCCGATTCACAGTGAAGCTTTGGTTATCTGCAAAGCACCATCACTCCCATTGTTGTAAAACCTGACATTTTAAATAGAAAGGTACAGCCAACCCTCTAAAGAGCTCTCAAAGTTACTGCAGAAGTGTGCACAGGCGACATTAACACTTCAGTCAGAGCCGGTGTGTTCGGAGGATGACGCAAGATGGAAGATAATGCATCTCAACTTTCCTCTTAAGATTTAAACAGCCTGTAACTTGTCACTCCTCAAAACTGTGCCTAACGGTTCTATAACAAATGCCAAACGGCACAAAATCTCACTGAATTTGTCACTTTGTGCGGAGTGGAGTGAGCCTACTCTCAGGTAGAGGAGTATGCGATGTTTTCCAGTGTCATGACAAACTGTAAAGAGAAGAGATGAGCGGAGAGCAAACAAGAAAAAAAGAAAAAGAAAAAAGCATCCATACGATTTGAATAGATTGTTGCTTTCTGGATGATCAAGTTAAAATTTGAAGTTGATAAACTCAATACAGAGGATGTCTGAGCCTAATGTGGGCCACGAAATCGATGTTCCTGGCCCACATTTGTTTGTATTCTGCTTTAGGCTCCATTTCACACTCTGCAGAGGACCTGCTCTGCAAGCTGAAACTCGGGATGGGGAAGCTGCAACAAACACAATGCCCCGCAGCAACCGGCGCTCTACACTTGTCTTCTCAACAGAAGTAGTCATATGTTGACGAGCAGGATGGGCAGAGAGTGTGAGCAATAAGAGGAGAGACCTGACTCCCACCCACTTGCGTTGTCAGACTGCGTCGTCCACTACATGATGTGTTGTTTTTAAAGCCACTGAGATCATGTGCTAAATTGTGGCACAAAGTCTCCGGAGGTCTTGTTAGAGCCGTCGATGTAAGTGAGGATGAGAATAGAAATGCAGTCATGTAAACTTCTTCTTCCCCTTCTCCGTCTGTGTGCAAATGTACCTCACCATGACATTTTCCTGTACTAGATTTGAGAAAGCGACTGGCTACCTCAGGCTAATTTTGCACCACTGTTCATCTGACTCATGACATATGTATGGAGGCAAAGGGCACTTGTGGGCCAACAAAACTGAACTGACTTCCAGAGAGCAGAGAGAGACTGGGTCACTGAATTACTTGTTTCTTCTTTATGTGTTGGCACATTGACTTTCCCTGCCTGCTGAGCCTGTTCAGTGAGTAGAAGTTACATTTCAAGCCTTGAAGGAATACTCCACCCAAATACATTTTGAGTATCAAACACTCACCCCCTGTGGCTCTGAGAAGTTCTCCTTCTTGGAGGACGGCAGCTGTGAGTCTACAGGAATTGTTTGATACTCAAAACATAGGTTTTGGGTGAGTATTGTCTTTCGAAGGTGCTCTCTAAAAGCACATTTTTACCTTAGCTGGGTTATTGAAGGGACTGAAGCTACCTTTCTGTGGGTTGTTCAACTCTAACAAATAAGTCTCAGTAAACTTGAAGTCCTGGCATCAAATTGACCTGGGTCGGACTGCTACAGCAGCGTGCCAGACGGCCTCACTGAGTTCAGTTTAATCACATGAATAGGAAGATGAAAGGGGTTTTGTCCTCGTCCTTTGGTCTAAAATCAAAGTTTCACTGCCATCTTAGGGAGAGATTTATCTCATAATTACTTGAAAGCATGCTTTGGTTCTTTTAACTACCAGACGTAACCTTCTGGAGTCAGAATAAGCAGCACCGCATGTAGAAAGAATCTTGGAGGATGGGAGCACCGCCTGTTAAGCCACCTTCTGCCTTAAAAACTTTATCTGTCTCTAATTTATTTTTGACTGGCCTCACTCAACAAACTTGGAACATGTTTATAGGAATCAAAAAATGTCCCAAGGAGTTAAAGGAAAAAACCAGAGAAAGTGATGATGAATGAGTCAGCTCCCCCTCCGGCGTTGTCTCTCTGTTTCTTTCTGACTCTCTCTCTCTCTTTCTCTCGTCTATCACTGGCCCTCTCTCCATCTAATTAGATTTGTCTGTAACCTCGCTGTTCCTGCCCCGCTTTCAGTTCTCTTTGTCTAGCAGCAACGCTTGATCCCGTGTACCACAACTCACATCGCAAATGGGATTTCAACCCACCCAACCCACGGGGATTTTTTTTTTTTTCAACTTATTTCTAAAAGAGGCCTACTTTAATACAATGGAAGCTAACATGGGGTAGGAAGCAGGGCGTTTGAGGAGTGCAGAGAGCCTTGTATAGCGTTGGTGTTAGAAAACATATAAATAAAAAAATCACGCTATCACTCCATTATGACTGGGCGCTTTGCAGGACTTGTGTAACAGCTGGGAGTAAAGGGCAAATTTGTCAGTGAATCCCCGTTTGGTTCCTCTTCTTTAGTACCTCTGAAGGCCTTCTTCTTCATCTCTCTGACTGATGTATTTTTAAGTAAAGTCTAAAGCCAACATGAAAATGAGTGCTGGTCTGCTCACAGCGTTCAAACAGTGAGGGGCTGTGTTTCTTGAGATGAGTGTGTATAAATCCCCACAGCTCTCACAGACTGACCATGTCCTCCCCCTCCCACCCAAATATCTTGGTCCTTGCACTATTTTCCTTTTCTTCCTGAAAGCATTGCAGTGACTTTAAAGGCATGACAACTGACTGGACCAAGTCTGACAAAATGTTTTTGATGGATATCTGACACTGTTTTGGTGCAGTCACATGCATGTGTTCTTGGGGGACATCAGGGGTTGCCAATGGTGTTCCTACACTTGCAATCAAGTGTGTTGCCTTCTGTTTAAGTGATTCTTTCTGTCATGATAAAACAATCTGATGAACAAATGAAATGATCCTCCTTTGTTCTAAGTCATGCGATTGACCTCCATTATCCCATGCATTTCTCACTTGGCAACACAAAAAAATAAAACCAGCAAGCACCTTATTTCTCAGAAATGTAGAGTGATTTATCGCTGTATACTAACCTAAAGCAAACCAGATGACAATGTTTCACAGCAGATTGAGATGATATATGTAACATCAGGTCAGTGACCTTCACACAATGCATTTTTTTTATAATCAAATTGATTCTTTATATGTTACAAAATGAACAAAAGGTAAAATATCTTAAGCTCATTGTTGGTGAAGAGACTGATGCATTAGACCAAAGCTGTTGATTCCTATAGTGACCCCACATTAATGGTGGGCTTAATGCAACATATGAAGCTGATGCCAAATTTCGTTAGGCACCTAAACATTCTAATATCTATACATAGACTATTGGTTCCAGCATCTAATCACAAGTCCTCTTGGGTGCCTCCTTTGGAGGTTTGACGGGCATGTCCTACTGGTAGAAGACCCTGGATTAGACCCAGAACACGCTAGAGAGACTACATATCTCATCTGATCTGGGATTGCCTCAGGATCGCCTAGGGGGAGCAGGGAAACAGTGCTGGGGAGACGGATGTTTGGACTACCCTGCTTAACCTGCTGCCACTGCAGAAAATGGGTCGATGGCTGTACATAGACTAAAGGTAAAGCTTATCAATTACAGGAATCAAATATGCATAAGCTTTTGATGTTTAATAGACTTCATACTAGTGTGAATCTGTGATGTGGGGAGCTGCTTTTTGCCACTGACTGATAGACCACCTGGAGTAAAACGCCAGCCCACCAGGAGCCTCAAGTTAGTGCATTTCCTCATCCATTGATCTTATTCTCAGTCCATCTCTCATCCACTTACTGTAAGCAGGGGTGATGAGACTGTGGGTGAAAGGGCCTGCCGGTAGCCACTGATCCCATTACTAAACTTGTTTTCCCAGTGCTCAGGTCAACTGGCTGTAGCAAGTCAAGTGATGTTTTTTGTGCATTCATGTGTGTATTTGAGGACACACACACAGGCTGATATAAGTGTGCACAGTCCATAATTGTTTGTGCGTTACAAAGATTAATGGGCCATTGAGGTCCACCTTTGGTTGTCGCTAACATTAGGGAGCAGACCACATATTATTACAGAAGCACTCCTGGCCAAAAAAACAACCCCTGTGTGTCGAGATTCTGCTTTCTCATTCTGGCAATGGACTCCTGGCCCTCCTTTGATAGGGGCTTGAGAGGGGGCGAGAGAGAGCAACAACGGAAACACAGAGATACAAAGAAGTACTAACCAGCAGGCACAAAGACAAAGGCCAATAAAGAGCAAAAAACTCAGCCTGGGTCAGAATCAAAGACCGACAGAAAGGGAGGAAAACAGAGAAATGACCACTTCAAGCCCATAATTTGTCTGCTGAATGTTGCTAAGGAATTAAATATCTATCACAGGGAATGCAATGCAGAAACCAGCAGGATGCCACCAACACATAATGAACTGCCTATAGTAAAGGAGACAGAGGCACAAAGGATGATCTGTGCAAGAGTCACATTCATCCCCCCCAACCTCCACTTGGTTATGGTACCAAAACGAAACATTTCCCTTGTCGATATCAGGGCCCCGAAGTGGCAAAACTATCCCCGCTGTTCTGGCATTCAAAGGTTTTTACTCAGCACTTGCTTTGGGAAATGCTGTGTTTGAATGTGACTTTATGTCACTGTATGTCAACAGTGAGAAGTCAGACAAGGAGATTTAAGAAGAGCGTAAAAGAAGCATTTGTACAAGTGTTGCAGGATGGTGGTGATTTCATCTTAGAGTTGAGCATTGAAGTTACTTGAAAAGCACATCTATCTTTGGCTGCTCGATTTCTCGCTGATGGACAGTGCACACACCCTGTACACGCGCTCACACACACGTATTCACACTCCAATCTACTGTTCTTTTAGCCAGAAGGGGAGGATATGTTGCCAACATATAATTCTCCTCCCTCTGCTCTACTCCACTCTCCTCTCCTCCATATCTATGTGGAATGCTTTTGAAGATGATAAACTGCTATTTTTGCGATTTGCCCTCTGCAAGACTTCTCCTATCTTGCAGCTTTCTCTGGTCCAGTCAGACCAGCCCTCACATCCACGCATGCAGAGATGTGCAGGCTGTACAGAGCCAAGGCTCTGGCTTCAGGCGCTGTGGCTGGCTCTCCAACTAGCAACCAGGCTGTCAGGCTTGACCCTGCCGGAGCCCCAGTCAGTGTGTCTTTACTTCATTGGCTATCACTGTGAGAAAAAAAAAGGCCAAGGATGGCGGTCAGGGAAAAAGTCAAGGCTAGTGGATGTAATTCAGACTGATACAGCCAGATATTTTACATGCTCCAGTGTGCTGCTGTGTTCTTTGAAATTGGATTCATCTTTGTAATTTTTCTTCCAAATCTAAGGCATGCAACGTTTCCACAAAATAAAATACAAACTTGAGAGAAAGAAAGTAAGCTTCCTCATTCTGATGAGGCCAATAAAAATACAAGGCGACAGCAAACAAGTCATCATCCCAAGAAACCTAAATAAGCTTGAAAAATTTGCTGGGAAATGAAAAAACAATTTGTCATGTTGTAATCATCTTTGTGAAGTTTATCATTAGCGGTAGAAGTAATCGGATGGTAACACATTCTGTCCACAAATGAACTGGAAAACGGATATTTATAAAACTTGTGAAAGCTTTTGCAGCATTATTTACAAAATTTTGTTTACTGCAAAACAATTTGACACATTGTGCGTATTGATTCTTAACTTAACTATTAGCATTTTTGGCCCCAGGCAAGCACAACAATGAGATTTTGCCTGAAGAAAAGGTCCACTCCCACAGACAGGACAAATAAACAAATAAGAAGTCATCCTGTTCACTTGTTGTTGCATTGTGTCTTTAAATGTGAGTCAGTAAATAAGTGTGTGTGTGTGTGTGTGTGTGTGTGTGTGTGTGTGTGTGTGTGTGTGTGAGTGTGTGTGAGCACATGTATTATGCTGTTTGTATCTGTGTCAGCTTTGGCGTGAAACAGCCAGACATCAATTCTATGTATGTCTGTGGGATGTGTCCATGTATGTCTGTAGTATATGTGCGTGTTGGAGCATATGTTTGTGCAGGTTATATAATATATAGAAAGTGTAGAATAGAAAAGGAGAAAAAAGTGAGTGTGCAAGCATCAGTGTGTATATGTGTATGGCTACACTAAATTACCAGCTTCGCAGTACACCTGTACTGCATATTGCAATCCAGTTGGTTGGCTGACTTTTGATTAGAAAGATTCAGTGCTCATAATTTTGAGGTCATAATGTTGTGGAGGAAGCAAAAACATGATAAATTAAATGCACAGCATAGATTGGCTTATGTGGTTAATAACTGGTTGTCTACAGGGATCTTACACCTTGGTGATAAATGAAAGGCTGAGCAAAGTCTGTCTGTTGGCAAGCTGACCTCATGGCCTGCTTCTTCACTTCACTACAGATGCTGGTTAGCTCAGCCTCAGGCTGGACAGAGTAGATATCCGTCAACAGTAAAGAGCTCATCAAGATGAGTGACAAATGTTGTGAAGAAACTTGACCAGCTGGGAGAAAGAACTGCAGGGCTAACAATAAGCCCTGTGCCTGAATACAAGGTTGTATATTATAGGTATAATGGTTCAGCCAGAACTCCAGATTTTCACCAGAGTAGACTGGTGGTAGTTCAACTAAACTTAAATTTGAATGATCTTTAGTGATTGTGTATTTCTCTGTGAGGCACAGTTGACTCCTGTAGCTTCTGTGTATCATTTTGGTGAAAAGGGAATTCCTGAGTAAGTGATGTAGAAAAGCTTTTTATAGCAAACCGATGTGAAAGCTCAGCAAAGATCAAATGCTCTTGCCTGTGGCCTTCCTTTGACCACAGCTCTGCATATAAAGCCCATGTTGGGCAAACAAACTATGATCAAGTTATCCTGAGTTAACAAATGCTGTCTGTGCGGGTAATATGAAAAAACTCTCAGATCTGGATACAAGGAATGACTGGTCACGGTCTAGCGGCAGTAAAATCTGAATGCATAGCTACACATGTATGTTCATTTGGGCAAGGACAAGCCAGTTCTGTGCAGGATTGAGGTGTCAAAATTACAGCGAAAGACAACATCATCACTGTCAGGCTTCTGGAGCGAACACTGACAAAATAAATGCCAGAAATCCGTGTGATTGACATCTTCTTAGAAAACGCCCTCCAACCTTCACTCACTGCAGTTAAAAATGATGTGGTGGTGAAATAGATGCATTGCTGTCTCTGGCTTTCCAAAGATCTATGATGCATCTCCATTTGAGTACACCGCAAGAAAATTAAGTCAAAAGAGCAGCAGAATAAGCCTGAAAACAACGTTACTGCATCGGTTGCGGTGCTGGCCAACAGAGCATCGGATTAGAAGCAGCGCTGTCTAAACCTACTTCACACCCGTGAAGATTTCCAAGTGCAGCTTTGCCAAGTTGTCAGTGGACATTCACCTCAAATGTGCAGATATACAGCATGCTCTAGACTGCAGTTACATTTTTTTTCTTCTCCATTTCCTTACATACCAGGAACTGGGTCTTTAGGACTTTAAATAAAAAAAAGGTTCTCCTGCTAAAGATATGAAAGATTTAAGAACTGTCTTTATTCTTTTTACATAGTCAGTTCATATCTGAGCAATTCCAGCTCTTTCCTGACCGTCATTACATGCAAACTCCCCTCTCCTCACATCTTTTCTCTTGCCTGTATCTCCCTATGCTGTCCACAATTTCGGCAATTCTAATCGTCTCTAAAAAGGGGTTTAAGATGCAGCAGAGAGAGTTACAGAGACAAACGCACCTCCAGTAGGCAGACAGACAGTGAGATTGGCAATCCCTCTTATCGCCATCTGAGGCAAAGTGGGTTGCCAGGTTGAGATGAGGTCACACATGGTCTATAGCCCAACGACGGGGTCCTGGCTCTGCCTCATGGCTCTAACAGTGGGACACACACATACACACACACATACTCCCAGGAACTGGCAGCTTAGAGGAATGCTCTCATTCAGCACAGGGGCAACGGAAGTCTGTCAGAATGAAGCTGCACTACTGAGCTGTGCGTTGATGTAACCACCACAGAGCTGGCAGTATTTGGGGTTTCCAGCTCAGTCTCAGACAAACAGACACACACCAACAGGCAAAAAAAAAAGAAGAAGAAAAAAAAAATTCCAGGCACTGCTATTCAGATTAATTGTCTGACAAAATTACGATTTCTAGCTATTCAGCTCACATTCATATAATTCAGTGCACACAGAAATGAGATATCATACAGGTTTGCATTTATTTATACATCCTCCTATGTCGAGCCTCCACTCACTTCACTCCTCTACCCACAAATGTTTATTGGAATGTGCACGGGAAGCCAAATAGAGACTGATTGACAAAACCACATCTTGGGCGTTAAATGGGAGTTTATGTGTGCATGGCGGGCATATTTACAACTGTTAACAAATAGCCTTAGGGGAGAGAGGGGGCACCAGGGAGACAGAGTCAGCAGAGTGGGAGGGAGCGGAGAAATAAACTTTATGGAAATGGTGGACCAGCGGAGACCCCCGACTACAAGCTGCATAATGCAACAAAAGAAGGGGATGATGTTTGTGTCAGAGTACTTTCTAATATTCATACGTTACATTTTCCAACTTAATTGGAATCTGTCAGGGCGCATTGGCCGTGAGTGGCATCACAGCAGCAGCTGGGCCGTTTCCCCACGGCTGATGAGATGCAATAAAAAGAGAGGGAGAGAAAGAGAGAGGGAAGTGGATTGCAGGGCGCCGAATGAAATGCAATTCAGAGTCAATGGGAGTCAAAAACACATTACCGCAAACATGGCTTGAGTAAACCTGTAAAGGGAAGATTGTTTAAGACAAATACTTCCGCCTATTCAAACCCAACTGTTCCCTCTGGGGTCTGTCTCTCTCCCATCATCTCTATCTGTCTGCCTATTTATCTGGATTGCATACACACACACACACACACACACACACACACACACACACACTCCATTGACATTACCCTGACTGTCACCACTGAATGCCTGACCCTAATCCTAAAACCACATCTTCACCTGCAAAAAGGCAGTGTGGACCTGTGGGGACCTCAATTTTGTCCCCACCGTGAAAAGAGCTCCCCATAGGTTGGTGTGCACTCTGGTTAATGACCCCAGTGGGACACAAAAACAAACAAACACAGACGTGCTTTAGGTTTTACAGAGCTGGTGCAGCACTGGATTTTTGAGTGATTACAAAATCATAATTATGTATCAGTAAATACTCGTTTTTATCAGTGATTCCGGTGTTCAGTGTTATGACACCATTTCTAAATGACCTCAAAGATACCAGTCATTATGCTATCATTTCTTTGGCGCAATTTCTTGTGACTTATCAGTCAACATACAGTATATGCAGAAACAAGCGAATCTGTGAGCTAAGCTAAAATCAGCCGATAACATTGGCACAGCAAATGCTTACGTAGGGCAATAGTTTAAACACCCATCGGCTGATGGAAGGGACATTTATGCACCTCATCATCAATAACAGCGAGGGCATATGTTGTTGTGAGCTCACATACGCACACACAGAGGGGAGGCAACATTGACAATTAACAAATAACAGATGTAAGCAAGAAACATGTTACATACAGTATTTTATTATATTAATGCATGCTGCCATTCTTATAAATGACTACTCACACACATACTCAAACAAAATGGAATAGCTCAGTGACAGAACTGGCATGAAAAGGTGCCAGTGCTGTCAGCAGCCTGCACAAGATGCGCATGCAAACAAAACTATCTGCCAATATAAAATGTCTTACACCACAGAATCTGACACAAGCCTGCATTTCAAAATACAACTTCAGGTATTCACTGAAAACATATCCTGGCATGATATTTCAACAACTGTTCACTGGCTCGATGAAGGTTTTGTGGTGCAGTTGCATTTGACCAATTTCATGATCTACATGCTTTTTCAGAACTGTCTGTCAGGAAGAATTAAATTAAGGTGAAACCTTTAGATAATGGGTCTCGAGAAGAAGCTGTCAAAAACTCTTAAATACAAAATGTGCAAATATTTATAGGACACCGACGAATGATAAGGATGTTTTTTCTTCTGCTTCCTTAGAAATGCAGGATTGCTATGAAGCGAGTTGGTCGGTCCTCACACCCCCTGAGCGGCACTCTGTTCACTCGACATTAACATTGTACTATAACGGCGGAGAGTTTACTGACAGGAAGCTTTGGATGCAAGAGCGAGAGCGAGAGTCTAAGCTCCAGCTGTGCAACTCAACTGAGCCATAAATGATGATGTACCTCAGAGAGAAAATATAATGCTCTTCTGCTGCTGTCTGAGTTTGGCTGGGCAAGAAAAGGAGCGACCTCTAGCCTGAAAATAACAACAACATGGACTGTACCTAACAGTAACAATACACCGGAAATGGACAATACTTATCGAGCAATTTTAAACTGGAAACAGAACAAAATGCCTCATAATTCCTCACATTCTCTCTCTCTCTCTCTCTCTCTCTCTCTCTCTCTCTCTCACACACACACACATTCATTTCCCAGAGACTTGACCTGAATCATAACCATAACCACTACTTGCCTAACCCTAACCCTAACCTTAACCCAAGGCTTCACCCTAATATTTCATGATTTACACTACTGGGACTTGTGTTTTATCAGCATAAGGAAGACGAGTCCCCACAATGTGTAAATGTGCAACATGTAAACAGAATTATGTCCCCATAACATGAGTAAGACACACATGTACACACACACACGCACACACAACAGAGGTGCTACGCAGGGGGCTGGCCTGGTCAGTGGGGAGGTGTTTGGGGTTCAGTACCTTGGACAAGTCAGCCAACTCACACAGCATGGATGATGATGTGAATGGAGAAAATGTACAGAGTTGTTTGTCATCTAGGCTCTGACCTCCTTGCTCCCAACAAAGAAGCACCAAACTCAGCACAGCAGGGGGAGCGATGATAATAACTTCCCCTCTAGGGGAACACAGACCCAGGGCTTACTGGGTGATGCTGGGGTGGAGGTGGGGCTTTTTGATACACTACAGAAGAGCTGCAAAGCTTTCATGTGAGTGGTGAGGCAACATGCAGACATGCAGAAAGAAGAGCTGAACAATGATGGCTTGAGGGATGAATGATGTGCTGGCTATATTTTTCAGTTAGAGGAGGATGCTGTTTCAGTGTAGTGAAGGACTCGAGTTGACTGACCACTGCAGTATCGGCTTCGATTCTACACCTGGACAGGAAGGACTGCGAATCAAACGACCAAAGGTGCAATCAGTGGACAACCACCTTGACCATGATCTTCTCAACTGTGTTTTTAACTGTAAATGCTATACCAAAGAGGCAGTTACCACAATAGTAGAGCAGACTACCAGTGCCTATAATTTTTGGTGAGACTGTAAAGCCATCCATTTAAACACGCACGGTCCTAAAGCGACAACTTGAGGGCTAACCTTAAAATGTGTCACTAGCACTAGGGATAGCTTTAAATTCTGGTTCATGCCTCTTAGTGATGCTGAACTGGAGCAAAGTTGGATATTTCTCAAGCCATGATTGATTGGCAGTATGCAGCGGTGTGCACACATTTTAATTACACTTTTTAAATTGGTATACATGCACAAAGGCATCTTGCCACAGGTAAGAAAGGAGTTCAGGAAGACAAAATGATGAGACCACCGAAACAATATATGTAAAGAGTAATATAGACTGAGCAGTAACTATGAATATGTTTCCTTTTAAGACAGGTGCAGTAATCAGCTCTCACTAAGCCTTAAAGGTCCAGTTTTCATATTAACTGTTTGTTTGATGTTTGTGAAAACAGGATTCAATCCAGAGTTCTTTGAACCTTTGCTTTTATTGATTTCCTTTTTCATGTAGAAGATTCATATGGGTGGAAAATCAATTAAGAGTTATCATTATGTAACATGGCATGCATTGTTCATGCCATGGTCCTATTTTCAATGCCTTACATCACACGATGTGGTTCATGTTTTGAGCACAGCACCTTCAGAATGTTATTAATGCACAAAATTCAAAGTCACCAAATTGTCCCATTTGCTGATGCAGTGATTGAAGGTTTAGGCAGTCTGTCACAGGCTGGCTCTGTATGAGGCCACTTTCTAAACCAGAGAAAAACAAGCTCAAATCCACTTACCTTTGGAGGTCCAATGGAGGGTTACCGGAAAAGAAAGAGAGAGAGAAATTAGTGCATTCTTGAATGAGAAGCCAAGTTCTCCACAGAAAGCTAATGGTAATTAAGTCTTTTGCAGGAAATTAGTCCACAATTGTGAGACAACTCATCCTTCCAGTGCATTTTACCAATAATGGGCTCAGTTGGCATGAAACTGGCAGTAATTTAGGTCATTTAGCCTGAATCAGTTTGCTAATTGTTAAGAGAACAAAGTTGGGTACAAAAACATTTCAAGGCTTTTTACTGACACAAAATAGAGAGAAATACAGAGTTGGAGTGACTGTAGAATGTGCATTATTACTCTCAACAATTGTTGTAAAATGTCCAGTAAGGGCTTCAACCTTTATCTATTGTGACAAAAGTGAGGATAATGCTTTCATTAGAGTGTCTGCTGTTTCATTTCTGGAGGTCCAAGTAGCTGGTCTGTATTTAAAGGAAAAGCTTATCTAGTATTCTCAAGAAAAGAACTACCCAAACTACCTTTTTAAGCTCATTAACTGAATCATAAGCTGTCCTCACTAATACACCTGCTATCGCTAAGCTGCTGCTGCTGGTATCTCAGTCTTTTCTCCTTGCAAGTTCCTTCAATAGCCATCCAAAATAGTGATTCTTTTCTTATTTATTACAAGGGACTGATCTCTGATTTGTCATTAATGTTTTGAGACATTTTGTCCTATCAAAGGCTTTTGTGCTATCTGACATATCATCTGTGCTTGACCATTCAGAGAACATTAATTCAAGGTGAAAATGAGACAACAGCTAGATGAAAACCCACTCACACATACAGAATCGTCTTAAACATATGCATATGGTCACATCCACACATCCATAGCCAAAATCCAGTTCCACACACACATACACACACTCACACACACACACACACAATCACACCAGGCATATAGCTGGGAACATCTGGAGCTGAAGTCGACTGGAAGTCAAACCACAACGCTGGCGGTGAACCAAGGCAGAAGGCGACAGATCTAGGCGATCACAGCTATCGCCATCACTGGCCTGCTCTGCTTCCCTAAACCCTCCACCTCCAAAATTCACCACAATGACTTTGAGAAAGAATCACAGGCTCTCTCCAACAGCGCTGCAGGGTGCAGGAAGTTCAGGACCAAAGTCAAACCAGTGGCATTGATGAGTGAAACTAATACAGAATTTTAACTCTGATGCCACACAAAGCAATGCATGCTTCAACAGTGCATGACGTATACTTTCATTTTGTAACTATAACTCCTAATGTAGTTTTATATCCTGCAGACTGATAAAATTTTCTTTGTGTAAGGAGTGGTGACGCCCCATTATACCACTTGCATTAACAACAAGTTAAACAAAGGCAGCGCTCATTACAGGATATTTGTGTTTGATCACATTGTAGTACTCCATTTTTCAGATCACTCAGCATTGGGGTGAACAATACCGCCTTAAAATAATATTGGGTGTTTCTGCTTGAGGTGGAATAAGCTTGTTGTGTTGCCCCCTGTTGTTGTTACAGTCTTCTTGCACTTCTTACATTGCCATGGTTTGTTGTACATGTGATCTTCTGTAACCAAACCGCTTCCACAATGTTGCAGTCGCTCCTCTTTTTGGACCTAACTCCTCCACCGTGAAGCTGGTACAGTGTTACTTTGGCTTTCAGCCATGCTTGTTGTTGCTGTGCGTAACAGTACAAAATCTATACGTCAATATGAACCGATATTGACGATAACATGAAAAATGGTATCGTGAACAATATGACACGGCACATCTCTACTCAGAGTATAAGAGTATCTCTGCAAAAGACAGAGAGAGAGTTTCTCTGAGCACAACATGCATTAGCAACGCGAGACTGCGATTGCAGGAAATGTCATGTAGCAGAGGGCAGAAAAAGGCTTGTGATGACCTCGACTACATGGTTCATACTCCACTCGTCCTCCCTTTTCCTTCCTTTTCTGTCACTCACAAAGCTATAATGTAGGATACCGCAGGAAATGGCATTAAAAGAAACTGCAAGCTGTAAAAAAGGCACAAAGGCTATCAATTCAAATCAAACCTGTATGTTTGTGTGCGGTGAAAAAAAAGAAAGTACGAGAGAAGACAACGAACACGTGCGTCAGTAAGCTTCAGTTTAAAGCCCTATCATTTCAAATGTCTTGCTAAGTGAGACCCTTATAGATGTGACTGCACTGCCAGCTCTTTCTGGCTGACATTTAATAGAGGTTTCCCTCCCACAAGAATCAAAGTCACACATGAGGGAATATAGTAAGGAGGACTAAACACACACACACACACACACAGACACACAACCTTGATTAAATTCATTCTCTCAAACCAAAACACACTAAAACTGTCATTAAAACAAATTCCATTCCAAAAATCACCACAGTATTAACTCACAAAACAACAGCAATAACAACACACTCATTCATGAAGACGCCAACTTTTTCTGGTTTAGCTTGAAAAAAAATGTAAAAAAGAGATTTACATTAATCAATTTACATGCAGGGCGGCACGGTGGCGCAGCAGGTAGTGCGCGTGCCTCACAGCAAGAAGGTTGCTGCTTTCTGTGTGAAGTTTGCATGTTCTTCCCGTGCATGCGTGGGTTCTCTCTGGGCACTCCGGCTTCCTCCCACAGACCAAAAGCTTGTTGTGTCGCCCCCTGACCAAAACATGCTCATTAGGTTAATTGGTCTCTAAATTGTCCATAGGTGTGAGTGTGTGAGTTGTCTGTCTGTGTGTCTGTCTATGTTGCCCTGCGATCGGCTGGCGACCGGTTCAGGGTGTACCCCGCCTCTCGCCCATTGCTAGCTGGGATAGGCTCCAGCCCCCCGCAACCCCGAAATGGGATGCGCGGGTGTAGAAGATGAATGAATGAATGAATTTACATGCAGTCATCATCAGTTTCATAAAAATAACACAAAATATCAGTTTGTTTTATTTTTATACATTCATAAAAATTGTTTATCTATACTGTTAATAAAATATAAATATACCGTAATTACACGTATTTTTGTTTTCTTTTTGTAAATAAGCATTAATGTTAGTGTATTTGTTTGTACTGTTTGTGTTATAGACAATCTATTGTGAGAATATGAACTACAGTAACTACATAACTATCACAAATGCAGTATACAGTACATACAAAGAATATAACTGCATGGTTTAACATCAATCATATTGGTAAAATTTTAAATGATTTGACTTTTTTTTAATATTAATTTGACACTTGTTTCAACCATCTATTCAGGGGTTGTTTTAGAGCAGTGGTTGTTAGTATTCTGAACAAATATTTGTCAACTTTTAACTGAATTCTGTTGGTTTTTTCTCAAAAAGGTTCTAATAGGTCCAAATTCTCCAGCCTTTAATACAGCCTTCATACATTAGAATTTGCAGATTTATTCTATTGCACAATTCTACCAGCAAGTACTAGATGTATTGCCTTGACTTAGATGAATTGCTTCCTTTGCAGCAGCTGGGAGATTAGTCAGGAGGGGGGCACAGCGTGCATTTCTTGCCGTGACAAAAGGCTGTGCTAATGCATTCACTCACAAGATCATTGTGGGATGATAGGGAGGACCACAGAGAGCTATGGATAATCTGCCTTCAGAAAGATGTTCTGCTCATTTAATGGACCCTATGCTGATGGAGGATGTAGTCAAATGGCCAGAAGGATATAGCATAAAAAAGGCACTCAGGTCTTCCAGAGGCTATTGCTACCATGTCATTATCTTGGGAAAAAATGGGTCCACAGCATGAGGGATGAAAAATTGTGTTTTGATAGGAATTTGGTCTTTTCAAGGAGGCCACCACTTGTGTCAAGTTGTCCTCGAGGTTGAGGGTGGGTGGTTGGCTTCAGGGGACTGCAGGGGACTCAGTGCTCCCCTTGATGGAGTGACCCTTCAGACCGACAACAGCCCCACATTGAAAGCGCAGGCCCTTGTCAGGTGACACTGTATTGTGTTCTGGCAAAGGTTGAGCCAGGTTCTACTTTTTTGTGAGACAGACCCACAGTTACCCTCTGCGTCAACATCCTCGCTGTGTCAACGCAGTGGCCTCATTCAAATGAAGAAGGGAGCTGTTTTTTCATGCAGTGCTAATGTCACTATGCACTCCACTTCTGCCCCACTGCTTCGAGGGACATGGGAGGAAGCAACAATGTCTCACTATGAAGCAATCCAGTACCGCCCCTCAAATAAGACAGGTGGAACCACAGAAGCAGAGGAGGGTGGCAACAGAGGACAAGGCCACTGTGTCAAAACACTGCAGGTAAGTTCTCATATCCTTTTCATCCTACAAAACATGAGCAGCAGTGGTAGTAGTGTGGGTCCAATGTGCCAATCATGCTAACATCAAAGCGGGGATGTCTGGTACAGACACAGTCAGCCACAGCTCCTTCAATAATCACAATTCTTAAAGAGGGAAATGGGGATTACATTAAGTTCAGAGTATTACATCTCTATATGATATCTCTTTCCAATGCCATGGGTCTTCATGCTGCTATAACAGCCTCCACTCTTCTCGGACATCTTAGCACCACTGTTTGGACCTTTAATACAGTGATTTCCTCCCATTAAACTACAAGGGCATCACTGAGGTCAGGGACTAATGTGGGGTAATAAGGTCTGGCTTGATGAAAATCGTCCCAAAGGTGTACAGTGGGGTTGAGGTCAAGGCCCCGTGCCAGTCAAGTTCCTCCACAGTGAACTGGGAAAACCATTATGCATGGATCTGCATTGTGCTCAAGGGTATTGTCATGTTAAAACAAGCATGAGCCTGTGTCCCCAAACTCCTAAGCTCTCAAAAGGAATGTAAAGAATAATACTTCACATCAACTGCTTCTTTTTGATGTCATACCTTTCCTCTGCTTGGATGACTAGTAACATGCTGAACTCCAAAGCTAAAGTAGTACTGAGGTGGCATAGGGTTTACAATGAAGACCATTTAAGAAATTGGGTTTCCTCACACACAAAGATATATTTCACTGAATACCTGCCCTTAAACTCTGAATACAACAACCATTTTATGAAGTGTCCCCAAGCCCATGCAGTAATATCCTTTATACATGCACATGTTTCATAAAATAGCAAACCTCTCCCAATACTTGCTTGTAAACGAGTCTTTCATACCTAATCACGACTCTCGCCTGTTACCAGTGAACCTGTTTACCTATGGAATGTTCCAAACAGGTGATTTTGGAGCATTCATTTGAACTCAGAATGAGAATGTATTTCAAAAAGAAATCAATGAAGTTGATGAGATAAAACATATTCTGTATATTTATGTTTTCCACAGCGTCCAAACCTTTCTGGAATCAGGGTTTTACAAGAACCTAATTAGGAGACCTTTCACACACATTCCCCTGCTCTCTCTCCTGCTCGCTCTCACACTTTCACCTGACAACTCTCCCTTTTCTTCATTATCTGTGTGATTGAATACACTTCAGCCTGAGGCGTTTTGAGCATATTTTCACTTGCCTTCCCCCTAGAGCTGTTGTTGATTTGGTCCAGATTCCTGCAAATATCAAGGCTTGAAATATTGTGTGGCTCCGTTCACTTCCAGTTTCTTGATGATTAGTCCAACAACTTCACCAGTTTTAAAGTTCCCAAAGCTTCTTCTTTATGGGCAACATTATGAGCCTGTTTGACACATATGCTAACGAGTAAAAAGTTCTGTTCCAAAATATAATCGTTTTCAAGCATTAAAGAAGTTCAAGCATGACCAGCAACAATCATCTGAAAGGCCTTTCAAAGGAAAAGCTGAGTTAGATGCAAGAGGCAGGCACATGGTGCAAATACGAGACATTTGATGGCCTCACTTCATAATAAAAAATAGAAGAACATCATGCTTAGGATAATGTCAGCATGAGTTCAAACTCAGAAAAACATATTATTAAAAGCAGCGAAACAATTTTGCCTTTAGAAGACAAAAGTACAGAGGAAAAAGAGAAGTGCCCCCAAAGGTAGAGTTTGCCTACACAAGATGATAGAGCCAACTTTGGGCTGCCTGACAAAAATATGTTTATATCTCCCACGACAGTTCTCTCACGCAGCTATTTTTCTCCTGTGTCAGGGGCCAAGCCTCTCAAGGTGTGTTATCATTTAGTGCGGTGAAGTTTTGTGCTGGCGAATTGATTCTGTGGGTTGAAGGCTACCCGTCTGCTCAGCATCCTCCAGCCAAACCAGCCAGACCGAACCTGATGCATTTGTGCCCACATATTCTCTCTGTTCTTGTCCAAAAACCGAAAGGGGTGAGCACGAAAAGCCTCCTTCGAGGGAGGAGTGTGAAACCCTCCTTGAAGGAAAAATAGGGCCTTCCATCTCTCTCTTTTTCCCTCTCCCCAGCTTGTGCGTTGCTCACAAAGGCAGCAGACAGGCGGGTAGAAATCAATTCCATGGAGCCACCAGATGAAAGCAAGGAAGAAAAAGAGCAGAGAAAGACAGAGAAGCTGTATGAAGATTTCACCGGGCGAAAAGCAAAAATAACCCATGGTTACTGGCTGGTCTTCCACCTGTGTTTACACACACTCAATACAGTATGAAAATATGGTAAACCCAGTAGGTGGTAGGATACATAAACTCCTCGGAAGTTCTTACTGCAACGCAGACTGTTGACTGCTTTCCCAACTGAACTACAAAGCAGACCTACAGAAAAACTTCTAAGACCAATCACTGTAACTTTGGAAATACAAGATACAGTGGGATCTCATCAGCCGCTACGCCCTGCATCATGTTCACGTTCCAAGCTATGAGAACTCACTAGTTATCAGTACATTATTACATGATAAGTCGGACTACGCCCATGTTAGAGCTCGGCCTTCGTTTTGAGCTCAACTACACACCTGTAAAGTTTGGTGACCACATGTTGCACGTTTCTGATGCCATCAAGTTGACAAAATCTGTCCACAAACATAAACACCTGGCAGAGTACTCAAAGCCACGTCTGTGGTAGTTCCTGCTACAATAGCTGTCTCTGCACACACTTACGAGGTGAAAACAATACCAGCCACGTTGTCGCGGTTGGTAAATATTTCTTGTACTTACCTTGAGGTATGCAAGAGCAAAGTGTTGACTAATTACTTAGGTTTGTACAGAGACAGGCTCATGAAGGCATGTGTGATTACAGAGTATGTTCAATTCATTTGTCTTTTGGCAAAGAAAATATTTTGAAGAAAGTTCTGTGATCCAGATTTGTGCATGTTTGAAATACCTTTGGCAATATCTTTGGTTGTTTTGAATCTGCATTTCCATTTTCACTTCCATAGTGTTCAAAATGGTTTAAATTGTACAGGAGGGCAAAGGAAAATGTTAACAATGCAACATCATTAAATTATTTCAATACCTATTTTTACTTTATTTTATTATGACTATGGCTCTTTTCATAAATGAGCTGACCCTTGTTATGTTTAATCTGAGTGCCCAGCAGCCAAATAAAGCCAAATGATCAAATCATGCAAACAAGAAATTTTGTTTTTTAGCTGCTCCCATTTCTGTCTTACTGGTGCTGCTGGTTTGACCCTTACTGGTTTACATTATGCACAACAGTTTCATGGTTTTCAAATCCCAGAGCTGTGGCTGTTTTTGTGCCTTAACTGCTTGTGTCCACGTTATTACCATTGTTGCCTATCTTGACTTTGGAGTTATCTTGACAGCCCAACAATTCATGACTGGTTAGCATGAAGGTAAGAATATGATAAGATGGGTCAAATACAGGGCAAGGAGGATAAAATTCCCAGGAAAAATACAGCACATTTAAAAGGTTATCTTTCGTTGCACAAGTTAGTCCATTTAAATAATGCAACCAGGTTATCCTATGGAGAAGTGTCACATGCTGTACAATCAACTGCAACATTCCCATCTGATGAAAATAGTTCCACTCATTGAAAACCGCCCTTGATCAATTGTTATCAAGCAACTCAGACAGGCACAGTCTGAAGCAAAGTTCTTGAACAAGAAAACTTATAAATATTTTGCAGTTTTGTATTGCAACATATTTTCATGCATGTCTTTAACATTTTCTCATTAATACCATTTAGAAGTACATGAAGGACAAGGTCACCCATGGCAGGGCAGGACGAGAACTCATTTACAAGGGCCTTGGTTGCACTGATAGAGTGAAAGAGAGGAATGAATGAATAAGCTTCTGTAGATGAGAGAGAGAGAGAGAGAGAGAGAGAGAGAGAGAGAGAGAGGGAGAGAGAGAGAGAGAGAAATACCAAAATAAAGTCATGACAGGAAGAAACCTAAATCCAAAACCTGATGAGAGGATGAGACTACAGGAGTGGAGAAAATCTCACACACACACACACAAACACACACACACACACACACACACACACCCCAAACATAAGCAGCTTCAAGCTGACTAGGATCCCAAACGGCCCACTTACAGGCAGACTTTTGGCGCTATCTACAATCTGCATGACTGCTCGTGTGTGTGTGCGTGCACATGTTTGTGTGTGTCAGTGTGTGTGTGCAGTGAGACCAGAGAGTGCCAGCAGCTCTCAACCAGTATTAGGATTAACCTACTGATCGATCCTGGCAACACAAATATGAACAGAACAGAAAGAATAAGGAGGGACAAAGAGAGAAAGCATCCTTCAGAAACAGGAACATGGAAGGAAGGAAGGAGAAGAAAGGAAGGAAGGAAGGAAGAGGAGAGGTGGAGTCAGAGTCTGGAAAGAAAGAACAAGTGAGTTGTGTGTGGGTGTGAATAAGTGGGAGGATTAGTAGAAGAGAAGAGAGGAATGGAGGAAGATGAGACACATATACTCACTACCCACTCATAAACTTATGATGGCAGATGGAGCATAGCACCTTCCAGACTGTATATTCGTGTGTGTGTGTGTGTGTGTGTGTGTGTGTGTGTGTGTGTGTGTGTGTGCGTGTGCGTGTGCGTGCGCACGTGTGCATGTTTGTCTGAGACCATTTCAGCTCAATCTGTTTCTGTCCCACCTGTGTTCTGTTCATCCTCAGTCAGAACTAAACCGTGTATGAACGCACACTTTAGGAACATGCTCGGGCCCTTTAACCGTCCGCCCGGCGTTCTAGCCAAAAAGCTGCACTTCACGTCCCGAGCAGCAGATTTGAGCTGACAAGATATCATTGGATTACAAAGCTCATTTCACCGTAAGTTTAACACTTGACACACTAGCGCCTGGGTTGGTCAGGCATGCAGATGGAGATGGAGATGGAGCTGCGGTTCTCTCCGGTTCTCTCCTACCCATCATTGTCTGTGGCATTTGCAAAGGGCACTTGCAGGAAGCCTTAGACATGACAAGCTCCGGCTCCATCTGCATCCCATGATTGCTCTGTGGACTGAATATAACAGACGCTTTCCAAACCACTGGAGCGACGGGACACTTTAGCGGCGAGGCGGCAAAAGTTACACACACAGGTAAAAACCATTAGTGCAATTGCGCTAATACTGTTTCTCTGTTGCCCACGTCCTCTCCTACAAGGGAGAAGGCCACTCGCTGGCTGGAGTGCTGGCCTTTATTGAAAAAAAAAAAAAAAAAATTAAAAATTAAAAAAACAGACTCAGTCAAGCAAGATAAAACAAAGACATGCTTGAGGGTAATTGGACGAACAGGCAGGGCATTGCTAGGCTGGAGATGAGGGAAGAAAATGGAGAAAATGCATGGACCTACAAGGCGAGGGAACGCATCAAAGCTTGATTAGGTGCGCATTAGAAAGCAGGCCTACTTTCTGTCTGCAAGTACTTAGCCCTCACTGAGACCCTAGAGCCTTTCACCCCCGAAGCCTCTGCCGTAGCGAAGAGAGAAAACTTGTGTTCTCTTTCATGGTACATGTGTACTTCTGATGTGTAGCGGGGATTGTAATGTTCCCGATGGCAGGCCCCGGTGATTTGTCAAGAATGATGGTACATCTGCGGCAGACAGTATTAATGATGCACTGGCCGTGGTTACAAGCTCCCTCTGTGCTGAACAAACACACACATCCACACAGACACAATGTTAGGCACGCATTACACATACACACGCCACATTCGAAAATCCCTTCACTCCGTCCTAGTCAAGTCATTACAGGAGAAACTACCGACGCAAGTTTTCTTGGGACTAAATGCTGCCTGCTGAGCAGAAGCATATAAATAGACAGATACCTGAGATACTTTACAAAGATATGAAGCAATTTGCAATTTCAGTATCTTTGGGTCTGAGACGATTTATCGGCAAAACAAGCAATTTGAAGATGTGCCCTTGGGCTTTAGGAAATTGTTTTGCCCGTTGTTTTTTTAACTTTTTTCTCACATTTTAGGGACAATGGAGAAGAGTTTGCTTCAGTAGGAGTTTGTCTCTTCTGTAATAGAAGACTTTATGTACTATTTATGTTGCTATGATGCTGGATGTATCTTTGGCTGTTTCTGCATTGTGCTGGCTGTGAAAACAAAACTTCCTTTTCGTCAATAAAATCTAAATCGGATCATCCAATCCAGTAATTGATAAAGTAATCACTGGATTAATCTATAATGAAGATAATCTTTAGCTGCAGCCCTCTGGTGTGTCAGTTCTTCCTCTCCAGAAAAGCAGCCATATAGGTCATCTGTGCAAGTTACTGCAACCTATGTTTGGCTTTACTGTTAGGTGGCGACCTCTAGTGGCCATGGTAATTATGCCAACAGCAAGGAGGAAGTCTGGAGACATAGTATAAAGAGCAAGAAAGTCTACGAATGGAGGAAGGTGGATGGAAGGGTCAAACAAACACAGGATCGACCGATGTGAAACCAAAAGTAAACACTGATCCATTTTAAGTTATGTCTGTAACAGTAATGTACTTTTTTTTTACTCAAACAATTTGCATTTGGCAAACCTAAAAATGTAGTTTTGCTGCCTAAAATTAGGCAAACTGCAACCGTTTCACAGCATTGACCAAATGATGACGAAGGTCAGGCACGCCTGTCGCTAGTATTCTCCAGTGGTCATATTTGTCTTTTTGGGAGTCACTGGCAATCGACCTTTTCAGTCATTTAAGTATAAGGATGTGTTGTAATAGCAGTTAACCATATCTGAGTGGTGACACAGTGTGGGGCACAGAACACACTGCTCACAATAAATGTGGATAATGGACACAGTGGCTGAAATACCAGCAATTTTTTGTCTGCCAATATTAAGTGTATTCTAAAAAAAAGTTTTCTTGTGTGAATTTAATTGACATTCAGTATTTTATTAATTCATTAATATACAGAGTGACTTTGAAAAACCAAAGACAGTCAAACCTTGAGCCAACACGACTCACATGAAATGCGTGAAAGCTGAATGGAGGCCAGTGAAGACCGACAGGAGAGGCAGAGTAGGTAGAGAAAGCATGGAATAGGACGACGCAGCCTCGGACACAGAGAGGTTAGTGGGGTGTATTGAGTTTGTGCAGTGGGTAAGAGGGTGGGAGGGGGGCCAGAGGCATCTGTCTACTGTTCAATTTGCCATCTGTGAGGCATACTACTGCCAGGGTCCCTAATCAGGCAATCCATCACACCCCAATAGAAACACTGTCAATTATAGGCCGTCACAAGGCTGACAGGGGCCCTCTTGCCATTCAAAAAAGTTGTTGCCCTCTCATGCGTCACTGTGCAGGGTTTGAGTTTTTTGAGGTTAAACTTATGTCTACTGTAGCAGATTCTGAGTCACTTCAGTACTCATTCCTCACTGCTTTTTCTTGTCCAGTTACATTTTTAACTACTGTTGTTCACACACCACTCCAGCTACTAGGGCTGCGACACATAATGTTGGGAGCGGGACATTAATATTAATATTTACATTAACTGCTATTACATGTGCATGAGTGTATCAACATTTTATGGCTTCCACGTCTATGCAGCAACTGGGACCAACAGCTTCATAATTAACGTGGTCATTATTAAGGATTCACTCCCTTTCAAAATTATTTCCTCCAAATTTTCCTTGTTTGCTACCGTGTCACAACACCCTCCAACCAGCCTCTTTCAAATAAAGCTGCAAACCTCATTTGCATTCATTCCTCTTTGACCCCAAGTTTATGAGCCAAATATCCACCGTTCCAAGAACATGGTGCACTCAGACAGTTGTGGACAGGCTGACCATTCTCTGAATCTATTTTGTATTCATAAATTGATTGTTAAGTGTCCATACCCAGAGCCTTTCAGTTTTCAGTGTTTGTTTGTATCCTTGTGCCCTTGTTCAGTCTAGATGTTGTTACTGTCCAACAAACTCTCAAGCTACATCATCCACAAGATTAGCAGCAAACACTGGGTCATCCAGGGGCCTGAGACAGGGAGTTTTATTCTCACCACTGTTTGTACAAAGTTGAACAAAAGTGGAAATCAATGCACCCCTTGCATAAATTGTCAGGAACTTGCTTTGCAGCAGTGGACATGAGGATTCATATTTCTCATGGAGTATAAGGAGAGAATATAACAAATGTTCTGCACCTTTGAACACATATTGTTCTCCATAATAATCACCCTAATTTAATCTATCCACCCATTAGCTTTAGCTGCTTACCCAGTTTTGAGAGGGATGCAGGGGGAGCTCCAACTGATCCCACTGGCACAGAGAGATGCTCACATTCACACTGTCAGTTAACATCTTTATTTTGGCCTGTGTGAGGAAACCTGAAGCACCACGAGTAAACTATACATGCATGCAAAAAAACAACAAGAAAACCCCACAAATCTTAAGCCTGTCAAGATTCATCTTCATCTCTGCAGTGTTCTTCTCACAGAGGTATATACAGTAGAAGAAGTACTCGCCAAGCACAGTGCCAAATCACATATACAAGTATGCAGAGGCTGTGCAATCCAGAGGCATTGTTGCCTTCATGCATGACTGTACACATCAAGATTTGATCAGTCATTTAAATCAGCTGCAGAGGAACATCAAAGGAGACAACTTGCTTCATAACAGCAACTTGCTCTATAGACACCAGGGACAATCTGTTCAGACCTGCACATGCCAGTCACACACTGAAACTGTACTGGTGACCTCAAATCACTCTAATCACCAATTAACAAAGCACTGATCAAAGAGCCGGCAAACTATTGCACCGCTCGTTAAATAAGCAATAAACATTGACATGGGTCGGCAGAGTGAGTTGTCTTACCTTAAAACAAGTGTTTGTTCTTTCCTTTTCTCACGGCAGAAGCATTCACCACTGTGCTGCCCTCGCAAAAAGTTCCCCTTCTCAAAGCTAGATGCTACTAGCTAGCTTAGCCACTGTGAATCCTCCAATGAACACTTCTCTTCAGTATCTAATGAAGCCTTGCAACTGTGAAACTGCAATTAGAGGACAAATTGCAAACAGAAACCTGTGTTAAACTAATGCACATTACACTGACGGCCATGTAAAGCCACAACTTTACGTTGAAGTGACAGAAAAGGTTGACTCACTGTGTCAATCAATGCTAGCTAAAGCTACACCTTACAGCTATGCTTGCTAACAACAAAGAGACTCAATTTGCAGCAAAATGCAAACACAGTTTAGGCTCTGCTTAAGGCATCAGACATTTGATATCACAAAATACTTAGAGCCAAACAGTGTCAGATGATAAACTGCAGCAGGAGACGCAATTTCCTCCCATGCTTCATTAACACTCTGTGAAACCTCCTGTGCTAATGCTACTGCTGCAGAATGACCAGGAGGGGGCAGTGTAGCAGACAACATTCTTATCTTAAATACGCTAAAACAGAGGCAAAAACCACCATTTTTTCTTTTTTTTTTTTTAACTTGAATTACATATCATCATTTCATGGCGAATGTGTGAGCAAACAGTCGCCTATTTAAGCCTCCAGCAGACACAGAGCAACACATGCATTCATTCGGAGTTGTGTTTTTTAGGCCAACTAACAACGACTATATCACACATATGTTATCTGATGCATTAGCTAGCTATTGCACTTCTTGTGGGGCCACTGTCACCAATAGCCGGGTTAGCAGGGCACTATCTATCCATCCATTATCCATCCATCTACTCCCCTCCCCTCTCTTTCTTTTTTTTTTTTTTAATAGATGCAAACCAGTTCTAATTTGGAGGCCATCAGCTCGCTAAATGCACTCTAACTCTTCTCTGGCACTGAGGTCACATAGCCCGCTGAGCACACTCATAAACAAATTAATTGGCTTGCCAACACTATTTATGTGCTCTACACACAGAACACCAAATACACACTTCCTCCATCCCTGTTGATATAACCCAGGTACCTTTTGGTCTGGGGAGTAACGAATTGGTGTTATTCTCTCTGTAAATTAATAACATTCCACACTGAATGAATGCTGATCTGAAACATTAAAATATCTTAGAGCTTGTTAAGTACAATTTTACAAGGTAAACATCATCTTTTTTGGAATTACTTTTTCAAAATTTGAGTAAAATATCCTGGCACACTCGAGATAAGTGCAGGCAGTTTTCCCAAGGCTTTCCTGTCTTTAGGAACGGATAATATAATTTAAGCTATGCTTAATTTATTTGTGAAAGATTAATTTATCTAAGGAGTTAATATTTAAACTTGAAGGAATAAATAATGAAGCCAGGACATTTCCCTAACCTATGCTGTCTGTGGGCAGTGGCAAATAAAAAAATCTGACTTAAATGGAAAACTGAGAATAATGCAGAGAGGACATCACCAATGATAGCTCAACCTTTTCAAGCCTTCCACTCCCATCTCAGGTCCATGCACTGTGTGGGCTGCCACCACATTATATGACTTGGGGGTTTTGAAGTGTCATTATTCAATCCATTACCTTGTGCTGCTATTTTGGGCTGCTAACATGGGAAATTGCCTCTTTCAGCTTTAACAAGAATGTTTGTCACATAAAGCACAAAGTGATTTATTGATCTTGGTAACATGCTTTAGCAAATTAGGTCCTGAGCTTGTTCAGCGCAGTTCAGCAGGGCTTTACATCTGGCTTCAAACAAAAGAAAAGAAAATGCATTCAGACTTTTTGAAGCATTTGCAGCCGGTGCACATGTTCAAATGGTTGGACACTTACTTTTAGAAGGCAAAATAGTTGACATCATTCTTATCTATCTATGGTCTGTGTCTGCTGAATGTGCAAATAGGGAAGTGTCTGGTAACAGTTTCGTCCACTAAAACAGCTCTATAAGGTAATAATAGGATAAGTTTCACATGGAGTTCTTCAGGCCCTAAGTGAGGCAGTACACAGTTTTTTTCTTTTACTTTTAATTCTTTTAAACATTTCCTACAAAACACATTCTATTAATGAAAGTATTTCCTGAAATGTCCCTGATGAGGACCTTGTTTACTTGAAACTACGGTGCACAAGTTTCCTAGTGGCAGGAAACAAGAAATTTTGGATGCATGAACATCTATTTGCAATCTACATACATACATACATATTACCAAATGTGGAAGTGCCACAAACTATAACTTAAATTATATTAAGGCTTATAGTTATGTAAAATTATGGGCATGGCCGCTTTAAGTGTCAGCTAGCCGCTTGGTTTTTACAGGCTACATTTAGCCGACCTGAGCTCCACTCACGCTCCACCTCTTTTGGCAGTCGGGTACTGCCAAGATGGCAACAGCCAGAGCCACCGAGCTTCACAATGGCTCTTCAGTAACGTGTGGGTGATCTGACGTATGTATGTTTTATACAGTCTATGATAGAGTTTTTTGTTTTTTTGTTTGTCTCTCACTTCCAAACTCAAACACATGCACATGAACACAAGCACATATGCAAATACATAATTAACACCCCTGCACACACAGACACAGACAGACAGACCCACACACACACACACACACACACACAAGCCTGATTGGAAAAGATAAACTTGTAGTTCAGACAGTTCAGAGAAGGAGGGCCTGAGAACAAACTAAAGTATTGGGCCAGGCTCCAAGTATCACTTATAACACACACACACACACACACACACACACACACACACCACCCTGTCAGCTTGGGGCAAAACGGTTTACATAAAACCCCAAATCTCAGTTGGCACACACATCCCTGATAGGTGCATGCCTGGTCTTGCTGAAGTAGAAAAACAGCTTGATCGGGAAGGGAGCACACACACACACACACACACACACACACACACACACAGAGTATGATTTTCAGTAGTGACTTTGTCACTTCTGTTTTTTTTAAACTTAAGAGATCAAGCGTCTTCGTAAGACAAACAGACGAATGCTTTCCAGTGAGCCAACTGGCCTAAAGGCTAAAAAGAGTCAGTCAGGTTTGAAGTTCAGGTTAAAGGTGAGAAGGTCACTTCTACACTAAGGGTGCAATTATCTTTTTAAAAACCTTTTTTGACAAGATTTTACATTCTGCGATCTCATTTTTACTTAATTTTTTACCTGTTCTTTAACTTCAGTTTTTCCTCCTGACGTTGGGTCTCTGGTGTTACAGTTTCACTGCTGTTTTTGATGTTGTTTTGTTTTTAGATTTTAGATTTTTCATAACCTGGGCCTGATTTCTCCTTTCATTTCATCTTGTTCATCATTTGCAAAAGTATCAAACCTCTGAAATTGAACCCCACTGATGTCTGAAAGAGTTTATAAAGGCTTTTGATGAATCATCTTGCATCATTTGAGAGAGACTCTTTAACCTCATAACATATTGTAGATCCCAGGAGAGTTCCCTGAAGCATCCCACTGATTCGTCATTTGACATGTAGGACTTATGAGTCACAGACAACTTTTGAGCAATTTTAAATGCTAAACAGCACAAGTGTGATTAGTGCAGAGGCCAATACAACTGATTTTCTGCAGATATCTAAAGAAAGAATGAGTTATTGAGAAAATATGTGAGTGACAGAGTCTTCAGGCAGCAACAATGGAGAAGGAAATAAAACCTCAGCACAGAATGAGGGTTAGTGGAGCGACAAAAATCAGAGTATTGATGTTGCCACAAGGGCAACACCAGAGGGAAATCAAAGATATCACTGGTGTGTAAATGATCTTTTTAAAAATGATAGAAGTGGTTACGTGCATGTCCAGTTGTTAGTCTGTGACCTCTCCCTCTGTCTGTGAATGTATCTGAATGCTTCATCTTTCCTTCTATTGGCACAGGAGGAAAGATGACAGAATTGTTTGGACAAAGTGAAAATGTGAGACGCACCCGCATACACACACACACACACACACACACACACACACACACACACACACACACAGACCTAGGTCTAGTCTTAGTAGCCACAGAATTGTTTAAAGAAGTGAGCACTGGCCAAAATCTCCTCACTTTCCAAAAATATCCTCAAGGTCTAAAACTCAAAGAAAGAACACACACAAGCGCACACAGCGAGCAGCTCCGTACACACTCTGTAATTGCAAACACACTCACACCCACATTGAGAGATTAGACCATCTGGCTTTGTCTCAATTGGACCTGAGCCGAGCATCGCTCATCCTACAACCACTGCCTGCACAAGGCAACCTGGGAAATGCATGAAAAGTGTAGTGAATGCATGTAACTAAGGAAACAAGTGTGCATACACACACACATGAAAACACACACACAAACCCTTTAGCAAGCACACATTCTGTATGCATAAATGCATTCATAAGCTCAAAGATGCATCTGTGCTCCACTCATATTCATACATAAATAGGCCATGAGAACTGACCGTACCGCTCGATATGATCCATCCTCATAAGGGAGGAGACAACAGAGCTTTCATCAATCAGTGATAAATCAATCCGGAGATGAAAAAGAAGGGCACAGAACACAGGGCACAATCAATCGCTTTACCTCAAGTCAAATCTTCAAAGTACTGCCATCTTCAGAGCACTCATTTGACCTAAATGAGGAAACTTTAGCACTGTATTCAACAAACGGCGTATGAAACTGGATTTCATGGTTGGACTAGTGAGAATTCTGCACACCATCTTGTTACGGAGTAAAAGAGAAAAGCCGGTTTGCCCATGAATGTTGAATTGTTCTGGAGTTTGCTAAGCTATGTTTGCTCTTTGTGATCAGACGAGAGATAAGGATGACAGAGAGATTATAAACTAGTTTTTAATGCATCTCATAAGGGCTTCACAAGAATACCAATGTGTTCAATTTAATTCCTCTTTTCACAGATTAAGCACGGCACCCCTCTCTCGGTCTGGCCTTTTGCGGCCTTTTAACCTTCAGCCGCACCGATGCATACACGAATCATCATCCCCATCTCTGCTGTGACACCAGCCAAACTCTTTCCACGTATCAGGTATAACAGCCATCAAAAACTACATTAATCTACACTTTGGACGAGATACTGAAGCATAGCATACACACGATCACTTAAAGTCTGTGGATTGCTGACAGCAATGTAAATATCCAAAATGTTGACAAGGAAACCTGTTTCTCAGGTTCATTAAGGCACAGGTCAGCTACCAGACATGGAACACAGAATATTCACCACCAGTGATTTGGTAACATACGGCTCTCTGTACACTGTGTAATCTTAGAGCTCTGCTAATAAAGGGCAAAGATCCCGCTGTGACAATCTCACCGTCAAAGACACAACAAGCCTGCATCATATCGGAAGCCACTTAGATTTAAATTTGAGGAGGATACAGTGGGAGAAGATGTTTTAATGCTTGCAATGAGTTAATCAGAATGACAGACAGAAAGAGAGAGGGGAAAGAGAGGAGCTTTTAGCTTCCTGTCCTCTTTCAGACAACCCTCAGGAGCGTCCAGACAAGAAGGTATTCAAGTGCTAAATCCCTTTAATCTCACACATCAAAAAGCTACTCACTTCCAGCACTTAGCCGTCTCTAGCTACTGAAATAACCCAGGACCTGCAGCTTCTTTTCTTCTTTTCAACAAAACTCCACAGTTTCAAGGCAATAAATCAGAATGCACTTCCCTAGTTATATCTTTTGTTTGATTTTCTTGTCTCTCTTTTAGACAACACACATTTTTTTTCTTGATGCCAATAGAATATTCTCTACCTTTTTTAAATCCCTTCAGTGCAATGCACCACTTTGTAGTCAAACTATGCTCTATGTTGTTTACTCCTCTGCTTGCTGTAAGATGCAGCTTTTTGTCAACGCCTTATCAAAGTTCTCACTATCTAATATCGTTCCCTGCATTCCCCTGTAGAGAAAGGTAATGTATGGAAATCTGTGGCTGACAATACCACCACACCCCCAAGCTTTTGTAATACAGGGAAGTCAGTCAAATGGATAAATTAGTGTCACCGCACTTGTCCACCTCTCTACTGGGGGTTATCTCCCCTCTGCATCACACCAACATGCATCATGTTTGATGGCTGCAGGCGACTTTTCGTGTCAACTCAAAACTAGTCGCTTAACAAACCCGGCCTCTGCATTATCAGTCATGGAGTCTTTGCACACACTCATACATGTGGTACATACTCCACATAGTACATGCATCAGCCCATACATTCATTACAGCTTACTCACAGACAGCAGAGGTTTTTGTTACATGCAAACGCACATTAATATGAGCCTGCTGGTGCACAATGATATGCAGGCACAAAACAAAGGTCTGCAATTTATGATGAATTCGGAGGTTTGCTGCGGAATCAAACAAGCAGCTAATGGCATCTTGTATGTGTGTGTGCATGTGTGTGTGGGCACTGTCATATCTCAACAGTCAATGAAGAATCAGTCAGGCCACCTTCAAATGAAAAGGGTGGAGGGAAGCCAGAACAAATTACGCTTCACTCAGTTGAACGAATGAACAATGACAAACATGTCAGCCAAAACTGGCAGCTCGGCAGCACACGCCTCTGAGATAGCACGGCTTCAAGATGACGGTAACGTTTTGTAGGATGGGATGTGAGACACTTCACATGTAATTACAACGACCAAAATGGGTTAGCGTAGAATTAGCGCTCTTCGGAGCGACTGCAGGCTTTGGACATGCAACGGCGAAGAAATGACAGGATCATCACAGGCTCCATTTGCTATTCAAACAAAACCCAACTCACTTCACTGACAGCATAAAATGAAAGAAAACTTTTTCCCTCATTTGCTCTCTGGCTGGGAGTTGTGTGCTCAAATTGTGCAAAGTTCGTTTTGAAAAAGAAAAAGAACATTTGAATTCCCCAAAAGATAGCAAGTATATATTGTTTCCAAAAATCGAGCTAAATTCAGAGGGAAAAAATGCCAAAAAAAATGAGGCCTTCCAATCTTCAAAATCATTGATTTGTGTTAAGTAGGAAATTGCAGGAAATTCCTGCAGGATGCAATATTTGTCGCATATCTCTTCAGTATTCTGCCCATAACCCAAAACACCCAAAATAATAAATGCAGTAATAAAACCAGAGCACTGAAACACATATCACACTGCTGAAAAGACAGCTTTTACCCTCAGGCAATCAGAATCATGAGCAGTGGTTGTGCAATCTGACACGCCACTCTGTTATTGTACCGTTTGTTGTTTTTATTGTCCTTTGAATGTCCTTTAATGTCTTTTCATTCATTCAGTGCAGTTGTGTTGCCACAAGCACCATATTTCTCACATGCATTTGACGACATACAATGACTACAATTAAATGTCATGATGATATTAATTATGTATGTGTTTGCATAACCATTTCTGTGCCATTATAGGCCTGCACACGCATATGTCCCTCTCTCAGCCCTCACACACAGGCCTTTTAATTGTTTTTTGGGATTAGTGCTGTGTGGGCAGGAGTTGTTTTTCCGTACATACAAACCTGATAGGATTTTAGAATAGTTTGACCCATTCGGGGTGACAGTTTGAGTCGGAAAGAGTGAAATGGAGATACCTCACATGCTTATTTTTAGGGAATTTCGTGGATACTTCTGTCCAGGTTAAATTAAAAAGAGCACACGTGGCCAAAATACTGGAATTCCCATTCCATTAACATAAAAAGCCAATCAGCGGGGAAAGATCAGCATCTTAGCAGCTTTTTCACATTTCTATTGCCATAAAAATATCTATAATTAATGACAAAGACTTTTTGTTCATCAATGGGGAAACGTCCCTCTTTCCCTCTGCCTCTTTAAATCCACCTGAAGTCGATCAGTACCCCTTAAATCATTTTGCAAAAACGAATAACTGTATTTAACAGTATTAATGGATCTATCACGCCATCACAGACGATGATACAAATGTCTTTTGAGATCATTAACTGTCAGAATCAAATTTCCAGTTGAAAATCTATACATCAAAATGGATAGATCATTTAGCAAGCTGCTCCACCGGGTCAAGTCCTGTGTCACAGGAATACAAGAGTGTGATTAGTCAGCTGTCATACATCGTCTTTCCCTGCGGACCCTCCTCGTGTCCATGTCCCCAGGCTACTTGTCACTCGGCATCACCCCTCCCACTGATTATAGCTCAGCGGAGGTCATCAATCATCACAGTCAACCAAACGTTCTGTAGAAGTTTGCTGCTTTCATGAAGAATTCTGATTATTATGATATTCCTGAAACACGATGTCCTTCCTCACATTTGAACATAAGTACGCCTGTGCTAACGGCCAAGGCTGGGTATGCTCCGTGCAAATAAGCAGTGATAGTCACCTTTTATTTCACAGCATGCTCTTGCCATATTGCCCCAGATGCTGAGTGGCAAACTACACCGGTAGATCTAAGAAGTGCTTTCCCTCTTTATAATGAATTGGCCTCCAGGAAAAATTCACACAAATGCCCACTGAAAGCCTGAAAGGGTATTTTGTAAATGATTACATTTGGAATATATGCACCTTTATTAAGATCAGACATGAATTTGGATGAACTGAGTGGCTGAACAAGGACTGAATAGCCACACAAGTCCAGGCTAAGGACAAAGTAGTACCATTTGTTAAAAGGTGTTGATCGCCAGAAAAAGACAGCACTGCACAGGTGTCACCTTATAAAGAATATTTGATGCTGGCCACAATGTAACTTGGTACAATGGGGCATTATGGGGGGGGGCTGAAAGGAAGAAAAGACCTTGTAAGCTACAGGAGAAATAGAGCTTGTATAACACTTGGCGGTGGAGACGAGGAGATGCCAACTGTTTGAGAGGGCTAAAAAAAAAGTTCAGATAAGTCGTCAAGAGTGAGTGGCAGTGGTGGGTGACAGGCAGCAAACTGATGTGTAAGTGTCAAAAAGAGTGACGCTTAGAGGGGAATGAAGGTCTAATAAACATGATTCAGATATTCTTTTTTTACTGGAGGTAGAAAATAATATCGCTCTCAACTCCTCCTAAGCCTCACCTGTACCTCCGCTTGGGTCAGCTGCGCATGACTTGCTAAGCCTCCTTCCAGCCTCATGCTGTCTTTCATCAGGCACGACAGCACATTGTTTTAGTTCATTAAAGGGGACATATGAGCAAGGCCTTGATGGGCTGGACTGTCTGTCATCTAATGTAATGTATCTAAATGTGTCTGTCCTTGTAAAGGCAAGTAGAGCTGAAACAAAAGAGGCTGCCTCTATTTGGGCCAGTGAATTTTATTGATTGAGCAGTGTGAGCCGGAATGCGTGCATTTGCCGTGTGTGTGTGTGTGTGTATTGCAGGCAGGTATAACTCTTGTGTGTCTATAAGTGTATGTCCGAATGACAGCTCTACTATTGTGGTCTAGGAAAAGGTCCGAGCAATTTAAGACAGAATTCAACATCAGATTGAGTCGTTAAATTTAAATCTCTTCAATTTCTTGGTGCATGTGTTAAGAAATGTGTGCATTAAAAAGCATTACAAACAGTCTTGGTATGCATTTTAATGTGGGGGAGTTGCGTCTACACACATATGTATCCATAGTAATTCATTACTACACAACAAGGTGAAAAATTAAAAGCAAAACCTGAAGAGACGAGTCCCCAGGGAGGCTCAGAATATGCACGAGTTAGGTGTTCTGTTTACTCATATGCTAATTTATCCCCATGCTAAAGCCCACACGTAAAATGGATTTTCTGCACTCGGCTATTAAATAATGAGCTCTCACTATCCAGCTGTTTCTTGCTTTATTTCCCATTCGCTCTGATGTTTACATGTTTATCTCTAGTTTATGCACTATTTACTTGATTCTCCCCTTAGCTTTTTGTGATACTGAAACAAGTGCAGTGAAAACAGTGAAGCAAGGTGGAGATTTCCTATATTTAAGTAACTCTCGATATCTTGTTCACTTGCTTTTACTACATTGTTACCCAATTTTTGTTTTTTAATTTTTGATTAAATCTTGAAAGCTCACACTGTTCGTTATGATCGGAAAACTTATTCAAAACCCATGGCGTGGTTTTAAAAAATGCATGGTCCTTAATTTGAAAACCAGTGCCTTTATTGATTACTAAGTGGGCTTTTTTTGGCTCTGAGAGTAGAGGCTTCATCAGACTGGTCTGAAGGTTTTCACATGTAACTTGCAAGGGAAAAGTGTTTAAGAAGTCATCTCAATCAACCTCTTACTGAGCTTTGCTGTGGTCACTAGGCCCCCAAAATGCATACCAATGCATGCTTAATCTTTCTCACATGAGTAAAATTTTCCATGCTTTTGCCTTATTTCCGCCATTGTTTACGAAATAATGACAAAATCATTTTCTACATGAATAAGCTATTTCAGAAGAACACTGTTTAAAGCCCTGTGGGCAGCGTCAGGTGCTATCAGATTCAAATGGCAGACTCTGATATGTGAATATCTGAGGACTGTCAGAACTTCAACACCTATGAATCAGTCAATATGACAAGAGAAAAAAATAGCTTCTTCTACACAGCTGGTGGTGGAGTCGGTGAAGAGGTTCAGTTTTCAGTAGAAAAATACTTCTCTTTCTTGACAGAATACTTACTCATTGTTGTTCCAGTGGCACTTATCAAAGTAACTCTTACTGTAACATTTTCCCACTAGTTAATGTATGTGGACATTTAGTCTGTGCTGGAGGCTGTCCATAGCTGATAATCAATTTTGTGACATTCATATAAGGGAAAATTTTGCTTTACCAAACCAGCAGGGGCTGTAATTAATCCGTACACAGACAGAAATGTAAATGCTTTTGCTTTTAGGCGGATTTACATGCATCTGTAGATACAAGCTCCCAGCACTTATCTGCAGCATTTCAGGCAATAGAGTGGGTCACTATAGTTGGTGAGACAGCTTTTAGTATAGACCTTTTGCAGAGGTACAGTGGTACCAAACCTGGTAACCTCACTGTGATGACAGGAGTCCAGGAACTCACAGCCCCAGCTGTTCACAAAGAAGCTGGTACAGCATGTTACTTCCTCTAAAACCACAAACCATCATTGAAAGTGGACTCTCACAGAGATGGCAAATGATCTCCTAAAATGCTGAACTATTCCTTTAACTCTTCAAAGGAAGCCTGCACCACAGCACTCTCTCTGCTCTGGGAAGGATGACACAATCCACAGACAAACAGGCCATAGTGGAAACTGTCTGCAGAACAGTGACTCTGTCTCTACAAGCAGCAGTCACTGCCTTGTCCTGGAGGCTCTGTCTTTATCATCCGAGCTAGCGCAACTGCTACTGTCTGCCAAGCAAGGCGCAAGCTGGGCAGGAGCTTTACAGTAGAAGTCTGAGCCATGCTGGCTTTGATGTATTATGAGCAGTATTATGTGAGTTGTGGACTAAAATCAGCTTTGACACTGGTTACATGTTACATAATGTGAAACAATCCATAATGCTCTGTACATACAGTAAATATAGAGAAAAGTTTTTTGGCTGTCCAAGAAGCCGTTCTCAAGTTTCTAGAACATGCAGAGGAAAAGGAATCCGAGCTCTCCCTCTCTCTCTCACCATTGGTATCACAATAGATGAGATGATGATTTGAGCAAACTGGGCTGCTACAGATGGCTACAGCAATAACGATGATATTGGCAAATGCTGTGGATAATATAAACACGCAACTTCTACGACTAACAGGACTGGGAAGTTTAAGTGTTGCCTGGGTTTACCCACTTCAAGACTTCTTAATTTATCAAACTGTATTTTCTCAGATTTCTGAGTATTAAATGTTACAGGATGTTTGAGTATCAAGTGGAAGTAAAGCAATTTATGGTTTATTATCAAAAGATGAAATATTAATGTGTATCTGGTGTTATGTTGATAATTGTGTTGATGCTACGTGTGCAATTATAGTGACACAGTTTAAGGTTGTATTTTTGATCACAGGTAGTCGGATCGATAAAGGTTAAGTATATGGGAGAAGGTGAGAGCCTTTGTTGGACTCAGAGTGCAAGTATATGGCTATTTCCTGGAGGTAGTATGTACCAATGTAGACTCATTACAAATGAAACTTGGAAAAGAATCAGTACAAAATTTTTGTCCTTGCATTGCCTGCATGTGTCACTAGCTAATCTACAGAAAACAGAGAATTTGAAGTTTTTCTTCATGATTCAGTTCCTGTATGGAATGATTTCTTGCTGTCAATTGTGCATCAGCAGTTTCTTTAGGAGTTTTGGCTACTTTGCACACTGGAAGGTCCAGACAGCAGCAAGAGACACAAGTTTTAAAAATCCAAACTTTAAAACCCAGGAATCCTGTTCTGTAGGCTGACGTCTTCTTTGCCCACCTGGCTGGTCTGTTTAATACTGAAAGTCACCAAAGGGATGAGAGAGGCAAACACCTGGGATTATCTCATGCAGTAAGTTCAGCTTTCTTAGGATACACCCCACTGCTGTTGAGGAGATAATTTATATTTCACCCTAGTGACTCCTGTGGGTGGAAATGAGCCGATATGCAGCAACAGGGGCCATATCCCCAAAACATCTGAAGAGTAAAAGTAACTACTTCTTGGCCAAGTTAGAAGAAACCACAGTGAGAAATAAAATAAATAATAAGTTTAAAACTACAATGAGCCTTAAAGTTAGCTGGAATGCAATGACTTCACCATCAAACGGAAACAAGTCAGTAACACTGGATTGGTCAAGGTTCATGCATCTCGCCACTCCTTGGCCACTGGAGAAATGTAAGCCCCTTAAAAAAGTTGATGTTATGGTTTTAAAAATGTTATTTCAAAAACAACAACCACAGTATCTTGGGGGCTTAGCCTAATGAACAATTTATTCAAAATTCCAATCAGTGTAACTTAAAGCTTCAGTTCCATTTTGAAGGTATTAATATAGTTCCCTATTTTTGACCAGCTGCGTCATTATCAGTGGGTGTTGCACATACCTATTTTAATACTGTGAGAATGGGCCCTGTGGCACCCTGCCATCTTATTATTGCACTCCCACGTAGAATTGTCACCGCGGGACACACAATCACAACTAAACAAAAATTTGCATCCATGCATGCACAAAAGCAGGCACTTGTGGATCCATGAACATGTCACCACATGTATAAACATGCACCTACAGACACTCTCCCAGAAGACTGACTTGCAAACAGAGATAAGTGGGTTTGCCAGCAAGCTTTGGGTTGAACTCAGGCTTTCTGGTATCACAAAGCTGGCGCTCCTTCAGCTTGGGTAGATTACCACGAAAACCAACAATGCCTGTCTGAACTGCTCTGGAGCAGGTTCAGTTGACAGCGATCGAATCAAAATGTAAACGATTGGCCAGCAAATCAATCAACTTCCTGGAAAACCGAGTCGTCATCCCTACATGATATTGACATGGACATACTAACTATTCCGTATGCACTACAGTGATGAGTGAGCACAGACTGACGCGTATAGACCAAGAGAATCATTTTGTCCGTAATGCTCTTGTAACTCAACTCACTCACAATTTTGACAGCACTAAGAAAGTTTCACATCAGCTGCCAGTGACATGATCATCTTGCTGGTTGGCTAATGTACTAACTTACCTGATGCCACTCTGCTCCATTAGCATTTTAATGGAATGCTTGGACACTCCACCTTTTGTTAGATCATGGATTTTCAGGCTACCCAGCAGGTACTGTTCCACTGAATCAAAAGAGGAACAGCCAGGTTGACCAGCGTTGCTGTTGCATCCCTCCATCATATCACACTGCAGCCTCAGCGCTGTATTATCTCCGCAAGGACCATGACTACAACTTCATTCATTTCTATGCCAGTCAAGACTGATATCATTCCAATTTGTTCAGTAAAGCCTCAATCTGATCTAAAAAAAGTAAAGGAATTGGCATTTGCCTCTATCTGTTCAGCTGCAGCCAACATATCTGATTTCATTAAGAGCTGCCATCTGAAATTAGATACAAACTCAACCACCAGTCGCAGGGCAGCGTCCAGCCCCTGACTTTTGATGGATGAAGTTGACAGATTTATTCTTTTTCTTCCGCAGCAACTTACACTATGGATAAATGAAAGTATATTTGATTTAAAATATAATTTTAAATCAAATCCTCTTAAGCTTCAGTCGCAAATGTCAACCACTGATTTATAGCCAATTATTTATTGTGTTTTTGTACCTAGACTGCATGCGATTCCACTCCAGTCGTGTGATAATATTCTATGTGCTTTGTCTTGCTGAATATCACTTGCAGATCACGCATTGACCTAATTTCCCCACAGGGATAGAAACTTCATCTCATCTCATATTAAACATACTGAGCTTGATCAGTTGATGTTGCATGTGATTGCAATTACAAACTACACATGTGAACATGATCATAGCTGGATGAGTGAACAGACACAGCTGATAACCGTCTTTTAGAGACTAGTTATCCAAGACTGTGGATGCGTATTAGATCCAGCTGGAAGACAGCCTGATGTTAAACTTGGTTTGTGATACAAATCCCTGGTGTGAAGAGATTCAAATAAACACATGATGGTGCTGATATCATAAGAAAAAGTTTTTTTTTCCTTGTTCTGATATGAAGAACAGAGAAAAATAAATTGGTAGCTCAGAAGGCCTTAAGCCCTCAAACCAATAGAGCAAGTCAGTGGATTACAGAGATTAGAGAAATATGGTTACAGGATACAACCCAACAGCAAACTATATGTGCAGATCTGAGATAGCTATTAGATGTATCGCCCCATGCTATGTTCTCCCTTCTTAAACAACAGTTGAGGGAAAAACATTCAAAACTCTTAATATAATTTCCATAAATTGCATAAACAGATATACAATATATATATATAGACTATAAAGCAACAGCAGACCAAGCCAAACCATACGAAAGCAGACTTAACGACATAAAAATTCTTCACCACTCCACACTCAACTTAAGAAATCAACACCAAACTCAGACTAAAACTGAAACAAACTTGAAACCATTTTTCAGGACAGACTCAAATTCACCATGAAAACACTGCTTTCACCGCCAACTGATTGATTAAAAAAAAAAAAAAAAAAAGTATTTTCCAGCAACAATTTCACAGGTGGAGTCATGAGAGTGTGACAGGAAGTGTGATCGTCCATGATGGGAGCGTGCAAGGTGAAAGCAAGCACACCATCATAAGAAAAAAAAAAAAAAAAGAAAAGAAAACAACACAAAAAAATGATTGCTTGTTTTGTTTTGTCCAGTCCACAACATTGTGTAAGAGGAGTCTGTATGTGCACATTTAATTTACTGCTTTCTCTACAGCGTCAGTGTGTATTTATGTATGTCTCATTCTCAGGACTTATTTGAAGCTATGCGGCTGTTGGCTCTTTCACCTTCTCCTGTCCCCTTATATGGACGCTCAGTCTAAACGACATGCAACTGGCTGCCACTCAGGTCATGACCTTTCTCTACACCCCCTCACCAGCCATCCAAGGGTCAGCGCTAATGAGTGGCAGGTCGGTACAAGAGGAGGCCAGGTCAACCCGAAGTCCTTGTGACCTCTTGCTAACACACACCTCCGCAAATACCGCTTTCCTTGCCGATGGGAAGGCTAAACCTTTGATGTTGTGGCTGATCAAAAAAAACCAAAAAATTAAAAATTAAGAAGAAAAATACCCTAAAACGGCCCAATATGAGTAGATGTATGTGTGTGAGCGAGCGGGAGGACGGAGGTGATGGGTGGAAAGTGAGGAGTGATATTGTAGGTCAAGTCAGAGCAGGAATAGAAGAGAGTGAGAGACAAAGAGAGAGACAGAAAGACATTTTTAATGCATATGACAGCTCCGTCTCCCCGCCATGTGCGTTTGAATAATTGATCCTGGTTCTGCTCTCAGTCACTAAGTTTGATGCTTGTATGACGTACTTGATAAATGGTGTGTGTGCAATGAATCATGAAATACACCAATGAAGGCAACAGAGGGTGGAAATGCCGTGGGTGTGAACGTGAGCTTATACACACACACACACACACACACACACACACACACACACACACACACACAAATCATGTTTCTCTATCATATCCCAAACTGGTTTATCTGTGTTCCTCCCAGCTTATGGTCACTCTACCAGTTCTCACTCTGTTGCCCTTTTTTATTCAAACACTTAGTTGCTCACCTTAGAATTTTGCGTGAGCTCAGCACAATAAGCAACTAATTTATTCAGCACACACACCCATATGTGCAAATGCACAAGGCAATCACATTGTTCCCAATGTCCTATGGCAGTCAGAACCATTCAGTGATTTTAAAAATCACCGCGAACTACAATATGTTTTAAATTCAAGATGAGACTGAAGATCAAATCAAAGCAAATTGACTCACTATGATTGAGTTTACTTTATGGCCTCTCTGTCTCTCTCTGACTTCGTCTTTATTCAGACTTTTTCTGGCAGGATGTAAAACACTGTTCAGATCTGTTTCTGCTCCACTGCCTTTGCTGCAGCTGTGGGGCTTTGCACACTCAGTGTTTACTTTTTAGCACACACACACAAATGCAAAGCCTACTGGCGAGGTGCCAGGTAACCATGCCATCAGTCAACAATGTAATGGCAAGGTGTATCCGTGTGTGTGTGCTGACATCTTTATAAGAAGCAGTGACTGGAATTACCACTTCAACACACCGTGACACGCACACACGCACATACACACAAGCATATTGCACATTGCTTTTGAGTTATACATATTATATTATGTATAACTATATTAGGTATATTATATTACTTATATTAAGTATATTTACGTGACATTGATTTTCCTTCTAGATAAATATTGAAAAAAAAAAACAATTCAATCAAAAAGAATGAAACCAAATCCTTTTGTAAATTAATAGCTTGCTCATTAAAATGAAACATCAAAAATACATTCTTTGTTTTCACACCGAGCAAATTAATTGAACGCTAATGTGTTGTTTCTATTCAAAATTAGCGACTACAAGTTGAGCACGTCGAGCAGCATGAGGAGAATTCACTGAACAAAAACGCACAAGCTATGTCTCGGCACTCATTATGTAAAGTGTTATTCTCATTGGATGGTGCATGTGACACAATGACTAATTCTGTGGTGTGTGTGTGTGTGTGTGTGTGTGTGTGTGTGTGTGTGTGTGTGTGTGATGAGACACATAGCAATATGTGTAACAGATTTTGACTGACAAGAAGGATGTGTGGGCAGAATCAAGCCACAGTATTGCAAAATACTGTACATACTGTACAGTATAATATTGTGAGACAAATACACAGCATCACCTTTTTTTTCACTCCTTCAGCTTCTCTGACACAGGTAAGATTCAGGATGCACATTTATTGTTTTAAGACAACAAAAATGCTGTCCATACCCAATTAATTTGGACCTTTCTCTTCTTGTAATCTGTTTTTCTCTCCAATGCTGTAGTGTATTGTGCACTCCATAGTACAGTGTGGGAAGTCATAAGCTAGTCACCTTTACCTCAGACATTATAATCAGTTTCGGCTACTTTAAGAAATAATGCAACATTCTGGGTTTAACACGACCATCACATATTAGCCTGCATTAGCATAAAGTCTGGAAACAAAAGGAAACAGCCAGTTTGGTTCTGTCCAAAGCTCAAAAATGCTCCTACCAACATCTAGGATTAGTAAAGCTTACCAATTCTTGCATCCACTCTTTATGCTATGTGATATTTCTTTTCTTTTTCTATTTTTTACATTTTAGCTGCTTAAAGCTTTGATTATTAGTGAAATTCTGTATCAACTAACAATTGAGGCTGACTAACAAAACTTTTCCTTCATTGTATGTGCTTAACTTTGAATATTATCTTGTCAACTTTCTTTGTAAATCTTTTTTACTTTCTTTGCTCTTTCATCCATTTCCTATAAGACATACACTCTGGAAACGTCAAATGCGACCTCAGATCAGCTCAACCTAATCACCCTGCCTGTCTGCATCTACCCACAGTGAGGCTCTGTACATACACCCACTCATATACTCAGCAGCACCTACACACAATAATTTAGGTGGAAACTGGATAACAAATCTCTCCTGTGCCCCTATTGAATTACCTATTTTTGTTGCACTTTGACTCTGCACAGGAAAACCAGCCTACCCTTTCTGTATCTGAGAACACACGGCCAGGTGAACAATTGCAAAGACAACCGTAAAAGAGGAGAAAATAAGAGCAAAGGTACACATGACCTAGAAATCTGCAGGTCAAGCTTGTGCAAGTCAAGTCAACCACACTGTACGTTCAACCAGTTACACCGCATTGCAGTGCAGAGAAAAAAAAAAACTGACAGTTAACTCTCAAAACGTGTGTGTGGCACTCCCATGACCATCTCTTACACTTATGCAAGCATTATGTGCGTAAGTGTGTGTGTCTTTTTCTTAATTACTCTAATAGTGCAATCACTGTGAGATGAAAAAAAAAAGGCACAAACATTTGTGTTTGATTACATTATTTACCTAAGCGAAGGCAGTCGACCAACCCAAATATTGCTCCAGCCACCCACATGAGGAGAGCAGCTTTACACACACACACACACGTTTGCCTTCTCTGGATCAGGCAAACAAAACTATTTATACCAATGTAAATAAAGATGTGTGCCCTCTGCTGAGTTGTTGCTTGGGTGTAAACATGTGAGCATTGTGTGTGTCTGGATCAATCAATGATCATCTCTTCATAGGAAATAGAAACAAATTATACATTGTATATTGTGGTAACATACGCAAGAGGAAGACGATTGAAAAAAACACAATAAAGGTCAATCCCTGCCTCTCTGGAGTACGCTATGTGGTGCAAACACATTTACTGTGTTCATCTATAGAGTAAATGTTAAACGCTTGCAGATTAAAGTAAATTGTAAAGTCAAGAATCCTTTCCACCTGTAGCTAAATACAGACCTTAGATGTCAAGAACTGGCAAGTGAATGCATTCACGTGTCTACACGTACTCTGTGTGCATGCATATCCATGTTTTATGTGAGTATCACATGCAAGTTATGCCTGTTTGCTCATATGTGTCAGTATGGGTGTGCAAAGGCTGTTCATACACAGTGTCTGAGATTAGCGACTATCTCTCCTGCTCTGTGTGCATATTCAGCTGTGGCCCATGAAGCAAAGTTGTGTTACTCATCACATCTGCGGCGATCATTGAGGCGACACCCATGGGGATGAATAAAGCTATTACCTGCAAGACAGAGAAAAGACAACATTAGATGACAGCTCTGCATTCTGCATTGTGCATTTACTGTGCTTACATGCAGTTTTGACTGGGCTACCAGCACAGACACACGGATCAAGTCTGGATGTTCTTTGTAAATGATTTACATGCATTCCACCTGGATTCATATATTGATGCAATGATGCATTGCTGCTTTTATTTTGTCTTTGGAGTAAAACATGTGAAAACAGAGCTAATAATAGGCATCTGCTGTTGATGGCAAACAAGGCTTGGCAGATTCGATGTCTGTTTCAGGAAATTGATGCAAAAATGTGCCACAAGGAAAACAGGCAAAGCCATCTGGGCAGTTTATTAGCCAGGATTTATTTTCGTTACGGGCAAGGAAAGAGTTAGCAGGAGGACGCAGCTTTAGGACTGGCAGGTAACAGTCAAATGTCTCTTCACCCCCTTTCTTTCTTCCTTGTTTTCTTTCTTCATGCTTCCCTTCCGTCATTCTCTCATTCTTCCTTTACCAGACAGACTGGCTGCCTATTTGGTTTGGCAGCAGAAGCTAAATGCAATCTCTCTGTAACAGAGGTCCTGGTGATGTTTAACCCATTCAGGTCAATGAGATGGGGGAATCAATCACCGGCGCAAAAAAAAAGAAAAAGACCTGTCCTGGCAGCTGCTGCTTTAACACCTATTCCTGTGGCTGGCTGACATGGAAAAGAAGCCCATGGGAGGGAGAAAGAGGTCAAACCCATTTAGGCAACGATGGGAAAATGTCACACAAAAGCAATGTGTATAAATGGCTGACCCCTTAAAATGCTTGTTCTCTGGTCTTAGGAAATGCAACCATTACCCACCCAGACGGAAATGTCACTTCAAAACATAGTTGCAGGTTCAAAAAGGTGAAACATCACTGGTGAACTAAGATGAGTCAAGCTCTGCTCATTTCAGCCATTTTTAATACATCCAGTGTAACATAATATTGTATGTGCTATCCTGTTTGAGCTCATTAAACCACTCAGCCATGTACAGAAACAGCATGCCCAGCTCACTAAGTTTTGGTACAGCAAGTGAAATTAAAGAAACTGGCTTTACTCCCTTTATAGACAAATATTTTTTATCTTTCACTGAAATTAACTTTTCCATATACTGTACGAGTTAAATAATTTAAGATTACAACATGTATGATTAGATCAAGTGACCAATATCTCCATAACTACATGAAAGTAGTCTGTAAAACCTGAGTTAGAAAAGCACATTTATTTATTCACACTTCACTGTGGACCTGTAAATGAATGCTAAATTAATTACAGCATGCCATTTGTGAATTACTGGTAAGAAAAAATACCATTTGAAAATGATGATGAATGGATTCTGATATGGACTAACAGAGGACAAAATGTTTACTGGGGATGAACTTAGCATAAACTGCTTATTTTAACTGATTTGGATCAAATTACCATTTTAGGTGTCCTATGGTCTAAATGTTTCAGAGGGTTTCCTCCCACTACGCACCTCTTGCATAAATGATGCACATATGCATAATTTATGTCAAGCTGTTACATATGCAAGCATTTACAAATAAGTGTTTTTATTCATACAGTATCTGGGTGAGTTTTGAATGGCTTCACCGTTTGCTCTGGCAAACTTTAAAGCCAGAGGCGATTGATTCTGATTAAGTCAGTAGGGCAGAAAGACAAGGAAAAGGAGGTGAGGAAAAGGTTAACCACCATTGCAACAAATGACTCCTCCCTTTCCTTGCATCGATGTTAACTTGCCACAGATGTGGTTGAAATTTTCTGGAGGCTTTTAAGTGACAGACGTAACTGTGAGGTGGAATCATGTAGGTGTATCATGCACACACAGAGAAACATAAACACACTCACACATACTGGAGGTTTTGAAGGCTGTGCAAATGAATATATTTGAATGCGCTTTCAAATGTCAGTTGAATTCAAATGCTTGATTTTTGTCTTAAACAGCTTCAAAAAGAAAACACATTGCCAGTGAGATAATCTGCAAGTGAAACCTCCCTTGTGCACTGTAAGTACTTGGCAAAATGTCTCATGTCGCTGTCTGAGGATGCTACCTTTTGGCACATCCTTCCAAATTTCTGGACTTGACAATTCTTGGAGGTGAAGACAAACTAACCCTTTGAAGCATGTTGTCACTCTATGAAGCTGCTGCAGGGATCATGTTTATATGAGATTTTTGACTGCTAAAACTCAACTAAAGAGAATAAAATAAAGCAAATAAAGGGGAATGTCAGCCATGACCCTCAGCCCCACCATCAATGATATGCGTCTCCGAGCATTTTCAGAATTTTGCTTTTGAGTCTCGGTCTCTCATTTGCTTTTCATATCTTTCTCTTTTCTTTTCGTTCTTTTACACTCAAATGCTGTAGATGCAGGGCCGTGTTGATGTCCCTTGTAGTGCTAATTAATTGTGACTCAGGGCCAAGAAACAAGCCCTTCATTTGAACATTGAGCCACCCACTGTCCGGTATTCGTTGTACTTGGTTTTAATGAGTCTCTCTGAAGTCCCTCCACCTCTAAAGTTCCCTTATCTGCTCTACTTTTTTTTTTTTAAAAAAAACCCTCCTGTGTCTCCTCAGTTAATCTCCATCTGCCAATGGACGTTCTTTGTCAGTGTCTTCCAAAATTACCAATATGGGTGTTTTCTGATCTGATGCCCTCATCAGCAGGGCAACATCGTCCACAGTTGAGTGGTCCCTGATTACTTTTTGGCTTTTGACTAAAAAGAGCTAAATATTACTCACCACGCCATGGAAAAGTATGATACCAGTTGCCCTCTCCTGAATGATAAGGAGATTACAGACACTTAATGACTTGTGTTTTATTTGTGCATTGACTGGATGAATCCAAAGCAGCAGTAACATTTATAGCCAAAGTTCTCACAGTTCAATAACGCAGGCAAGAGGTGTTAGGACCCAAATGTAGACACACAGGCAGAGTAAGCTGAGTTATGTGACACAGTTTACTGATACAGGGGAGGGAAGGGAAAGAGTGAGGCAGAAATGAAATAGCTTTGCAATCTTATTGTAGGAGTAGGAAACTAATGAATATACTAAGGAGAGCTGTTCACGGAAACGGCTACTGGTCATTTAACATGGGAGGGAAACTGTGTAGGGGCAATTAGTGGAGTGGATCCTGAGGGATGAAGGACATGGTGCAATTGTCATTATGACTAAGGTAAACTTTTGAAATATTCCTTCGGATAATACAGATAGGGGATTTTAAATACAGCTGAAGATAACTAACATTATCTCAATGAAAATGAAATAACATTTTATCACGTGGCCCCTCACTGACAAAAGCAAAAATATAAGTCTGCAGTTGAAGGCCCAGCATCGGCTGTAAAAGCTACAAAACACTCCTCTCACAGCCAGTTAGCTCTCCCAAGGTGCCACTTAAAAGAACGAAGGTTACACATATTAACCCTACTTGGATGAGCAGAGGCGGAGTCCTCTGATGGGCTGAGTGGGCTTGTCCACTTTCCCCTGCAGAACAGGGCACTGAAATTTTTATCTACAGTACTGGTGCGGCTGATCGGGATGACTCCATCACCAATCCTGAAACAGTAAAGCCTGTAAAAAAATCATCACACCCTCACCCAGCATCCACAGCATCAGCGACAAGGATCAGCAGGATCATAAGGGCAGGTTCTGTCTGTGTTTACAGACCAAGAGTTACAATGCTCTGTTGAGAGGGCATATCAAGTCCTGACAAAAAAATATCACTCAACAAAACTGGCAGCCGCATAGCGAAAAGTGTTATTTTTGGTCTGAACTCAAGATCTGAAGATGCCTCCAAAGACATCTTGCAAGTAGATGCTAACAAAAGGGCGACATACACTAAGACCTTTCCATACAGGTGTGCAAATACACCAGCATTTCTGCAAAATAAAAGCCTATTGAGGTAGTGACGCTGTGCTCCTAGTGGACTATACAGGCGCGGCACCAGGAGGATCCATGCCAGCTTCCTTGATGATAGACATGTGAAATTGCATCAACTGTCAATAGGTGTATCTCTCAAATATAGACCTTAAGTGCCTCCGCTAGAAAATCCAAGTCAGGCCACAGCACTGCCTTCCTGAGACAGGGCTCCGGAAAGCTTGAAAAGTGGCCAACGTGGTTGCATCATTTGGCAGCATACTGTGATATGCAGAGTCCTTCTGCACTGTGCCTGCACTGTCCATGGCACGTGTAAGATTGTGTCTACTCTCAGGATGGGTTTTTGTGCAAGCACAAGAGGCAAACAGTTTGCTTCCATAAGGCACACAGATCTAGCTCCACTCAACCAAGGCAAATGTAGTCCATTACATTTAGATATCTTGTCTGTCAGTGCTCCTGCCTCTGGGCATGTCAGAACTGGTATTTTGAATGCCAGGGATATAGAGGGCTTTGGCAAAGAGTCCCCATGGGACACACTAGACACCAATCTCCTGCCACTTCAACAATTTGTCTTCCCAAAACATCAGAAGTGGTGTGAAACTTTGAAACACACACATCACTCTATCCATCACCAGCAGACGAATTACGGCAGGACTGTTGAAGGGGTCATGTGCCAGAAACCTTCCCAAACCATGATGATGAGTTCCATGTACTGCCTGGATTTGATGTGCCAGTCAGAGGCATTCTATGAGGTGCTTTGGGGAGGTAGTTTGCCCTTTGTTTGCAATGTAACATACATTTCATATCGTATGACCCAGTAAGAGCAGCCATCCTTTGCCTCTGTGTGTGACATCTCAGACTTACGTTCACATGTACACATTTCACTGCAGAAAGAATGTTTCAAATCTAAGTTTAATTGGTTGAAAAAACATGAATTCCCTGTGAAAATACAAAACCGCCGAGAGCTACAAAAGGGCTGTGCAGCCACTTTAATTCTGTTGGTTGTAGGTGAGGGGGCTGGGAGGATACTTTAAGAGAAGAAACTGAGGCCACCATGATAAAGTGGGGTAATAATCCCCCCCCCCCCACCACTGTCATGGCCACAAAGGGCTAGCCTTCGCCCCCATTCCTCCTCTCCTTCTCTTTCCCTTTACACAAGGAAGACAGCCAATATGTGCCAGAGCGACATATCCTTCCCCCAGATAATGGAATTGCCTGGCTGTAATAATAATTTGAATTTCACGCCCTGGTGCCTCGGTACGGAGGGATCGCCGGAGCAGTGGCATAAATTAGCCTCCATGCACTGAACTGATCGATGACTGCCCCGTCCGCCACCTATTGATCTGAGACAACTCCTGGGGACACAAGTATACCCTGCACACACATGCACACCACTGTTTTCTTCACCGAGATGTAGCAAGAGGTGAAATATATATTTAGGTATTGTTGCCGCATGATGCAGAACTTTTGAAGATAAACTAAAATGCATATTAAAACTGGATATGTCACGAAGGCGTTCAGGACAGGTCGGAGCAGTGAGTTTTTTTTACAAGAGCAATACATTTTTTTTTAATTACAGACTGACAGAACAGAGACAAAAGGCAAATATTCTCCCCACAAATGCCTTTAAACATGACGGCACAGTAAATTTCCACAACATGCCTTTAAACACACTTTGCTTCAGGCCAGAATGTTGTTCGGCCTGCTTGGAAAGAATAGCTCTCTCTGGAGTCAACCACTGTGTCAAAGTCTGTGAAAAACACTCGGTTGCTGTAGGTTTGCGACAAATGAAAGAATTTTACCGTCTACATCATGAGAACATTAAATCCTCAATAATTAAAAGGATCTTAAAAATTACCACTTTACAGTGCATCATCCTGTGCTGCACTGTCGTTTTTGGCAGGGCTTGGTGAAAGCAGCTTGGCATCAATAAATCAATTTATCAATCAGCAGAAAAGAAGAAAGAACATAATTAATGACTGTGTATATGCACATATAATGCTGCATTATTGAGGAAGTGCAGAGACAAGGCAAAGACTAAGAAGACTGACTGCTGAAAAATGAATCCCTGTCCTTTGATCACAGTGCAGGAAAAACATTGTTCCATGAATTCAATCAGAAACCTGGAGATGCAGGCAAACACACACACACACACACACACACACACACAGGCACCAAGGAAATTATAAATGGAACAAAGGTCATTACGTCACTGTTTAGTGCGTGAACACACATGAAATCTGTTGGCTCAGTTAGCGTAGCGGTGAATGGACCACTTCTTCATCTCTCGTCTCTCCTTTCACAGTTGATCAGTCTGGGTGATGGAGGCACCTGTGTTTTGTTGTGTTGGTATTTAGCTAATGTTTCATGTGTTTTCAAGGGACATTTTGCATGCAAGTTCAGTTGATGTTATGATAATTGACTGGAGCCTATTATGCATGTGTAATTGAGGTTATAGTCACTGAATAATGTTAAGAACTTTGCAAAACTGTGATAATAGCCGAACTAAATGAAGTCTGGGCCTGTTAGCTAATGTTAACACAATCTACAGTTTTTGATATGGCGACCAGGCGTTATGTAGAGTCACAGCAGGGCACCAGACAAATGGGATTAGCCCAGATGTTGACTTTATCACAGCAGAGGTTAATCATAATTACAATGCATTATTTTGTGATGATCAATTTTATGGATAAAACTTTTTGCCTTTGTTGTTTTATAGCTAAGGGTTAGTTCATAACCCACCAATGCACAATTAATAATCAGAGGAGGTTTGTAAACGCTTCATTTGAATTCATGATATTCCCATAACATCAGCTATTGGCCCCATCAATCATCGTAAAGCAGCTACTGCATCCAAATAAAAGGACGGGAGAGGGAATGAAGAATACAGACTTTTTAAACAGTTTTTATTTATATTATTTATTATTTACCCTGAACTCAATTTTGGATTAAAAATCTTAAATTAAGATTAAGAAAAAAATCTGTAACTCTATTCTTAATGCATTTGATTATAAACATACAGACACACACCCACTCACATTATCCACAATCATGCATTTACCCATTCAGAGATACGTGTGTGGACTCGAAAGAATAAAACACAACGGAGTCCCACTCAAATGCAGACACACTAATTAAGCAAGTTTCTCGAATGAACCACTACGCTGCAATAAGCACATCTGGGAGCACGTTCAAAGCATCAACTGCACAGCGGGTGCCCCAGCCAAACAGGAACGCAAATGGGCCCGATGGGTGCTCCCGCCAAACACGAAAAGTAAGTGAATATATAATAAAAAATAAAAAAAATCACATACTGAGCAAAAAGACTCGGGTGAAATATTGAAAGATTCATCAAATTCACAAATCAATAGAGGCACAAACAGCCAAATCCTTCTGACTGAGAGGCGGGAGAGGTAATTTCTCTGACCTTTCTACAGGTCTGTGACTGTGGGTGCAGCAGAGGGATTGGGCCCGATAATGATGAGAATCAATTCTCAGTTCAGGTCTTTTCCCCCCAGTGTAAGGGTGAGGGGTGTTGAGGAATCAATGAGTTTCATAAAAACTGGCTGCATGATGGAGCAAGCCCAATGCTCATGAGTGTCCACAAATCACACCGGGGGGTAATGGCTTCAGGATCGGGCAAGTCCCGAGGCAAGGCTGCACAGACTGCAGCAGCATTGCGAAAGAACACCTTAGACACAGTCTTCCATTTACTGGAAACCTGCACATTTTAAAAGTACCACTTATTTCATCGCTGCAGTTATGTGGCATGAGTTGTGACAAATGGTAGGTTGTGCAGACGCTTTATATAGTTACAGCCAAATTACGCATTTTCAGCTGCGATGACCACACTTTACCATGGGGATCATTAAAAGTTTAATCTGTTTAAATCCAAATTAACTGTGCAGCACGGTGAGGTACTCTGTGAGGTTAACAAGTTAAAAAGCTGTTTAGACAGGCTTCTGCTGCTGTCAAAGCTGTGTATAATAAACTGTGTCTAATTCAGCACAAAACAGCACTGTCGTCTATGGTAACTTTATTTAAACTCTAACGCACTCGTGCTTATATAAAGACATCACAATGTGATTATTAAACCTTGGTAGACAAAAGGCACAGAGGATAGTGCTGAACTGTGATGCTGTTGTTGGGTGTGGTAAACAACCTTCGCCGATAAGAAACCAGGCATGGTCAGCTAGCCGCTTTCCCACACTTCCACAAACCTTATCTAACAAAATATCACTACATTCCACTGTGAGAGAGACGCAGGCAGACACAGAGAAAGTCAGCGAGAGGACTGACTTCCCACTCTCTGCCCACCTGAGCCGGTTAGAATGCCTGGAATCTGAAGAGTCCAACGAGCCGTCACACTCTTTTGCTCTGTTGGCTTTTTTTTTTTTCAAACTCTTAGAAAAGCCCTTCGTCTGTAAGATATACTCCTTAATTATTTTGTGCTGAGAAAACATGGATGGATTATTTACGATCATACGTTCATGACATTCTATTCTGAGTATACGTCGGATTGTGTGTATGTATGACCATCCCCCGCTCTCCATCCCCTGGTAGTGCAGACAGTGCAGAGGGGTAGTTTAGTTGAGTATGTTAGTCTAGTCTGCCTGACTCATTGATCCTTTAGCTGACTGAGGTTTGTGCAAGTTAGAATCCATGGCCCCCGACCCTGGCTCTGAAATATCAGTAGTCCAACTGTGCTGTGTATTGATAAATCCATGGCGCTGTCTGTGGTGCTGAAGTAGCAGACGGATTTGTAAATGTGGCTTTTTCTCTCAGTCCGCCTTTCTGTCAGTTTCATCTTGGATCTGTAATACTGTATAATAATTATTATGTCAGAATAATATATTATTTGTGGTTATATTGTATATTGTACTGGGCAGGTCAGTGCTCCCATCCACCCTGTTAGAAATTAACAATTCACTGACTGTATGTATATAAATATTTTCATTATAGTGCTGCAAAACTCAATTCCATGGCCCCCAATTAGCCCGCCCTAAAGTAGGACATTTGCCAAGATTTACAGCACAGTATGCATCTAAACCATCTGAGATGAACTTTGGTTGCCATTTTTACAACCTTTCAAAAAAGTTTGTACAAATCCAGGTCTCATTAAATAACATTCACTATTTTACCTGCATATTTGACGCTTTTATGCCACATCACACATGCTCATATGAACAGGGCCTCAAAGAGAAAATGGAAGATCATTTTATGATGCTGTGCAGAAAAGAGCAATTGGGCTGCCAGTTCCCTCCGAAGCCATTTGATGAGCTTTTGATCTCTACAACTATGAATGTTACTTTCACAGTTACAAAACGAAACACAAAGACTTCACCAAAAGCCATCATGTCTGAGTGATGCAGCCTCCTGCAACACCGGTCAGCTAAGATGGATGTTACGTCCTCTGCGATCATGCTGAAAGAGATTGGCTTTTTTCTTCTCACATTTTTATTCCATAGTCTCATTATCTATCAGAAGACGGCTGAGTTGTTGCACAGTTGACAGCCACTGGGTCGAACCATGAAAAGAAGAGATATGTCGACATAATGCCAACCATATTATTATTTTTCTCCCATCTCTGTCCGACAGGAAAAACAGCTGAAGGGCATGAATTGTGTTAAGAATTCCCTTTCAACCTCTCAGCCATACTGGGCCACGTTCCCTCTCTGGATAAGACAGAAACAGAATCACAGAATCGTACTCACAATTGCACATGGCATAGTCAGAAAGCAAGAAAAACATACACGAGTACAGTATACTGAACTTATCCCAGTAAAGTAATGGCAAATAAACACTGAGTGCATTTATGTTCTGTTCTTCAGTCAGATTAGTTTGGTGTTTGTCATACTGAGAGATGTTGAGTAAGAGACGTTTGCTCCTATTCTCCACTCCATTCACTGCCCCCACATGGCCATGTCCGATTATTTCAGTAACCTGCTATCAAAAGGAAATGTTGCAGCTGAAATACACTGTTGTTAACCTCCCATCTGGCTGTCTAATCAAATCAAGGATGGTATAAATTCAGCTACATATCACATGGTTCAACTGCAAACTGAAACTGCAATTCATATATGAGAGAGAGTGCTCTCATTGTAAATAACTGGATGAATGGAACCTAAAACAAAAACCCTAAATTGTGCAGTGATCCTGATTGTGAGTGTGAATCCTGATTGAAACAGCCCAGCACTTTTGGTCCATGACAATTTATCTAAAAATCCAGACAAAAGACAAGGACTTGATCGAGGATTTCGAAGATCTTGGTGAAACAACTGATTCGCAAAGAGGCCTCCCTTCTCCATCCTCTCCCCAGCCAACCCTCTGTGATTAAACTGACCAGCAAAGCAGAAAAGACAAAACTTTCTCCAAAAACCCAAAAATAAAGAACCTAATTTATGGAGAAATCTCACCAATATGGTTCCAAAGTTAACAAAATGTGCACCCAGTTGCAGGCTTCAGTCCACTGGCTTACAGGCATCTGTGTGGCAATACCATATGGTGTTTCCTAATGAGGAGGTTCTGGGTGCTGGTATCAGTATTCTACTCTCACTTCCTCTCCCCACAGGAAGACCCCCCCCTCCCAGCTCATAAGGAATTCACTGCACATTGTTGGCCCACTTTGTAAAAGAAAGTCTCCTTGAATCATTGAAGCTGTGAGTTTCTGTTTCAGTCAATCCTCTGTGCACTGTGGGAAGCTTATTAGCCAAGCTGAGGCATTACAAAAGGATTTAAGTAAGAGAGGAGCGATTGTCCAAAGCCCTCGACTTGGTTTTTGTTTTTTTCTTAACCCCTAACTTAAGTCAGGTACATATCCAGGTTAGAAGAGACTGTAAGAGTTTGTAAATCCTCCAACATTTCTTGCTGGATTCCTTTAAACATAATCTCTAGGCTGCTTAATGCACTTAGAAATTGACACAATGATGCTGATGAGGTTTGAAAGGATTAATTGCAGAAGGTGATATATTTGAGGCCATATTAAGCCACATTTGGCACAGGTGTAATATTCTCCTAACAGAAATATATATATAGTTTATATTCAGAATTGAAATTCAAATACCTGTTTTTCATGTGCTGCACGTACGCTCGGGCATTTCTATTATGGATGGGGTCACTCTTTGCACAAAGGGGACTGAAAGTTTAACACACACACATGCACACACGTATATAGAGAGTTAACCAGTTTTATTGTATCTCTTGATCAAGTCGAAGCATACTTTGTATCAGTACGAGAAAACTGCATCAGTGTGCGGCTCACTGAAATAACACCACTACACTACAAGTCTCTCGAGAAATATTGGACAGGATTTTTTCCGGCACAATAAAACAACTTAAAAAAAGATCAGTTTTGGTATCTCAAAAGAGATGTTTTCAATATTAAGCATGGGCTGAATAACTGACAGGTGTCATCTCACGTTTAATTGGGACGACTGCTAAAATCACACCAAAATACAGTAACTCCTCCACTCTCCCGCCTGCTCCTACTAAAAGCTGAACCTAAAGCAGTTTGTCTCACCTTTCGAAAAGGGCAGGTGAGAAACATTTCAATCACTCCCTCTCATAAATAACCCAGGTGAATAAATTACCCTGTTCATTTGACGTTTAACCACATAATTACGTGGTGCGTTGCAGAGCTGAGAGCTCGGTGGCAGGGCGGCTCTCCTCTTGGCTTGCCAATGGGCTGCTAACCCAGCCATGACATTGGCCGCTCCTCATCCTTCTTAATGAGGCTGGCATCGCCACTGGACTTAACAATGAGACGCACTAACACACACGCACACACACAGACATGTATTGTTGACTTAGTGGTGGACGTCCAGAAACACACTTAAAACACTCGAATGTGGTGGTTTTGTCTCTGCTCTTGTGATTACATACACAGGGGAACACGTACGGTCGGCACACTTTAATGAGTGAATGTAGAAGCAGGATTCAAGAGAAGATCAAGAGAGCGTTAGTGTGGCTCATGTAAATTTAAGCAGTCTGTAAAGGAGTGCTACATTATTAAAACTTCTGTGAACATGCTTTGTGTATGTTCCAATTTACCAACTTTCTTGTCAACATTGCAGCCACCTCCCCAGCTCCACACTCACACTGCAGCCCTATTTGTATTTCAAGAAACATCGGTGCCACCACCACCAAGAGTGGCTGTTCATGAGAATGCGTTCTGTGCTCTTGAAAGGGCCATTAATATACTTTAGAAAACTGCCTTTATAGCTTTTGTGTTATCAAACTCAAGATCTTAACTCTGCTATACAAGAATAGGTAAATTTCTGAATTATAATCCACATGTTCAAACTGTAAACACATTCTAATAATATGGAGTCTGATTGAATGCTGGATTGAATCCAACCAAAAAAACATGCAAGAGTTATATGAAAGAGTTCTGCCTTATCCCTCACACTATTAACTCCGCTAACCTCTAAAGGAAATTGCTCGGAGGTTTTTATATTGAAAACCTGAGGTCAAAATGGCTGATATAGTGGGATTCACTGTTTATTCCTGGAGCTTTTTCAGGTGAGCAGTCATGTTTGTTTTCTTCTGCACAATAACTTTTGCTGTGGAAGTCTCACATCACTCACTACTTTCATTTCATGAGAAAAAGGAAAACTTCCTTCGGCTTTTTAAACCCCAAAATATTTTTTGTATAACTGTAAAATTCATTATGATATGGAATTGAGTTAGATTTGAGAGGTTAAGAATGCTTGCTTGATGGGGAAGAAGCAGAAAAAAATGCGTGCTCAGCAAATATTTAGTCTTGTCTCAAAACACTTTGTCTATAAGACAAACAAAGACAAATAAAAATTAAAAGGTAAGTCTCTCAAAATAATTGTGCGAATTAACTCGGCCTCCTCACAGTGAACCTTAACAGTGCCAAGCACATGTTGAGATATATGTTTACACCCCCACACACACAACACACACACACACACACACACAGGCGCAGAAGGCTTGTGGTCGTGTATGTTACATGTCCTTGGAGCAAATTGCTTTCAACTGCAGCAGGTTGACATTGTTCAGCACCAAATGTGAACAAATTAAATGAGGCAATTAAAGAGTGAATAAGCCAGCGTTGATAATTGCGACCTGATATGCCAGCAGCAATCATAATGAAGCTGCCATTATGCTCTGCTGGCTTAGTAATGCTCCACAAGCAACCACAAGATAGCACACACGTGTGTGTGTGTGTGTGTGTGGTAACATGCACCACTTGGCTCGAACTCTGAATCCATTCTCTGCAAACACTTATCCTAACCTTTAGGGTGGGGTTTCAATATGCGCCTGTCAGGATCAGTGTCATGTAGTGTATGCGTATTGAGAATGAGAAATGGAGAAAGCATGCGAGAGACAAAGAGACTGAGGACATGAGCTGAACAGAAAATCTGAATTAGACGATGAGATAATATGAATAGGAGATACACGCACGCAGGCAGAAAAAAAATGAGAGAGGGTGAGAGGCAGCCTGGCAGAAAATTGAGACGGTCGGCCATTTTCGACTCTCCCTCATCCCTCTGGGTTTATGGCCCGTGAAGCCTCTTGTCATTGGGACTCGCCAGAGAGCCAAGTTAACAGGGCTTGTCCTCGCCCCACCAGCACAGGAGATATACCTCCTTATCATTAACCCACCTTAGAGACATGAGAGTACACAGCTGAGGTACAAAATAATCCAGAGCAAACCACGGTTACAACAACACACACAAAAACAAAGGAGAACTAACCTTCACCAACCTGCCCAGCCTGTTAGATCTGCTTATGTAAAACAAAAAATACACGTTATGCAGATCATGCAGGGAGCCAGGTGGAAATTTTGCCAAGACTTCATGTGCATTCAACTACAGCAAACAAATGTGGACACGTGTTATCATTAATGCAACACACAACACTTGACTTGCATAAAGTAATACGCAAAGGGCTCCATGTAATCACAAGAAGAAGAAATGCATCTTAGGGGTCTTATAGACAGCCAGTGTGCAGTCAAAACATCTCTGAGTTGAATCATTACAGCAATGTGGTACATAAGTTAGTAAGTGTTTGGGTGATGATTTCTGGGGACCCTTTATTCATCCTAGCTCCAATAGATGGCTACAGGTTAGGGTTTGGGTCATTGCTGCAGTATTTGAAGCATCAAAGTATTTGCAAACCCATCTTGAAAGGAAGATACAATTACGTAGAAAAGAGACCTGCAATCTCTTCTTTACTTATTTTTCTAAAAACAAAATCAATATAAAGTTCCACAGCACACTCCTCTTGGATAGCACTTGTAATGACAAGATGATAACAGAGGAAAAAAAAAAAATAGAGAAAAAAAAAAAGTAAAGAAAGATCAAGGTGAGGATTGCTTGCTGTGTTCTGACCAAGCCACACAAAGGCTGTGACAGAAAAAGAAGCCTTCAAAATGAAAGCTTTTGGTAGATTCACAGCAGACTTTGATACAGATCAGGCAGAATTAATATTCACCCTGCAAGCTGATTACGTCTGTGATGAGACGCTGGCTTTTAAGCAACCCTAAAGCAAGCCAAGAAAGGAATGACCTTGCAGACAAAGCTTTAAAAAATCATGCTGATATCAAATGTGTTTGTGTTGTGACACAAATGATGAAATGTTTTGATGTGATGACTCTTCACGAGAAGTTTTTGATTTAGTGTCTCACCTCAGCAGTTATGTCAGCAAATATGGACTGCAGGACAGTAAACCCCGTTCAGCGATCAAACCTGCCTCGCAGACCGTCACTTCTCAGCTTACTCTGAAGTACATTCTTTCCTTCGTTGCTTTTAGGATTGGAGTTGTTCAAGTGCTCGATTTGAGATGTGTTGAAGACCATCTGGAATTTCAAACAATCTCTAAACTCTAAAACCTCCCGGTCACATCATGCATGCTGCTACCTCCATCATCCTTGCCGCACTGCCGCAGTAAACAACCTGGCCTTGAAAGTCCCTGTTTTCAAGCCTTCCACTTTCACACACTCTCAATCTCCCCTCCTGTCACAGGGGATTCGGGCAGCTAGTGCTGGCCAACTGCCATGCAGTCCCACTCTGTTTATCTGTTTGTAATCGCTGCCTTTCCTCTGCAGGGACAAATGGAATCCAATCAGTCTAGCTAAGGAATGACAGGGTCACAGGCCTGACTCACTGGTCGGCAATCTATTTGTCAATGGTGTCAAATGGAGGGGTGGTCGAACGTGTTGCTGGGCCAACAGATCAGCCTGGTGTATCACTGACGGGAGACAGAGAGAGAGAGGGAGAGACAGATAAAAGTGAGAGAGATGGAAGATACAGTAGAACACTGGGTATGGGTCATCAAGATAAGCTAAACTTGTTTGTAAAACGTGTATGTGCACTAACACATCAACGCTTCTCAGGGCACAGACACTAACACTTGTGACCAGTGAAAGACACACAAAAAACATACAGTAAAAAGCCCCTCTCGCCCGATAAGCCCTACATTAACCCCCGACATCTGTTCTGTGCAGTGCATTCACACTGGTATGAGCAAAGTCTGACCCAAACTTACTGACATTAACACCCACATATGACGTCAAAACTCTGCATAACATCAGTGTTTCAGATGTGGAGTGTCTGTTCTACAACAGCTCCATTAGTGCTAAAGTAAAAAAAGTGTTCTTTTGCCCACTTCCTGCATGTTTTACAAGCACAAATATATATTTGCAGCTTATTTAGATCAAGTGGCGGCTGCTTTTTAGCTGAACTTGAACATGACAGCCTTTGGTTGCTCCTAAGCTTCTTAGTCATCACTCATTTTAAACATCAATATAGCTGATCTCACAGCACAGCTGTCGACTGCTGTTCAATAATGAGCCACGATGACATTTTAGCCTTGTTCAGTTGTCTGAAATCAGAAGAAATATGACCTCAGATCAAAGATGGGACTAATATTATCACATGACCTCTGTGTTTGGCACAATATGGTAGGTAATTTGTGGTGGAATTTTTACTTTAAAAATAACAAATATGACAGATTCACATGGGATTAAGATCATAGACGACCTCTGCACTTATGACAAATTAGTAGAAGCCTCCAGGTAATACTCGTCCCATGCTAATAGGGCAAAATATAAAACAATATAATGTAATAATACAAAAATAATCAAGGGAAAAATCAGTCACACTCTGCTGTCTCTCATACATATAGCTGGCTGTAATGTGTGTGTGTGTGTGTGTGTGTGTGTGTGTGTGTGTGTTTGTGTGTGTGTTTCTCGTGTGGGGGTTTTCTCATCATCATAAAGGGGAAGTGTGGGTAAAAGGAGTGGGTAAAAGCCCCACTGGAGGCCCATCTCAATGTGACCTCCATTAACAACACCCAGGGTATCTGAGTGTGAAATGAGCAGTGTGTGTGTGTGTGTGTGTGTGTGTGTGTGTGTGTGTGTGTGTGTGTGGACAGGGCAGTTGAAGAGGTGCTGGTCTGGGTCTGGGTATGGAGACAGAGCTCTGTATATGTCTTCATTCTTGCAACTTGCTTCCAATAAATACTATGGAAGTGAATAAAATTGGTGTGTAAAATGCTGTGGATCAGGCCCGAGATGCTACAATTTGTTGGTTTTTTGAGGAAAGGAAAGAAAATAAGGCTGTAAAATTATGTTTAATTCTTACTGTATATATAGCACATTTAATTCTGCACAAATGATGTATGATCAGTTATCTTTTTTATCATTAGTTGAAGAGTTATCGATTTAAATAAAGTCAAAATGAGCCAGTAAACCTCGAGCCTTGTCCTCTTCTTATTATCTATAATTTAAAATTTTGTGGGAACTTCTAGCAGCTCTTCTTTTCATTAAAATAGATCTTGGCATGTGAAAAATGATCCAGAGGATATGAGAGCATCTGTAATCTGGGAATCCAACCATTTCTAGGGTAGAACAAAAATCCTACAATTGAAACTTTTGACCTTTTCATTCTGTGGCTCATGGAGCAAGAGAGGTTGGTTTTCATATATTTATATATCTCCATGTGTCTGACCTCCCTGTGTGTATGCCTATATGTGCATATGTGTACTGTATGTTGGTACATGAGCCGACACTGTTTGACAGTGACAAGGTAGTCCAGGTTGAGAGGTTTATCTCCGTCACACCAGTAATCCTTTACACATTGGCAGCATTACAGGCAGTTAGCATCAATAATTAGCTCACTATAGGCAGTCAATAAGGTCTCCTGAGATTTAGGAGGCCATAACCAAATGCCTTGTGACTGCGTGCCCTGCTGACAGACCTCAAACAGGCAAATAAATCATCCAGAGTGCTGGATGTAAATATGATATGACTGCACGCACACTGGCTCGCATACAAGCCAGACGCACACAGTTGCATTAGATATCAAGACTATTAGTTAGAGTCTCAATAAAACATACAGTATGTTGAAAGAGGGGGTAGCTAGTGGTTTATGAGGTTGTTCTTCAGCTGCAAGTCAACAGGAACAATGACTAAACTGAGGTTTGAATTCAGATCTGTGTCAGTGCTACAGGCCTGAATCTTGACCTTTTCAGCAAGGGGGTCCGGTAGCTCTGTTATTCTATTTTCCTGACATGGTTGGTACCACTTGTACGCTTAGAGTGAAGAGTCACTGCAAATCAATACAGAGTTATTCAGAATGACCACTTTTAACCTTACATTTCTATCCTGATTGGATGGGCCTCTTCCAGGCTGACAACATCTGCATTCACAGAGTGCGAGGGGTCACTGAATGGTTTGATGAAAAATCATATGAATGATATGCTCTGGCCTTCACAGTCAACAGATCTCAATCCAACTGAGCGCCAATGAGGAAATATCTTTTGGAAGTAGCTCAACACTGTATCTATTTTCTATGATTTATGATCTGTTTTTCTACAGTAAAATTGTGCTGGACACACCATTTGATGATTATCCTAATCAGAAAAGTGAAGTTTTACATACTCATGTCAAAAGTGCTTTAATTTCTTCCTCACCTAGAGCATCCAAGATATTATGTAAAAAAAAGTATTTGCATTTCCAGTCAGCTGTGCAAACTCAATGGCAAAATTCTCCAGTATGTACTGGATGTATCAGGCAGAGCGATATTAGGCACAGCAACTATTAAAATGAATCAATTCATCTCTCAATCTCTGTCAGGGTGTCTAAACCAACAGCCGAGGGCGAGCACACATAAAACAAAAAAATTACACTAATGAATTCACCCTTGACACACTGCTGGTTGAGAGAACTATCAATGTTGCAAGCTGTGCCTCAATAAATGGCTCTCACTCTCTGAAAGCAAATTTCACTGGGCACTGGATCGTAAACAATTATTCCAGTCTTATGGGATGCGCGGCGTAGAATAGCAGCCATTTGAGTTGATGTGAGGGTTGTTGTGTAGGAATAAGAGGTGGTGTCATATTACAGCGATAAGGGGAGAAGAACAAGATAACCCTGGCTGACTGAGCAGTGACGAGCAGCATTAGGTGTTATCAACTTCTTTCAGAGGGGCAGGGAGGTTGAGGCAGGCAGGGAGATAGAGCAAGGGAGAGAGAGAGAGAGAGAGAGAAGGGTGAAGGAGAGCTGGAGGGAAGGGGAAGGAGACTGTGGAAGTATTGAGAGAGAGAGAGAGAGAGAGAGAGAGAGAGAGGAAGGAAGATGAAAAGAGAAAGTAGAGAGAGGGAAGAGGAGGAGGTTGGAGAGTTTAAAACAAGGGAAAATGAAACATGGGTAATAAAAGAAGGGAAGTCAATCAAATGAGCAGGAAGGAGGGATGGAGAGAAACAGAGGAATGGAAGAGGCTGACAGCGGGATGGAGAGGAAGAAAGCATCGAGGGAGGAAAGGGAGGGAGAATGACGAAATAAAGAATGGAGTAAGAGTAACAGAGGGTGAAAGAGAGATGAGAGAACAAGTAGACTTAAAAGAGGACAGAAAGAAGAGAGTGAGGGGACAAGAGAGGAAAAATATTGTGGGAGAGGAGGTGTAGAGTGATAAAGGAGGAGTCAAGGAAGTTGAAAAAAGTCTGTAATGATGGTACGAATGAGACAGAAAAGCCGGCCTGAAAGCATGTCATGGAAGGTAGACAAGGGATGATGACGGCAATACACCCATCACCAATGACTGTCACCTTGATGTCAAGTGATTGTTTTTTGTGCTTCCTTTGTACTGCGTGGTTGTGGTTCTTAAAGCCTCAACAGTATGTAGAATCTGAACATCTCCAGCCTTCGTGCCACCAGTGGTATTTCCAACCAAGACATAGTGGCAAACAGCCAAGTATTACGCGAAAACATGAGAAGAACATTGTACTGCTTGATAACCTTTTTAAGTCAACTTACAGTTTCACTTCTGTCTTTCTTTCAGGCTCTGGCTGACACACAATGGACCATTCAGATTGGCTGTCAACGCGAGATTAACTAACGTTACTGTGTTGGTTTAAATGGTGCCGAGCATTCCTACCAGTTACGTAACATGTAATAACAGTAACAACTCCACATCTCGTGATTTACATCAGCTGTCAATGTTCAGTGCAGCAAGCAGGGCGCCCTTTCTGTAGCAAGGCGGAAAGTTCACATCCCGTCAAAGATCTCCGAGTAACATTCTCCTTTTAATTAATCATAACCACAATCTTTCACTAACCTCAAGTGTTTGAGTTGCCAAACCAAAACCAAAGGGGGAAAAAGTGCTTGCTTCCTCTATCCATAAAGAAATATGATGTACTTGCCAAAACCACAATCTTTCCCAAAATTCAAGCATATTGCAGTTGCCAAGAGTAGAAGGTGAGATTTTGAGCGTAAAAAAACAAACAAAAAAAACCCCACTGAATGCAATGTGGGGTTTTGCTGAATTACGTAAGGTCACTGCATTTTAGCTTTTTTTTCTGCTTGCACTCAGATTCATAAAAAACACTGGTTGGTTGAGTGTCTCAGCATGCTTTTGACTCGTTTTTTTTATCCATTTTCTGATTGTCACGTAAAAACCAATGAGAAGATACTGAAGGGAAGACAGGAGCCTCGAAATTCACTCGAATCATTCTGGGAAGAGTAAAAACCAGAGGTCATATCTCCCATTAGAATCTCTGAGTATTGCCATCCCACTGTACTGCTGCTTTGATCAAATTAGTGTGATGCTTTGTGTCTAAAAATAAACGTATCCCATTGGAAAGAATATGGGCACACAAAAGCTTTGATCAGGGCATACAAGTACAAACGAATATCGATATACCAATAAAGCAAGTAGAGATGGAGTCCTTTTAACTTCAAAGCCAAAGAAGACTAGTCAGAAACCTTATAATATGTGCTAAATATGATAATATATAACAAAAAAATGTCCAGATAGTAATGACAGTAGACCTCAGGTCAAATAGCTACACTGAATTTCTAAGCATATTTTCAAACACAGAGATACAGTATGCACACACACAGAATCAAAATGAGGTCACTTGTGCTAATTCATTCATTATTCAAGAGGATCTTTAGCTTTGAATTAGAATTGAGGTTTGCATCTTCATTAGGGATCCAGGAGGCTTCAATAGACTCACAAATTCTCTACAGTGGGGTTTCCTGAAAACAAACTGGCAAGAAACATCAAGAGGAAAAGACAGCCTCGTCCAAATTCACAGACATCAGAAACAGTGTCTCTCCAAACAGCTGATATGGCAAAATGTGACAGGCCTTAAGAGATGACATGAATAGCAATAAGTCCTTCATAAGGCAAAAAACAAAGACCTGACAAAAGGTATTCTGGAAATCTCTCAGGAGCTGTTTTCTCCGTGTCCCTCCTCCCCTGCAATAAATAAATAACAGATGCCTTTGAGGAGTGAAATTTCAAAGTTGCCAAAGTAAAGTGAGCGATTTCTTGTCGTTACTGTGCTGTGAGGTTTTTGGAGAGGCCACATCCAGCCATACAAAAATGTTTTTTAGGCCCGTGGGTTCACAATCTGAAGGTGTGGTATTAAAGCAAGTCCAGCTCTGTCGGCCTATCTATCAACATCGAGGACTTCTTCAGCACCATCAGTTACTAGTTTGAGCGTGAAAAACACAACATGTGGGACCTTGTCCATACAAAATCATCATCTTTTATAATGCTAATGATATCTGCAAGATTTTTTCCCAAAGCTTAGCTGCACACGAGAATATATTACTTTCAGATCATTGTGAATGTAATGTACATTAAGTGACAATATTTTTCTGCAAACACCCTGGTATTGGTGATTTTTTTTGAAAACTGCTAATCTCTTGTTTATTCTCTTCCTCATGACATCTCCCAAGGCCAAAGCTACAGTATGAAAACTGGGGACAAATGGTCGTGAATTGCAATGTAATCTACAAGGAGCACATCATGAAAACGACCACTGTGAAGTTTATAATGTTTACTTTTTTGTTCACATTGTATCAGTTAGGTGTTGATTCAGTGCCTGCGGATCAACTTCCAATGTAAAGTTTCTGTCAACTAGGCCACTTGATGGAGATATTAAATCCTCTATTGTATTTGGTGCCTGCTATTTTAAAACAAAGACCATTTTGCATTTTACATGTTGCTAGTTCCTTGCAGAATAATTGTCTCATTTCGCACATTCAATAAGTCTACTTACAGTCACAGTGGTCATATTGACTAATCAATGCAGCGGCTGTCATGTCTTCACAAGAAATTGACTAGCCTGGTTTCTTCAATATGACCACACCATGGCAAACTGATGATATTATTAACTTTCCTCAAAACATATTTGATTCCTTGAGCGAAGACATTGATCCTTTGGCATCCAGACCATCAGAAGCCTTCATCTGTCTGCTGGGTTGGAGATGGTCTTGATTTGTCTTAACTGAAACACACTGAGTCATAAAATGTTGGTAAATCTGGGATTATACAATATCTACATATCGTAAAAATGTTCAAACCAAAAGAAGAAAAAGTTTAGTAGAAAGTTCTGAAGAATCTTTTTAATTTATATGCACGTTTGCATTGATGGATCCGAACTTCACAAATTGGAAGCATGCTCACAGTCAGCGTTTTGCATGAATGAGCTAAAAGAGCTCGTGTTTTTGGTGAAGGGTGGACTGAACAAAGCTGTTTGCAACTAATGAATGTGAGCGTTGTTAACTTCCATGAGAGTTAATGAAACACCTGCATGTGTTTGGTTTACACTAATGTTCTTCTCCAAGCTCGAACCAATCCCACTCCTCATGCCTACACCTAACAAACCCAACCAACCCAGAAACAAGCAGACAGACTTGTAACACTGTCGGATATTAGCAGCCTTTGCAATTCATTTTTTAAAAAAGGAGGAAATGAATGTGAAGTAGTTCATTTTTTTGAGACTGTGAACTTATTTAAAAATTGCGAACAATCAGTGTGAACTAGGTCATTTTGAATTTTTGAGCTCTTGTGTGAACTTTAACACTGCTCACGGAGCTTGCAATTAAGCTCAAATGGAGAATGCCTGTGTTAATAAATACCCATGCCAAAAGGCACTAAAGGAAAAAATGAACCTGAAGTGCAGCAGTTGAGCTGCCATTGAAAATAACACAGTGCTCCTCAGCTAAAGCAGTCCATCCTTACACAAGAACCAAGTTAAAAGTAAGTGGTGTGAAATTGCTCCCCAAAAGGCACAAGGTGGCCAACAAAAGAAACATCAGGGCCTGTATACTGTAAAATGTGTTTGTCTTGTAGTGTTGTTTGAAATGGTCACTGTTCCATCACAGTAGGCTCAACCGAACAGATATTGTATGACTACAGGTTGATCAGTAAGAATTGATGATAACGATGATTCAGTTCTGTTATTTTGGAGGTACGTTTGATGCACTCAATCAATCAGTTTAATAACATCAAATACTTTGTTAAAAATGACTAACGATGAATGGCAAAGGCAACATATAGCTATCGCAACTTCTTTACTTTATTTTACATATAACCATAAGTACAAGTATGACTTAATACCTTGATGACTTGTTTCATAACCATGTTTAGTTACACCCATGGTATCCATTTGATTGTTGTTGGTAGAACTACTTTGAGGAGTGTCACTGTGCTTCCAATCACTGTGCTCCACATTCACAAGGTGTGGGATCGGTTTGCACATTTGAATCTGACTGTCTCACTCTTGCTGAGCCAAACTCTCCAAAATGCATTGACATATTGTCTGTGTATTGTCTTACTTTACAAAGACTGGCTGTGCTACACTTTTACGCAGTCATACATGCACATCTTCACAGTGTTCTACTTGTGACCTGCGGGAGTTGTTGAATACAACTGTATTTACACTGGTGGCCACTTTGTAGCCCCTCTGGAGCAGTCACAGCTTTGTTGCCTTACTCAAGGACACTACACAGAAGTTGCTGAGGGAAGCGACTTTTCCCAATAGAGATCAAATATTCTGTGTTGTCAAACAAATTAAACACGCACAAAAGTCTCTTCTAAATCTACATTAAAAGTTTTATTTTACCCTGGTCATGCCAAGCCTCACTCTGCCTTGCTCTGCTGAGTGTTTGTTTTTGGCTTTGGATGTTTATAGTACGTAAGAACTCTGCACCGGTGCCAAGCGCATGAGTACGGTTTGGCAAGGTCAACTATCCACTCACAGAGCAGAACAGGTCGAAGTAAAATCCCCAGCAGTATATTCCAGACAGCCAGCGAGCAGGCAACAAGCAGGCCATGCTCTTGGGGGAATGGATGGGCTGCACGGCTGGGGTAAGGTGTTTGTCACCAGCCCACCTCCTGTGGCCCCTCAGTCCCCACAGAACTCGATCATTACAAAGGATTACACTAAACTCTCCCTCTGAGGTTTGCTAAACAACCCCAAGATATGGTTGCAGGTGCAATGACCTTGACTCCCCAGGCTGTTGCTGTGCTGTGAAAGACATTCACACGGATACATTTGCACAAAATTTGATGAATCGTTTGAAATAATTCTCTCTGTCAAACAGGCTAACTCAACTTGCAACCAACTTGTAGAGGAGTGAACGGGAGAGAATGGCAGAAATATTAATCATGGTCTAAATTTTTATTGAATTTGTGCCAGCTCAGTGACAAAGGACTAAGAGAGGAGGCTGGGGGTTTAGATCTTGCTTTCATTTCCGCCCACAACCATCACTGGTCCTCCTCTCCAATATGAGGAAAATGGACACAGTTACTCATTAGCAGGTCTCTCTGCTGAGTGTCAATAATCCACAATCATTATACAGAGTAACTCCGGCAGAAAGGCTGGCTATCCATTGTGTCAGAGGAAAGGTGTGGCATTTAGAAGTGAAACCATAAAGCTGCATCAATCACAAAGCAGCAGCAGTTAAGTCGCGACTCCACGGAGAACAGCAAAGGTTACAAATCCCGGTAAACAACTAAAAAGACACAAGCTCGTGTGGCAGCCAGTGTGTGCTCGGTGACAACTGTAACTATAGGGTCCTTTGAAAATTAGCATATTTTTTCCAACACGATGTGAATGGCTGCTTAAATCCCCATGAGACAGATAGAAAATCCTATCAGTCTCCATTTGTCTAACTCTCTTATTATTGTTATTGTAGATCACGTCAGCTAACATATGCTCAGCAAGCACAAGTGCAAATAAAAACGAGCAGACAACACTCTCTAGAGCTCCTAGAGCAGGCTAGATCTTCTTTATGGTTCAGCAGTCATCGTAAACCATCATCTCGTACGTAAGGGACTCAAGGGTTTGTTGTTTATACAAGGAAACAAGCACAAAGACTGACGGGCATTGCATTGGAAGAGAAGCCCGAATAAGTAAATGTATGACGGAAAATGTACAAAATTTGATCTGTAATCTCTTCTAGGTTTTCCTCTGAACAGCTCAACAGAACCACTCCACACAGAAAGTGACAGGTGAAACGTGGCAGTAAAAAGTTTGCTTCTTCACAGACATTGGAGGCCACGATCATCTTAAATTCAAGGCAGTTATATAGAACTGCGATACTTCACAGCTTCCACCGCAGAGAAAAAACTAATCATTTACAGCCTTTCAAGTCTTCAGCTGGTGAGTAGTTGATATTTAAAAGGTAGATTTTGGTTTGAGTATCACTTTAATATGCTAGGTTTGGCAAAAACATGGATTTATTGCCAAAATTATTGAATGAAACCCCCAGAAAATAATGATTTTATGAATGAAAGATGAAGTATGCATATCACCTTGTAGCAGCTTAGATGATACAAGTATTGAGAGGATTTAAAGGTGTAGCTGAGCACAGCAATTGTTGAGCAAACACAACAGCGCAGATATAGCCATGGATTGATTTATCTATGAGAATCCATTCACACAGAGGTGTGAGCAGCAGAAACAAAGTGCTGTGTTAATTCACTTAACCTCTATTGTTCTGTGCTGTCATGCAGAGACGGTTATTGATTCTTTTGCGGCTGAGTATCATGCATGCATGCTCACCCACAAATACACAGACATACAGGCGTACATGCAATCACACATCATCGAGCCCCAGCAGAGGCTAGACGTGAGAGATGAATACAGAGAGGGAGGCATCAGATCATATCAGATCGGACCTGTGGTGGCTTGGACTCATCTGAGTTACACAGAGTCAATCAATAACCAGAGGTGGTTGGACAGAGAGAGGCAGCTGTGTTAAGCAGGGATCCAGTCCCTGTGGGATGCACAGTCTTACTCTTAATAAGCATAATTACATCAAGGGCTTGTGGTTTTGGACGCAGCTTTAGGAGGATGTTGTGGAGGAGTTTTAGGAATGCATCCGGATAATAAATCAAGCGCTCCTTTCCCAGGACTTTCACTTTCTTGCACTTTTTAGGGACATCAACATATTTGCTCAATCTGATCTAATTTCAAAAAGCCGAGGTAAGCTTTTTGGTTCATTTGTTGTTTGGTGAAACTGAAGTTATGCAAATCTGTGAGAAAGGGATGACCAAATGTCCACAATGAAAAGAAGCAAGCCTCTTTTTCAATTAATGTGCAGTTGGTTTTGTTGAGAAAAAAATAAAAGAGCAAGTGTGCATACACTGTCACAAATCCATACAAGAAAAAGACATTAATTTATGATGTAATATTTCATGCAATATGAGACAAAATACCAATATCTCTTAATTGCCTGAATGTAAGTGTCAAACATTAATTAATGCAAGAATTAAATTATTCCCACCATCATGATTACTGGGGTATCAAAGATGTGCATGTCTTTCAAATTTGTGTCATTAATGATGGCATAATTGAGACATTAATTAAGCATTAGTGATGTAGTTACCATAAAAGGTACGTTGGGCACGTATTCATCAGGGACACTAAAATTATACCACACACAATACACTGCAGTTGGAAATAGTATTAGATATTTTGTTTATTCATAAACAATAAAAGTTTGGAGGAACCACACTCACAAGTGTGTTTCAATTAGATTTTAGTTTAACTACATTTTAAGCTTTGCTTTGTTCATATTCTGTGTTTATGATGCTGAGAACAGACACATGACACAGGCAACTTGTCAACTGTACAAAAGCACGATGAGGCACTAGTTGACAGCCGTTATGTGAAATCATACAGTGCTCATTCTTTACAGTGTGCCGTCTGCACAGCTCTCCAAGTTCCCTCCAGGGTGTACAGTATCTGCTGTTTTCATAAACTGAAAGAGCGGCTGCAGAAATAGAGGCGGCCCCAGCTGTACGAATGCTCCCGCAGCAGAACGCACTGTCTAGACAGACCATCCACAGAGGAAAAAGAATCCCTGTGTCCTCACAAATCGTGACAAATCACTTTGCCCAAGACAATGGAGCAGAAGCAATATAGGCTTTGATATCTGTGAAGGTTGAGGAGAAAACACAGGTGAAAAATAAAAACAAAAAGTCACAGAGGAGGACTACGGGGGTGCGTGTGTGTCTGAATGTGTGTGTGTGTGTGTGTGTGTGTGTGTGTGTGGCTCTTTGGGCGTGTGGTAACTTGTGTGCAGGTGTCAGGGGAGGAGGCTATTGTGTGTGCGTATGTGTGTGTGAGTGCACATACTGCATGTGTACGAGTCAAATGGCTTATCACAGAGTATTGTGCTATTAATATTAACACACTCCGTCACACACACAGGCACGCACACTCACATACTCGTGTTCACAAAGCTTCCTCGCCAACTGGGAGCCCAGAATCAACTCACAACACAGAGCCCACGATGGCACTCGTCTCTTCATGCTTGTCTCTGGGGATCTGGGTCACAGGCGGGGTCGGTGTTACGGCCAGAGCCTGGTGGGCCTTGGAGAAAACCAGTCTGTTACCAGTTTCCCAAACCCCCTCCAACCTTACCCCTTACTCAGCCATCTGCACTATCATCTGCTCCAGTATTCCAACACAACGTCCGGCACATTGAATGAATGACTTCTCAGCCCTGTAGATTTCATTGCACAATATTCATAATGCAAAAATGCAGTCAAATGAAAAGGTAAGATAATGAGTTTTGTTGTAATAAAACTTCTTAACTGTTACGTTCTGTGCTTTACAGCACCAGATAATTGTGTTTGCTACGGTGCCCCTTGAGTTAGTGAAGCAGTGCAAAACAGAAGCCCTCTGATTTCTGACTGTGTGTATGAATAAAACAAAGAAACAAGTCCTCGTAACCGAACTACAAAAAGTTGTGCTCTAAGTTCATTTTTAGCTGTTTCCATAGTAACATGACGATCTTTAAAAATGAATATGAATGAGCAAACTGATGCTTGATGGAAAAATCTGAAGTCAATTTATGCATGATTGAGTTGTTCAATATTTTGCAGGAGGCCAAGACATAGATGTGACTGGAGAATCATGCACTTTCTGAACTGTCAAATTTTGGTCAGTTTATAACGATAAACATCACACACGGCGCTCATGAAGCAAATGCATGGCATGGGCTGAAATAAATATTTGAGTCCTGACCTAATGAAGCCTTCTCAAAACCGACTGCATAAAATCAAGTTTTTCTAGCTGAAGACACGACTGTTTTATTGGTTTGGGTAAAGTTGGCATTTGGGAGATACAATGATCCCATCTGCCAGTACAAGTACAATATAGAACAAGGGTTTCAGTGGACAAAACTAGCTGTTATGGGAGAAAACAAACAAACAAACAAAAAAAAATATCAAATGTAATGGTGAAGGTAATTTCTCTGCAAAGTATGAGCGCTGTTCTCACGTTGAGCTCCCATGATTCCATTTGTTGATGTCCATCAAAGCCATTGGCATGAGGGAATCAGAGGGAGACTGCCATCAGAGCGCATAAACTGAGAGCAGGACAGTTCAGTTAACTCAGTACAAACTGAGTAGTTGTAAGAATTTCCCTAATTCTGGCCTATTTTTAACATGAGTGGAATGATAAACCATGTTGTTCTCTATTTCACGTTTCTGAAATCAGTATAGAGAGGAACAACTGAGAATTCAACTAATAGAAATGTCTTATAAAACTGATAGAGGTGAAGAGATGAACACTTTTTACATTCCATTAAAGCCAACTTATCAAGGAATTATTTTTACAGCACAATCCTAAACAGAACGTCAAGTTTGATGTGGTGTGAGAGAAACCCTCATCACCTTTACAGTAATTACATCGAGACTAATAAAAGCACTCTCACTCACGCACGCACTCTAGCTAACCTTATAACTCTCCTTCTGTTCTTTCCTCTGCTTAGCTCAGTAAGCATGAGACACCAGAGAATCTCATTCATCAGGTTTACTCGCCAGCTAAACAGATGGGGTTTGAGCAAACTCCTGCGGTTTCCCCTGAGACAGATTACAAACCACATCCATTGAGTGTTCAGAGGGAGCGAGAGAGAAGAGAGAGGATTTGAATTTGATGGAGAAAGATTGTATCTGGGTTCACATCAGCATCAAAAAGCGATTCCTGTTATTCTCTTTTTCCCGATTGGATTCACACGCACACACACACATGCACACTTACAGTAAAAACACAGTAGCATGCTCATTTGAATTCGTGTACTGGTGAGGAACTTCAAAAACAACTGATTCCCTGAAGATTCACTCATGCACTGCTACCCTGAACTTTACCTGACATTACCCTGACGAGCTGTATGTGTGAACACAAATGTCCAAATCAGCTGAATCAGACACGATCTGGACTTTGCTCCCTGGTACAAAGTTTGTGTAATGTCCAATGGGGCACGTGTGTGACTCGAGCTGGTCACTGTCTGGAGAATTAACCATGAACGGGTGGGTGTGCTGAAACCATTGCTGCTTTGTTCTCTTTCCTGCTTGCCTGTATGTTGCTTTCCACTCTTTCTTTGATGTTGCAGATACATCCAAATATCAAGGCAAAAACAGACACCATTATGGATGACTCCTCCTCTTGCAAGCTCTACCCAGGAGCAAAAGCAGCCATAAAACCTTAATGTAGTGTACCTTAAAGCTTTACCTTAACTATGACCAACTACTTAGTTCTTTGCAAACTCCACAACAAATCTCCACAAACAATATAACTGCTGTTGGCACACAGACTTGGTACAAGCCTCTCAAAATTTGGATTTTCCCTGTGCTAGTCCCTGGCCAATCAGTTCCTCTTTCAACCCTTTCAAAAACAACAGCAACCAGGAAGCCAACATGTTTTTTAGAATGAGAGAAATGGGGAGGAAAGTAGAAGAAAACAACAAAAGTGGTGTATAATGCCAACATACAGCTATTGTGTTTTATAATAGAGCCATAAAATGCAGCTTTTCCCTGCTTTTGCTGACTTCAGGAACAGCCTTGCACTGCACTCGTTTTAGATTTGTCCACAATGGCCACTAAAGTGTGGGAAAGCAATGGCAACTCTTGCAGAATGCCACTGGTCTGAGTATGTACACGTTAATTGTTGCAGACGGTGCACACACAGTCGCAGTGGAGATGGTGTGTTGTTCGGCACGGGGACCATGCTGAGCCCTTTATACTAATTCTAACATTACGTTTATCAAAGTATAAACTAACAAACAGGTTGTGCCAAAATGTCATGCTGGACTCCAAAGTCCTGACAATGGAGGGATGTGCCACATCTTTCACTCTTTAGGATCATAATTTCCTCTCAACTATAAAAATAAAAGAATTCAAAAATGCACACGCACGCACACACACACACACACACACACACACACACACACACACACACACACACACACACACACACACACACACACACTCATCAACTGTGAGTGGTGACAGATTGGATATTCTGTGACTGAGTGAATCTGGGAATACGCAACATGGAAACCACCGAGGCTCAAAAATGTTGTCTAAATTTAGAAATTGACTTAGACTCACTGACAGGAGTCACAAAGTGAAGAGCGAAGGAAGTCCAGCCACTCTCAACCTTTATTTTGTACCTGAAAACAATAATTCACACTTCCCTTATCATCTTACAACCGATGCACAAAGCATATTTTCCCTGTACAGTTTACCAAGCAAACAATAAAGTGAGAATGAAGCACTATTGATTCCCTCTTGCTGTTGGTAAAGCAAAAGACCTTGGAACAGCATCAAGTAATGACAATGTGACTCCCAGATGGATGTGGTGATAGAGCATTTATACGAGTGTATGTGCCTGAGAGATGCCATCGGCTCGCAGTTGGCAACACAGCAGAGCAGCTTGCCTTTGTCACAGACACCGAGATCCATGTCAGCTTTAGCCTCTTTAGTTGGAGTATTTGGGCAGAAAATGAACTCTTCTGTTTCCCGAGGGAGCTGGACACAAAGGCAGACAGAGGGAAAGTGCCACACTCAGTCCCAAATTATACACCTACGCCGCTCTCCGCTCAGCTGGGATGTGTTAAAATCCATCCAAAAACATCTTCCCAGCTGTTGCAGGGAGCAATGATCTCCCCAGGCTGCCTCCATGCCCTGTGAGGGGAAGATGGGGCACTGGTCCATATTGGCAGGAGTTATTGTTTGACTGGGGGTGGTACGGTTGGATCAAGGCTTTTTTTCTTGGATCTGTTTATAGTCATATAGGATGTCTGTTCAGTGTACATACTGTTAGACATCTTCCATGTTGGGGAAAAATACACCTTCAGAGATCCATGCTGTTGATGGTGTCGATGACTATACTGACAAATCTTTCATTGCTCTCAGAACAACACCCACCTGCATCAAATTAATACGACCACAATGTAACTACAACTCAGAGCTTAATGTCTGTAAGAAATGGATGCCAGGGTAATGCTTAAGGGTTAATGAGTGGACTGCGGAGGCTTCCCTTTCTCCAGAAGTGCCATCATATATTCATTGTGTCTGTATTGTCCACTCACATGTCAGCAGTCTGTAAGACCTTGTGGATCTGAGGTCAGATTGCGATCATGAATGGTGTGTATGTAATGGACAGGCCAAGTAAGACATCAGTTAGGCTCTTCTTTACCCTGGCAACATGTTAGCACCACCATAATTTTACCAGCTGTGTTGCCTCTTCCTCCAAGTATCTAAATCCAACGACAACCAAAAACAGTTGGTCTGTCTCTCAGCCTGCTTTCACGTGTTGCCCCAGAGACAATACAATAAATACAACTGCGCCATCGCCATTTTAATAAATCAAAGCAGCCGTTAAGGTGCTCATACAGTACATTTTTTTATCCACTGCTGACTGGGCCATTAGTTTCCCAGCACAGCGCGTGGCTTGGTTTCATGTGACTGGATCCATGCATGTGTTATACATGTGCCCTGAGGGCACGCTGCAGCAAACCCTATCAGCTCACAGCTCAGGATAAGAAATAAGGACTGCTTATTTAGTTGAGCAACAAGGCAGGAGCTATGTACTGGAACGGTAAATGAGACACTGACAAGAGGAGTTATATCTGAGACCAATTTAGTCACCTTTGTGAGGCGGTAAAGTATAAAACCACCTGCAGATACGCTCTGACTACAGACCTAAGGAGAAAGCCCTCCTTAACGCCACCAAATGAGGTCCTGTCTGCTAGATAAGAGGATAAAACAGACTGTGGTATGGAGGGGAAATGGGAGAGCATTTGTTACTCTTCCTGTATTCCAGCCTTTGTGCAAATCGCCATAGAAGAAAAAGTGAGGTCATTTTGCTCTGCATCCTGAGATGTGCAGTGCTGAGGGGTTTCGCTCCTTTTGAGTCACACCAGAGCTATAAATCAAATATATTCCACGCTGATGAATATTTACATTTTATTAAAGCAATCTGCATAGAATGAAGGAACATTTTGACATCAGATGAAAGGAAGATAAAGATCCTTTTTACACTGGTGGAATTAATTCTCCTGCAGGTGATGACCGCTGTTACTCACATTTAGATGATGATGCAAGAGTTGTGAATTGTGGGAGCAAAAAGACAGATGGAAATAATTTCTTTATGATGTTTTTAGGGGACTGAGATGACTTTTGCTGTCAAGAGAAGGGGGGCTATGAAATATTTCATGATTACAGAGAATGTCTATGCCAGCAGAGACTCAAACATCATCTCAAATAAGTGTTTATAGACTGCACATAAACTAGCCATCTGACATGATTTGGTATAATCAGTTCGACACTAAACTATAGTCAGCATCTCTAGTGGCTACAAGTATACATGTAACTAAACAATTAAATACATTTAAAGAATAATTGGAGCAGTAAAAACTAAATAAATAAATAAAAACACTTGACTTTCAAGATGCATTAAGAGCACCAGTCTTGTCTGCAGCAGTATTCATCCAAAGCATTAAGTCAGTGTAAGAAAACCCCTGCAAGGCTCTCCATCTAGCTAAGCCATGTCTCTGTCTGAGCTTATTGGCTCTCTCATTCCCCTCCCAAATCTCTATGCACAGTGCAATTCAATTCACAAATAAAAAACTCATCTTGTTTAATTACATATTTCCCAGTATTGACTCGAATCTCAATAGTGCTGGTTCGCAGTTCATTAAAAGTCAGCCGAGTCTGAAACTGGTCAATATTATTAAACAAACCGCCTCTGTAAAAAGGGGTTACTACTTGCAATCTCAGCGACTTCTTTTACCCTTTTTCATGGCTGGTGCATTTTCATATGCATGTAGGACGCAGGTTAATTTCAAGGAGCAAGTCCATTACCACGTCCACTCTCCTTTTCCAACTAATCCAGCATCAGCTCTGTTAAGAGGTATCAAAATTAACACGTTGAAAGGACATTGCAAATTGGCTGCAGAGGGGAATGGAGGGCTTCTGCATGAGAAGTGTGATGCATGAATAAATCAGGCCTCAGTGTCTTATTGGACCCAAGGCAGTGTGGCAAACTTGTATGCATCCTGATAGCCACCCATTGTACTCACTCATCACTCATACATGATGCAAAGTGAACTCAAAGAGTCCCTTGATAGAGCAGCTATAGCAGGTTGCATTGTGACTAAAACTGTAAAGCTGTTAAGTTGTTGACCACAGCAATAAGGTTGGTAGTTATGTTTTCATAATTTCTGAGGATATTACATAGACTTACATTCATTTCCTGGACACTAACCCTAAAGTTAACTTAAACCTAACTTTAACACAAGCCTTCACCCTAAAATTGAATGATTTACTTTACAGGGGCTTGCTTTGTCCCCATAAGGAAGACAAGTCCCCACAATGTGACTGTGTTAACAAATTTATGTCCCTGCAACATGAGTAATACATGGGCACACATGCCCACACTTCATTTTAGAAAATCTCTCACTACTTTTGGCCTCTGCAAGGTTTCCAAGACACGTTTACACCTCCTCCAGTATCTTATCCATCCACCAGCACACTTGACTGTCGTAGTGCTTCAGGATGTCAGTGATGTAAGCCAGGATATTCAGAGGTCTACACATCCAGCACTGGAAAGGCCAAGCCACTGTCAATTTTACTGCTGCGCTTAATTTAAAATACGTCCCATTATGACTTTCCCTGGACTCACTTCTGTACAAAGCAATTACATTACATCGAAATGTAGAGGTTGTAACAGCACAGTATTCACTCCATTCAGTTGACAGTGTATTGGCCTTCTCTTCTAGCCGAAAAACTGATTGTTTTTTAAAGCACTAGCCTCTCAGGGTGTCAGATGTGTCAACCCACGGCAGATGAAGACTAAACAAAGTATCTAAGAAAATCTATTGGAGTACAATTGCCAGCAAGCAGTGAAGAAAAGAAGAGGTTATGATACCATCACTGACATCTGACAAAAAAGCGCCAGATGGAAAAGATATACACACACCCACATGATCCACCCATGAACTGGAAGAAAAGGATGCAGCACAAAGAGTAGTCTGACTACTACTCTCTACTCTGAGACAACGGCGAGTGTGAGGCCACGTTCATGCAGACACAAAGCAATTTCTGTCTTACATATACAGTACATGGAGGGATGTGCAAACACACACACACACACACACACACACACACACACACACACACACACACACACACAGGGCTTAATAGACCCTTTGTTGGAAAAAGCACAGTGATCCTTCTCACTAACACACACCCAGCAGCTTGTGATTAAAGGCCCAGTGGGGAACAAACAAACAGATGAAAAACTCAATGGAAGAGATTGTATGGCACCAGGCGTGCAGAGACACTTTAAGTAAAAGTACCACTCTGCAGTACTGCTACTTTATTTACATAGAAAATATACTTAAAGTCAGTATCTTTTTTTTTATCAGCAATGGAAATATGTGTGAGGTATCACCTACTCTGCAGTTTCCCTCAGTGTTTTAGCATCTTTCAGCTCATTGTTTTGGTTTAATGCCCCACAAACTTTGTTTCCAGCAGCAGCAGGTTGCTGTTTTCAGCAAAGAAGCTCTGATGAATCTACTGTACGCTACATGAATGCGCAACTGTTTGCTAACACATTTGCTATATCAACTTTATAAAGTGATAGTATGTCCATGATGTGTTTCTCGCTTGTAGAATTAATGAGTTTAAACTGAAGTAAGAAGTACCTCATTCATTTGAGACCACAGTTGCTCATTCTGGAGAGAAGCTGTTCATTTGGCACCTTTACCTTGGCAAGTGAGAGTTATCAATTGTGCTTGCAAGGAAAAACACTGTTTCTACATCTAACAGCTGTGTAACAGCTAAAAGCTACATAACCAGACTGTGTTGTTCGCAATTAGCAAAAACTTATCTTTACATTTTGTTTCACGGGTAGGCGGCATTCCCAGCGATGGTGTTTTGATATTTATACGCAGACAGAAGGCAAAAAAACAGACAAGTAGTTATGAGGTCAACTGTGAATCCTAAAAAGTGAATTGTAGAGGAAACAGGAAACATCCCATCCAGTATAGAGCACACATGCATCCAGCCATTTTGTGTATATGCACAGAAGCTCTCCTATAGTGCTAACACTGTGGCTCTGTGTCAGTATAGGAGAGAAAGATGTTATTTGACCACTTGGACTTTTTGCAGACATCCGCAAGTGTGGAAATTGAACCAGGCTGATTTGTGTGCATTTACACAGTCATATTGTGGGGACTCACATTCCTTAAGGGGACAAAACGCAAGCTCCCATAACATAACTCACTGAATTTTAAGGTAAGGGTTGGGGTTATGTAAGTCTATGTAATGTCCCTAAAAGTGATGGAAGGTAATGTGTGTGTAGGAGTGTGTGTGCCTATGGTGTATTCTCCTCAGTTGCTCAGGTTTCTAACTTTTTTTGTTTGCTTTAGTGGTGTAGGTAATGGCAGACAAAAACCTGTCTGCAGTGTTTGTCTCCCAGCATAGCCACTGGGGGATTTGGGGATGCTTCTGTAAAGCCTCTATAGATGCTTCAGCATTCTGCAGGCCAACTGTCTGAGCAGACAGAGTGGCCATTGAGGATCTAGGTGAGTAATAACACTTGTGACTTGTATTCACACGTCTAAGCCTGGCCTCCATCCAGCCTAGTGTATGAACACAGTCCTGTGGGAAACAAGAGAAGGATTGCAATACTCATCCTTTTGGCTGGTATTAGAGCCTGAGCAAATGATTTTGTTTGGAGCCAGCTTACTATCACTCATTATGCTCAATGAAACAATTTGGGAAAACAGCATACATCATCAGTGTGGATTTTGCTGAATATCAATAGACTTTATTCATCATTACAATACTATATGGCACTTTTTAGTTACAGTGCGAAGACAGAAGAGTGTCTGTTAAACAACAACGGAACAATGGGTACGTTTTTAATGAAAGCATTGTGCCATTACTTTGACAGCGTTGCATTTAATTTAGGAGTAATTTGTAGAGTGGGGGTGTGCTCATATGGTCTCAGTAGGCCAGCAGATAATCCTTTCTCTCATATCCGTAGGACACACATGCTAGCACACACATATGCCAGGTGACGCAGCTAACAGGGCCAAAGGAGACACATTACATCACATCCGATTCCACACAGTAAGCTACCTATGATACCCTACAGTCAGCCAATTAGAGGTAAAAGTAAAGTTTGATGGCTGAATAGGATTCCCCCACTGCAGCAGCACATGCGCTCAATCTCATGCCATAAAAGACTCATGTCTGTGATGAATTGCACATATTGAACAAAAATATGCAATTAATTGTGTCAAATTCTAAAACATCGCTAAGTTGTGGTGAAGCTTAAAAAACAGATCATGCAAAGAAACCCTACAGGTGCGCGATGACGGACGTGACGGAGGTCAAATCACTGTGTTCCTTAAGTGTGTGTGTCTGTGCATATGCGCATGTGCTTATGTGGAAGGACTCATGGGGAAAGAGGTAACTGAGCTTATTGTTATGCTACGAGCATCATCTTCCATCCTTCACCCAACCAAGTGTCTACCCAGACAGTCTCTACCCCTGCTGCCTCCCCCCCCAGCCCCCCCATCCACCCACACACAGGTTACTGTGGTAACAGTGCATCTCTTCCATCGGTCTAAGTCCTGACGACTGAACACCACACCAGGGTAAAAGCAAAGTGTATCTGCACTGATCTGGCAGTGTTGCAGAGGACGATGATGGCACGGAAGATAAGAGGGACTGTCTCTGTCCAACTGATTTCGTTGTAGTTGGTAAAGGTATTGCTGATACTATTTATTGTTTACACATACCTCTTTCACAGATGATGGACATGGGAAAGTCAAAAGATTATCCAAACTCCAGTCCATGACCACATTCTTCCAATTTTTTTGTAGTAAAAAATGTTGTCACCATATGGGTCTTGACCATCTAGTTGCCGATGTCAGCTTGGAGTTATTGCTATTTTTTTTAAGTGAAAAACTTTGTTTTCCTGTTGGTTAACTTTAGGTTTCATTCATTGTGGGAACTGCTTGAATTTCCATGATATCGAATGAAGTGAAAAGAAAACAGAATGTATCCTGTTCAGTGGGTTTTTGAATGTACATAAACATGCTTATATATTCAAACATGTCACTGTAGAGCATTTCATCACATTCAGAATTCCAGTCCTGTCACTGTTCTGAATGAATCCTCTGTTCTTAATATGATCTGTTAAGATCTATTTTCTTCTCTCCTTTTCCATCTTTTGCCACATTGTCTTGACGTCTATACAAGTACACAACTGCCCTCTGTCTGACCCTCTGCTGTCACTCTGTATGGCTCATAAACCTCCACGCCTCTCAAGCCCCTGCGAGTACCACCATCCGCCGAGCACCACCGTGGGTATGACACCGGCCTTAGCCACTCCAACACAACTGAGTGACCAAACTCAATTACATGTCCCATTTATCTCTGCTGGGGCCGCCTGGCCCTGTGGCTCCAGCGTAAATCTCTGGTCCCAGTCAATAATCTATTCTCCAACTCGTCCAAGGGCCCTCCATTGTCATTAGACATCCGTTTGGCAGAGGAGCGATGAATGAAGGGGGTGGGGGTGGGAAAATACAATAGAAGAGGGAGAAAGTGAAGTGGTGGGAGGTTATAGCGGGCTGAGAAACCAGAGGCCATCCATCTATCGAGTGACTTGTGGTCACAGTCATTATGGATCGTAATGCAACCCAGCATCACACATAACCAGTGTTAAGCCTGAGCAATGCTCTGGCAAAGGTTAGGCTGGGGCCCCCTCCTAGCCTTGTTTACTGGTCTTCAACACAGCTAGATGTAAAGCATGGTCAGGTTTTTAGGGGTTAACATGTGATAGTGATCAAATCTTTGCATTTTTTTCTGTTTCCTTGAGCTGGGATTTCTAAGTTGTACTACTACTCTAAAAGTGGCCTGCTGGCTGAGTAGATATACAGTGTCCTTTACAATACTTCTTGACATAAGTTAAGGCCTCATCTCCATCCACTCAGTGTCCAGCCAGTACAATGATTAATAGACTGAGACAGAGGCAAGAAGGACAAGGACCATCTAGCTCTCTAGCCACCAGACAGATTTGCAATGTTACTCTCAGAAGTTATGAGTGTGCAAACCCCAAAAAGGGTGTCGATGGTAACCAACAGTAGTATCAGATGTCAAACTAAAGATGTCATATTAGATAGATAATTACAGCTGATATAGCAGCGTGGGCTGCTGTTTTGCTCTTCCACAAACTCTAGGCAAAGCTATCTAATTAAACGATGAGAGGGCATATTCATCCTGTTGTCTGAGAGTCCACTGGTGATGGATGGGATAATGAGTTTCCTGAAGAGCAGCAGACTGGGATAATGAGTTTTATCCAGGAGGGGCTCACAGGGTGCTCAAGGAGGACTGCTGCATCCCAAGCTAGGTGACAAACAACTCAAGACACTCAGTCGAGTGTGCCTGCAATTGAGGAAATGGCATCATAACTGTTGGCCAACGCAGCCTATTATTTTGTGTGCCTGGCTGTTAGAAATGAAACTGCCAGACGTGTTGGCATAGCAATCTGTAAAGGCGATCATTCTGCATGATGGTGAGATTGGCCTCTGGTATCATTCGCAGACAGATTAAATGATGGTTCATTCTCAGTGTGTCCTTATGAGTCACTTGCACAAGCCTGCTGTCCCTGTAACAGCTCATCCCCTGTAGAACGCAGGTGGACTTTTTATGATATTGCAGTGAATGGGTTCAAGGTTTTTATCAGCTGCGCATGTGACTATATTTCTTTTATGGTACATCTTCACGTCTCTGTTTTAGTGCTTTACGGTTTGGGTATTTTCCATCTTTTATTCTGGTCTTATGTCTGTTGTTTTTGAGCACTGCAGCTGGCAGAAAACTTTTGGATGTCTACAGTGTGGACTTTGTCAGTCACAGGCACAGCCAGCTTGCTCTGCACTGCCGCAGGCGGTTGAGTAAGATAGGATGAGGCAAAGCTGAGCATGTCTTTACAGTGGTCATAAAGGCACAATGAAGAGACTTCTTACTGCAGCTTTATGTCAGCTGGCAGCTGCTGCCGGTTCCAGCAAGTGCAAGTTACGGACAGGCACAATAAACAAGGGTATGAGAAACAGAGTATGGATTTGTATTTGTATATTTGTGTAAGTGTGCGTATCAGCCTGTGTTAACTTGAGCACATACATGTACTCTGAAAAGCTTATTCACCTTCACACATGGTCTGAGTAGAATTCTGACAAAACAGAGGTGAAATGAAATGGCCACATAAAAAGAAAAATAAGTGCTACAGATGCAGAATAATTTCCAAGAGGATTACTTGTAAGGTATGACTGTCAAACTCCAGAGCTAAGTGGCATGAAAATGCTTCCAAATTAGCAAATTTGTTAAACATTCCCGCAGTTTGTCAGTTTAGGCAGGGCACATGGAATAGCTGCATTCTGCAGACGTCAGTGATCAGGAAAAGTCTGTTTTTGCATTCATTGTGTTCATGTTCTGCTGCGTGCAGGTAATGACAGGAATTCTAATTGTCAATGGTACAGGCTTGATCCTATGCCAATGCAGCGCAGACACATACTGGGGTCTTTTGCAGCCCACCTAATACACATGCATGCATGTTTAAACTCATTTGTCTCCATTCCATGTTGCCATAAGCTCTCAACTCAAATGAATCATTCAAACCAGGTACAGTCGCTGCATCTGGTTGCATTGATAGCTCTCAAAGGGTAACACCTACTCAGTCTGAATAGGGGTTTCTACCCACTCAGCCATTCAAAGTGACTTCCAAAAAACACACTATCATCATAATAATTGTACTTTTACTTAATTTTACTGTCCAGTTTTACATCTACAGATAACAAGTATGGAAACACACAAGTTCTAGAATAGTGAGTCCAAGTGTAACGATCAGATACTGAAGGTAAAAACTGATAAAATTTTAATTATGTACATAATAACAAAAGAACATTATTTTGGAGCTAAGCAGTGCACAACAGCTATCCTAATCACCGAACACGACAATGAAAGTTCACACATGCAGAGATTAATTACACCCCACAAGAGAACAAATGAAACAAAATACAGAGAAAAAAGGATTTCAGCAGAGTTTGTCAGTGAGTGAGGAAAAAAGCCACAGAAACCAAAGTTATCCTTCCCTTTCAAGCCGCAGAGAGAGAGAGAGCATGCCGACTTTTCTCCTGACAATTTTAAGACGTGTGTATTGCAGCTATTGAACTGTGGCAATCAGTGCCTTAAGTAAGCTACACTGCTGGTGTTTATACAACCCTGACCTGTCTGGTAAGAAAGAGATAGAGAAAAAAAAGACGGACAAAGAGAAAAAGCAGTAGAGAGCAAGTGGTAGCTGAAATAATCAATAACTCATACCATTGTGGCCTGGCAGTGCAAATAAAGAAAGGGAAAGCAGATGTATAAAGAAAGAGGTATAGAGAGAAGAAGGAATGTGTTAGTGTCTTGAATTTCTCATATTTATGCCACTAACCACGAAGGCCGACATCATCGATCAGTTTTTGAGGCATTAAGTTTCAGGAACATTTATGTTGAACCTGGGCTGGTCTGAGATCACCAGTGTGCCTCTGAGAAGTCTGGCCTCATTTTGGTATCAATAGGTTGTCAACAAACGGTGGCCACCAAGTTCACTCACAGCCTAAAACTCTCCTGCTGAAATGATGTCTATACAGCTCTGTGGCCATCAGCAGCAGGCTGAGACCACTCACCTGTTAAACAGACACCGTAGAACATGAATATTGATTTGTTAACTGAAGTTGTTGACAGTGCTAGTTATAATTTCACTGCCTTTTTATTTCATTGCCTCATGTCTGCTTATCTTATACTTCAGCTACATCCTGAAATTGCATCATCCTAAGGGGATTAACAGACTCATGATGTTTATAATATCAGTTTCAGTTATAGATTTGTACCTTATCATGCCATGTAGCATCAACTGTTTTTAATGATTTGTTGTCATCTTTTTCATCTCAGCAGCAAATTTCTCTTTCTTACAGCAGGGGTTCTCAAACTTATCACTCAAAGGTCCACAGGTGATTTCTATTCAAAGTCAGAGGTCTGGCGATAACAAAATAACATTTAGTCAGTTAATTAATGTCATATGTCCTGTGATTGTGCCAGCACGAGACCGAGGCAGACAAGACAGCTAGTCTTTATTTAGTTCTAGTCAGACATTGTGGACTAGATTAAATGGGACACATTCTGTATCTGAAGAGCTGATAACAAATTCTCCAGTGTAACGTTAATGTCAGCAGCAACAACATACAACACTCTGTACGGCAGTTAACGTCGCCATGAAAAATGGCAACAATTGGGAAAAAAAACATTAAAAGCACTTACATCTGAAGACAAGATCGCTGTGAACAATGTCCAGCTACACTGTATTTTCAATTTTTAACAATTTATTCATAACATATATATGGCCTATTAATAACACAAGGTCTGAGTTGGGTCCATTGACTGGATGTTAGGTCCATTATCCCTCACAGACCAAGGTCTGGACTCTAAGGAGCCCTGTCTTACAGCATTATTAAACTATTCCAGTATTATTGTGAAGAGTCTGTTTCATGCTTTTTAATCTTTTTACATTGAAGGGATGGAGGATAAAAAATTCCTTGAACAAGTAAAAAAAAGCCAATATAAGCTGTTCTGTCCTAATAGCAAAGCATTCACATCAAGAAAACTCCTTTTTTCATTTGAATGCTCACTTCAGAGAAATCCCACCTGTACTAGATGCAGCTGAATGTATTAGCCAGAGGTAGCTAATGCGCCTATACAGCATCCAAAATCAAACCTGCTTCAACATCATGAATCCCTCTCCACCATTCTTTCTTTAACTACAAAGACACCATGGGGTAGCCTTGGAGCTCACTAATGCATTATCCAAGAACCCATTTTTCTGTACTTTCACTGGCATTTTTGAAATGCATGGAAAGTCAGCGGAGGAGCTGGTGGTGTCAGAAGTTAACCATTAAGATAAAACAGTTAATACTGTCTTTTCCTTGTGTTTACTGAAGAGAATAAACATGCACAAAAAGCCTTTTGGTCCTTCAAACATCTGCTGTTACTAGAAACTCAGTTTTAAAGCGGTGGATGAGTCAATCTTCGTAACAATGGTCCTGATTGATAATTAATTACATCAGTTTCTCTTTATTGTTGTTCTTGTTTAAAGTGATCCACCTGGAGTCATTAAATGTACTCCCCAAAAAAGGGAGTTTGTCCAATCTAGTCACTTTCTTGTATTTACTGCTTTACTTTCTTTTCAGGTAAGGCCTGATTTGTACTGCAATTATGTTATTGATTAGGCCCAGACAACTCCAGCACACTCTGACCCAGCAAATGTACACTGAAGCAGAGATGTACCACTGGAGAACACGTTAAAATACTCAAATTCTGTCATATTATCAGTTTTTATTGACCTGGGACTAGGGTAAGGCTTCATGCTGTTGTCCCATTGTGTTTTCCTCCTGCTGGGGATATAAGTTTAGTTCAGAGTGTTGTCCATCAAGAGTCCAAAGCCATGCATGTACCACAAGCTATCAATTTACTTTGGGTATGCCTTGGATTGGTGTTTTAGGCCAATTATTACAAGGCTGGTAAGGGGTGATGATGGGGTGGTGTGGAGGTACTCTACTTTTGAAACCATAACATTTTTATCTGATCCTGTTTTTTTCCACAAATATGATTGATTGCTGGTGAATGAAGTGAAAAGTCTGTTGTGAGATGTTGTTTCTTTTCTTCTTTGCACGCATGGCCTTAACCTTCAGCAACATTCATGTTACAAGCTCTTCAAGTTATCATTGTATCATGTTTAAAGAGCTGCAACCTGCTTCCTATCCGCAGTGATAACTCACACAACAAGCGTTGCTCACTGCTCTGAGACTTCACATGGCAATGTTCTCAGCCTCAGAGCCAGCTCAAAGGTCAGACTCCTTTAACTTAAGAGATTTCAAGACAAAACAGCATCAGGGCTTTGAGCTGTCCGCTGGCGAAAAAAAAAAAAAAAGACAAGAAATTGAATCTATCAACCTCGTCATCTCATCTTGAAAAACACAGCACCTGCTGTGGAGCTCTGCATTCAAAAGACATCAGAAAGACAAAACGCTGGAGTAGCGTCTTTCTGACAGAATGCCCTCAGGCCTCCAGGGTGTCTGAAAGCGCAGAGAGAGAGAGAGAGAGAGAGAGGAGAGAGGATAGAGGCACTCTTTAGCTGAAAAAGTCAAGTCACTTGGAGAGACAGTGATATAGAACAAAATCTCTTGCCCTTTAAAAAAAGATCTACACGAAGCATACAGTGTTCGTGACATGAGTGGTAGATAACCATTGTAGCAGTGCATGTGTTTCATACCTTTGCTTCATGGAAACTTCACACTGGTCTGCAAAGTTTTAGGCCAATTTAGGGGTCTGCAATTCTATTCACTGAGATTGAGTCCGGACTTGCTTGCAAAATATATTATAATTCAGTCAAATTTACATGCATTAACCCAAAACTAGGTTTATTTAAACCTATAAGAACTAATTTTTTGGCCACTTGGGGGAAACAAACAATAGCCACAACACTGACAATTATCTTTTGAAATGATGGCAAACCTGTTATCAAACAGTTGCCCATTTACGAATTCAGAAGATATGAAGCACAATTGCGATTCATGAGTCTTGTTTCTGGCCACATGGTGAATATAAGTCAAATATTCTGTCGTTTTAGCTCTGCTTTGGTCACCACCACCTCCTGAGAAAAAATATATGGCTCGTTAGCTGCTAAATGCTTCACTATGTTCACCAGCTTGTAGCTTACTCTACCTGTCTGCTGGGCAGGTAGTGCACAGTGAGGTTTTAGAGCCATAAACAGCTGCCTGCTGTGGCTGGAAAAAATGCTCCCGTTGCACTGGGAGTGAAGTAAAGCAGCACCATTCCAGAGCTGAAAATCTGAGCTGAAAAACCCCATAAAGCTCCATAAAACTGCAGTTGGCTGATCATTCTCTGTTGGTTCAGCACAACAAGTAACCTACTTCACACAAGATGAGAATCATGACTAAAATCAAAGAAGTGGGTTAAAGAACAGAAATGTCTGTATCTACATATAAACGTGGTTACAGGCTATAAACCATCTCTGGTATGAGATGCTGACCTGCTGATGCTGATCCATGGAGAGATGAACACATAGGGCTGCAGAGCTGACAGGGATAGGGAATTAAAACCCAGAAAGAGATTTCTAGCCAGCGCATGGTGTCCCACAGGTGCAGGGATCTGCTCATATCACACATACATACACTATGTGTGTTTCACTAGAGAAAATAAAGAACCTTGCAGCTCATCCAATAACACTGGAGATTTGTTACTTTAATTGTTACCATGCGTCAGTGAGGGGTTAGCAGGGCGACACAGATGGGCCAGATTTATTGGAACAAATTGGGAAGATGTGGACCCTGCAGTATATAGATGACTTTTAGTAGTTCACGCCTCTCCCTTTTGTTTTTACCGGTGAAATAATATATTTCATTGTAATGTCATTGAAAAAAATGTGATGACATGTTGAGAAAGTAGAGGTTAGATTTGCAATAATTAGAGCATTGTTGAAGGCAGGGCTGAGTTATGTTTGTGTGTGCATGTGTGTATGGGCAGAAGTGATATGTGGGTGTGTTATATTGTGTGACACTGGACAGGTCATTGTATGGAGTAAGCAATGTGGAATGTGTGGGGGAGAGAAAGAAAAGTAAATAATATTATTGTTATAGTTATAATAGATATATGCTTAAAAATTAAGTATGTGATGTATACATGTAGATAAGATTTTCCTCTGCTTATTATTACTCTTCATGGCAATGCTTCAAGCCTAGAGGAGGGCGCTGGCTCATGTGCAGGCCTCTTCCCATCTTGAGACACTCCCAGACCCTTTGTCTGCTGAAAAGTGGCACATTTTGTTTTCTTTATTTTGATAGTGGTGTTTTTTTTTGATTATGTTATTTATTTTATTTTTGGAGAAGAGGAACTAAGGGCCACCTGTGACCAAACAGAGGCCAGTCGTAACCATTCCCCAGGGCCAAAATCAAAAAAAACGATAGGTAATGATAATAATAGGGTTGGTGATTAAGCCTATGTTGTTGTGTATTGTGCGTGTATTGATGGGCTGTGATTACTGTATTTGTTTAGAGGTGCAGTCCCAACCTGTGGTCAGATTGAACAATGAATGGGTTGGAGCTTTCTTGTAAAAGGTGCATGGTGTTTCTGTTGAGAGCAGTGATTTTTTTGCTTTTTATGATTATATGCTCTATGAGGAGGTTGATATAATGATTGATGCGCAGTGAATTGATAGTTGTCCATTTCAGAAGATTTGTTTACTTGTTCTTGTTCTTATTCTGGGTTTTCGGCAGTCTAGCCATGACTTGCATTGCTGCCTCTGTGGTTTAAGACTATATTGTACTATACCGTTTTATTTGTCTAACAACTCAGGTTCCACCTCTGACTGAGAAGATACAATCATGGTTCAGAATAACGGGCGGCACCTGGGGTGGCCGAGCGGTTCCTTTACAGTGTTGGTGTTGACTTTGTGTTTTTGACTTTGCACCAGGCTGTCAGAGTTGTAGACAACCCTGTTTTGTTTTTTTCAGTGAAAAATGGTATTTTCAGTGAACGGATAGAGAGGGAGACAGTGGGCATCATTGTCTGGTTCCCCCGTGAAATGTAAAACTTGAGGTTTTAATAGCAACTGTGGCACTTGTAAATGGTGCAACTCATTTGTAATGAAACTGCACTGTGTGGCTCCTTGCTTGAAACTTCCTCTCCAGTAATGACTTTCTCAGCAGTCTTAAATGTATTAGATATCTGGATATCACACTAAACTTATGGGATTTTTTTTTTTTTTACAATCTGCTCCCTTGGCTACGTATATAAAATGTCTAATTAACTTGAAAACCATATTTTCCTAACAATATCCTATAACGAGGGCCAGAGATTTCTTTTGTTTTTCTTTTTTTAATCCTCATTCCATTAAGTTTTAATTAACACAACTAGGATTCAGTGTCCTTTAATGACATCGCTTTGAGGAGATGTTCATGCTCATTAACGATCAATAACTCTCAAAATGAAAAACCAGCATTGGCATAGGCACATAGCGAGAAGGTGTGCATGAATGTTGTTTCTAATAATTTCCTCTTTAAAATGTTGTTTTGGAACAGGGAGAGAGATAGAAATCAGACAGAGGAGGAGACTGATAGCAAGTGAGAAACCATCAGATAAGAACAAATACCAGAACTTGTTTGGTTACTGCAGAGGTTTTCCATTGAATTAGGGTGAAACTTTTGCTGGTACAGTAGAGCTTCAAAATGGATAACTGTGCCACCGTTCACATCTGAAGACACAAACTCTGACTATGACGATCTAAATGACATGTTATTGGCACAGTAAAGATACTCCTGGTCCTGACAAGCACACTCTCTGCGTTGGTCTCATCTGGAAATGTCTACATGCTCAGTGAAAAGACAATCAATATTTTCCCAAACATTCATGCTCCTTTGCTCTCTTGAGCAAAATGACACACGACAGTTGCTGCAGCAGATAGGTTTAAACTGATTTTCACACGGATTTGATACGCCCATGCATCCAAACACTGGTGTGTTTTCTGCTGCAAGAATTAAATGTGCTCTGCTTGCAACAAGCAACACTAAGAAAATCAGTTACGGAGCGAGAAAGAGAAGAAATAGAGAGAGAGAGAAAACCGTATTGCTTGTTGATTATGCCTCAAGTTCAAACGGGTAAGTAAATAAGAGCAATGTTTCAAATACACTGAGCTTGATTTGCAAATTTTATATATATATATATACGTATTTCCCCCAGTAATCCCCCCAGATTTGTTATGTGATTCCCACTATGTTTTTTTTTTAATATTAAACAACTGCAAATTGTGTCCCACCTTCCTACTGCAGCACTGGAGCAACTGGATCACGATAAGAAGGCCAAGTATCTTTGTATAGTCCCGGTGATGTAAACTCATGACTTTGGCCCAGTTTAAGGGCTAAGAGTGACAATCATGAGGCCATGTATTCTAATAGCTGTCCGTGTGCTGACAGAATCAGGCTGCCCATTCCCCTCACCACTGTGTGGACCCTTGATCCTGAGAAGCATTCATATTCACAGGGCACGTACAATCGCTGCAATTACTTTTTTTTTTCACATACAAAATTAGTCAAGTTAGCTAATTCTGTGCAAAGACAGCATTTGCAGAGGTAGACACCCAAAGGCAATTTTGTGCTTTAGTAGCGAGACATACTAGATGTCATTGTTGCTGTTAGCAATAATAGTGGTACTGCAAGGGCCACATTGATGAAAAGACTAATGCCTCTCACTATGATGCAGACTATGGGCAACTTTGGCTTTTTGCCATATGCTTATTGCTTATTGTTTCTTTCATGTAATTTAAAACAATTTTAGATTTTTGGTTGTATAAGTGGTTCACAGTCAGGACAGACCATAGACGGTATTAAACATGGACAAAGTCTCCATGACATCACCCACAGGTTTCTGATGTGAAGCTCATTGTGAAGCTCGGCGACAGTGGCTCCAGCCGTCAGCCTCTTGGTAATGCCTGACTCACCAAGCTTTATGCTAATCCAAAAGCGGGCAAAGAGGTGGAGTATAGGTGAAGCTGAGGCGGGCCGAATGAAGCCTGGTTGCTGAAACGTAACAGCTTTGAGCTGTCACTCAAAGCAGCCATGCCCATAATTATGCATAATTTAAGCCTTGATAAAATTTAAATGAGCGAGTAACATGAAAATTCAACTCCATACGGATGTTATCAATGTGGACATTAGCTATAGTGACTAAAACCATTTCAATATGGGGGTCTATGGGGATTGGCTCACTTTTGGAGCCAATCCCCAATTTTTAGCACTTCCATGTTGGCTTCACTTCTCGGCCCCGGAGGTTGCAGCTCGGGCTTTTGCAAATGCTGTTTTCCAGCAGCCTTACATTCACATGAGACGAGTGAATAAGTACACACTTTGTACTTAAAAAAGGCTTTAGTCAATACTTCAGTCAGTCCGACTCAAAAGAGCAACACTATAATATATAATTAACCGTATAGCGTTTCCTTTAATGCGTGGATTTTCTTAAAGATCAACAGAGATGTAACTCTACCTGCAGGAGCTCAGCACTTAATAATAATACTGTGTAGTTATACTACACAGTACTACTGTGCAGTTTGTCCACACTACACCATCCAAGCTTCCCTGTGATGTAATTGTCCTGAATGTTGCATATTCTTGAATATATTTTCCATCTTCCTTTACTGTATGTCTGTCCATCTGTCTACGTGTTGCCCTCCTTCCCTCTTAGGAGATGGTAATGGGATCTTAGCAGAAGTCTGATTAAAAGGACACTTCCTCCTTGGAGACCACCCGACAGTTTCCCTTTTTTCTTCCCCTCTCTTCCTCAGAGGCGAGCGTCAGAAACCTTGGGTATGGGAACAGAAGGGCCTGATAGCAGACTCATGCGGTGCAAGCTAATTAAATTAAGCCTCCTTTAATAAAAGAGGAAGTGAACTTAATGCTTTTATCCCAACTCCGCCATCAAAGGAAGAGGAAAAATGAGGCAGCAAAGGGGAAAACACACAACCTGAAGATATGAATTTCTTCCTGTTACGTTACATTCACGCTACCCCTGAGCTACATTCAACCTCGTGCAGGGAAAAAAAGAAAAAAAGAAGAGGAAGAAGTAAATTGTTTTTAAAGAGTGAAAGAGTTCATGAAGACCAGAACTCTTAAGAAACCATTACAAACTTTTTCCCTCTTGCGGCTCGGGGTTGTCTTTGTAGTTACAATTATTTCTGCATGTGTTTGAAACTCATGTGCATCACATAGTCCTGCCTTGTGTGTGAGTGTGTTTGCTCTGGAGTGATTGAGAATGAATGTGTTGGAAGTACTTCTCCACCCTTATGTCACCAGAGCACACTAAATCCTGGTTGCTTTAATTACAGCTCAATGATGTCTGCACACTTGAGACTTCCTAGCAGTTACTGCTGAGAAAACCATGGTTGATGAGTTTGTGTAAGGAGCTGATTTTTTAGCATTTCTTGACAAAGAATTCCAGACTAAATATGTAATGAAGTTGGACACCTAGTAGAAATCCTTTAATCTTAGTAGCCAAGAAGAAAATAGAATTTGGGGCTGTGGTGGCATGAAGGGTAGATAAAATGACATATGGCTGGAAGAATTCAATGTATTCATTGTAGTACAGGGGGAAATGCCCCTTTAACCTGTAGCTGGGAGAACTTGAAGTACGTCCTTCAACACTTGGCAGTTTGCTTTCATATTCTGAATCCTTTCAGTGAAGCAAAAGGCTTCTGGACTTAAGTATGAGTCCACTGCTTTCCATATCAGGGAAGGAGGAAATGAAAGGTATTGGAGTGGGCCAAAGGCCAGAAGGAGGAAGCCGAAGGGATTATCATAAATTTACATGATCAAACTCTCTGCTTGATGTGCAGTAAGTTTGGAAATCTGTGAGGCAACAAGTCTAATACAGAGGTACGTCTCAAATGTAAGTGTGTGCCAGAGGATAATCAATCAACAGGGTTTGATGTCCATCTAACAAACAATCTAAAGTTAAAACCCTTTTTTTTTTTTTTTTTTTTGCATGTTATTGAGGCAAATCCTGCAGAATGCATGTCTTGGTCTACAGTAGCAGGTCAGTGGGAGATGTTTGACATTGGCCATAAGGAAGAGAAGGAAGTGCTGCTCTGCTTTGGTTCAACAGGCCAAAGACAGAGAACGAGAGAGTAGCAGGGAGACAGAGAAAGAGGAGAAAAAGAGCCTCTCCTCTCATCCTCATTATGTAAACGAGGTGCATGACTGTTCAGTGGGTCCCTCGAGAGTTAATTACCAGTGGCTTCTCAGCCTAATTGGCTGAAACTGAAGAATTTGCCATTTCTTATTCCCATGCTCACTCTTCCCTACCCCCTCTCTCTCTCTTATTTTGTCTTTTTCTTTCTTTTTCCCTCTCTCTCTCTCACACAAGCACATTTCCCTCTCCTGCGTTTCAACCTGTTTTCTTGTTTTTCTCTTCTCTCCCTCCTCAGTGTCGGCCTTCCAGCTTAGCTTCATGCCAGCTGAAAATCTGGCACTGATGCTTAATTTGAGCATCTGCTCCAGCTGGCAGTGGATAAGCAGATTTTTACATTGCTAATTCCAGCTATTTGGCTAAACTAATCACTACTGGATAAAGAAGAGAAACAGGGGCTGAGAGTTGCCCATCACTTAGAAACAAAAAAAAAAGAGATAGTGAGAGCTGGCATCTCATCTGTTTCTAAATTGATGTAAATTAAATTCAAAAAGACAGGGATAACAAGTTTGAAGTATATGAAAGTGGGCAATACTGTGAGAAAATATTAATAAAACAGGGCAGGAAAAAAGAGGAACCGAGGGATCCAGAAGGCTTTGATTTTCATAGGACAGGGCAAAGTAACCAAAAGCTATTTTGGACAACGACGTGCAAAAATAAATACGCATACGCTCTCTCTCCCTCTCTTTACTCCAAATTTATTTGATGTGTCTTTGCCAGTCATTAAAGTTAATACATTCATCCAGATCCTGCAGCTGCAACTATCATATTCAAGGCTGACAGGCCTAGTGCATTGTGACAGCCAACCTCAGTCTGGTCTACTGAAATTTGAATGAGGTCCCGAGCTTTAGCCAGATGTTTCCAGGCTGCTTTAGAAGGGAAAGACTTTTGACCAGGTAATACAAGTTCAATATTGAGCATTTTTAAGATGACAAACTTGGTATTTGTATGGTGAAAAATCACACAGCAGAGGACGAAATATCCTGAAGTTGTAACAATGCAGAATCCTACATTTCCCATAATGTTAAGTTCAGCAAAGTATCATTTTTTATTTTTTTTTACTTTTGTGAGGCTCAGGCCAACCGCCATTAGCTGCTTGATGACCAAACTGTCCAGCAATAAAACTGAAAATAACAGCTTTAAGGATTTATCTGCTTTTCTTTCAGATTTTGGAAGATAAATGCTAAAAACTGTAAGAGAAAATAAACAAACTAAACAAACTAAATCTCAAGTAATGTAAAGTTTGTTGCAGAGGGCCAAACATGTAATTTTGAAAAGTCCGTCTTGTGGCATTTTGCCAGAATAAGGGGGAACAAAAGTCACAAGCTGAACTGTACGAGGCACGTTGGCCACAAGGAAGCCCTGACAAAAATCACCTTACAGTGGAATTATCAGGTTTTCATGTGACAGCAGGTGTATACAGCCTGCTTCACAGGCATAACTGGTTGGTCGAGGTCGTTCAAGCACTACTGATGCTTTAGACAAACAATTCAGTCAGCTGACAGCTATTAGCAACTAGCAGCATCTGTGATTTCCTCTGTTAGATTTCATTTCCCCTCATGTTTTTTTTCTAATCATTTTGTTTTATAGGCATAATATAAGGTTATTTACCACTGTTGCCATTCCTCCTCCAGATGCTGTCATCATAATATGGCATATATTAGGCTATTCTATATGATTTATGAACAGTGCGTATGTTCAGTGCCAATGGAGGAAGTACTGTAGTGTGAGGTAAAAAATAAAGGTGACAGGTTATGTTTTCATTAGTTAGGACAGGTACTGGAGGTGGAGCATGGATCAGAGGCAGAACAGCTCAACAACCACACAAAAATGTGTAAAATAGGAAACTACATTTAAAATGAAAGCACACCAGAGCCTAACTGATAAATGTTCAGGAAAACACAGAATTAAATTGGAAGTCAGTCAATTTGATGTCCTTCCATTTGTTAGAGAAAACAGACAGTCAGAAAAACACTGAGGGACTTAACAGCACTTTTGTATTGTACTGTATAAACAGTGATCAGGCCCCGGCAGTAGTGTGGACAAAATATGATTAGCTGTGCTTGTAGTTCAAAGGCCCAGCACAAATTGTAGTTGCTCTGTGCAGGCATATCTGTCCCTTCACAGCTGTGTTTTTAAAGATAACCACCATATTCAACATGCGCTGCGCAGAAATACTATTTATTCAGTGTAATGAGCAGATATTAAAGAGAAAATGAGAAACCATGAAAACAGAGGGACTCGGAAGAAAAGAATGACAGAAAAATAATAATGATAAAGGTAGAATAAAGAGAAAAAATAAAGACATTAAGCACATGAAAGCGGGAGTTTTTTTTTTTTTTTTCTTTTCTAAGAAATGTCATTAGCAACTTTCTTTCTGTCCTGAAAGTGTCAGTGTCTAAACTATGGAACAGTTCCATTCACACTCTTCTTTTTCACAGCATACTTAATACAAATTAGTCTTGCGAGCAGGCTGACGGTATTCACTCTTGACATAGAAACTGATGCCGAAATGTTTTTTTGTATGAAAAGTTAGACGACCTGCGTGCAGCTGGAAAGGATGAAGTGAAGCGCAAAGAACGTCACAGTCGATTGTCACAACCTGAAAACTCCTTCAGCGACATTTCTAGGAAGAATATATTTCAAGAGTGGAGGATAACCTTGCCGGTTTACAGCGTATTTTGACATCCGAGCAATAAGACTTGGTTGGGACCAGTGAAGGTCAGATTAGCCTGATCATATCAATATTGATCGGATGTATTTCTATTCATTCTGGCTGGTGTGAAGATCATGAGCTCAACCCTAAACCTGCAGCAAATACGTTCTAATTTAAGAATCTGTTTAGAGTGAAGTGAGGCAGAAAATGCAGTAATACTTCATAGTGATAACAAATTACAGAAGTAAATCATAATGATGCAGAATTAATAATATGTTGTGAAATGTTTGTCCTATTTGTCCTGAATGTCACAAACTATTTTATTTTTCCAAAAACATAAACATCTACTTTTGCTGTAAATACAATAAAGAATGAAAAAATATTAGTAAACAATAAAATTATGCAGACGTTGTTGTCATGTGTGTAATTTCTAATGTTTTCTTGGAGTCATCTATTTTCCCTGATGTAGAATAAACCATGCTTAATATGTGTTTGCTGTCTTTTAAATGTGGATTCCACACAGATTTTTATCAATTCTTACTCGATCTATGATTCCCGTTACATTAAGGAAAGTAAAATAAAAGTGACTCACACAGGCGAGGTAGATCTAGATAATACCTATCTTGTTATGTTTATTTGCATAGCCCCAAATCACATTAAATGTCTCTCTAAATAAAATGAAAAATCCAAACTGTGTGAAACTTCAGGAGAGGTTTCATTGAAATGGCTCCTCTAATTTTGTCATCAGACTGGAGTTTAGTTATGTTCCATCAGAGCAGATATTTGACAGTCGTACAAGAGGAAGATGAATGAGATTTATCTTCTCTGACTAAATGTCTTGCCAGCCCTGACTAAGTATTCCCTCCCGTTATCTTTCTCCTCTCTTCCGATGGTTTTTACTCTCTCAGTCCTTCCTGTTTCTCGCTCATTGCAAACAGTGTCACCTGAGTGGAGGGTGCTGGTGGTGGCATTTAGGAAACAGCTGCTTACCTCCCACTTTCCTCACCCTGCGCCCATTACAGTGATTATCAGTACTGTCACTCAGAGCACCCGCCGCACCCCCCAATCCCGCTGTCCCACCCTCCTGTGGCCTGGAGGGCTGTGCTGATAGACGGATCCGGCGCTCCCGTGAGATGGAGGGAAGCGGAGGGAGATGGTGGCAGGAAGAGGAAGCTTTTCAACACCTCAACAGGAAAGAAAAGCAACAAGGCAGCAGGAGAGAGAAACCATTACTGCCACTCTCTGCTGGTGTTCTTCTGGGGGATACATGTGATATGGATGAGGTCCACTGAGCTCTGGGAGGAAAAGGTGGTTGTATGTTGTCAGCGAGTGTCTGCTGAGATAAACAACTAAAAAAGATCACGCAGAGTGAACAACTAGTCGCACACTGTGAGCAAATATTTTACATGTAATGTTTGTCTTACATTTTTAAAGCTATGTTCCTCTGTGCTCAGCTCAAAATGTTTATGATGGCCACGTTTTAAACCAAACCACTTCTTTTTAGCATTCACCAAGCTGCTCACATGGGTATCAATCAATCAGTGGCCTGGACACGCTTCATGAAACATGAATGAGTTTGAGAGAATGAGAGAAATTTTTTTTGAAAAATGTGCGTAAGGCCACATGAGTGCAAGTGTCAGCTGAACGAGAGAGAGGGGAGCAAAGTCAAATTTTTCTGAACAAATAAATGAAAATATTTTACTGCCAGTGGAATGATCAGCTTTACTCTGCCCATTTGCAAAATACAAGCCTTTGTTGAAAGAAAAATTCAACTCAACTATGTGCGGTGGAAAAAGGGGAAATGATCTCAGTGGAAGTCTCTGCAGAGATCTTGTTTTAACATTTTTAGAGAAAGAGCACTGGGAGGGGAACGTAACCAAATAAATGCCAACATTAATGTAACTCAAATATTAATAAAATATTGATTTTTAAGGGCAAGACATTAGGTATTAGGTGTGAGGCCCATCTGCGCTGTCTGCAGAGCAATTCTTTACATTACCTTTTTAGTTTAAAACATACTGAAACCTCACAGAGAGGAAAGAAGTAGCCTCTTTTAAAACATGCTTCAGTGCATCATTAACCCATGTCTCTGGACCAACGAGTGAGAACCAGAGACTGGGGCCGCTAAAATAAAGGGCCATCCCAAAACCTTTGATCTTTAGTTCTGCTTATGCCATTAGTGAGGAGAGCCACACACAGTGGCTCGCTGCCAGGAGTTTGTTAGATCTAGCTAACGAGGAAGGCTCAGGTAGTCCTAATAGAATCTTTCCTGCTCTTATCTGTATTGACTTCAAACAGTGTGGACTGAATGGGAAACAATCTGGGCCTGACTTTGAGGGTGAGGTTGAAGAATTCTTATGGGTTTGGGCTTTTCTACCGGCAGGGCTACAAAGCTCCTACTACACTGCGGCAGATCAAAGTTAATTCCCCTCTTAATTAAGCTGAAATTGGATGAGAGCAGGCAGGGACTAGCTTTTGTTTTCCTTTGTGCCAGCAAACATTACAAGCTGTACATCTGAATGTGTGTGTGTGTGTGTGTGTGTGTGTGTGTGTGTGTGTGCGCGCATGCATGAGGGAATGATTTCTTGTATCTGTACCCATAACCGTAGTTGTTAGTGCGCCCATGCCCACTTGTGTGTGTGTGTGTGTGTGTTAGAGCTGGTTGTTCTCTCTCTCTCCTGACGGCCAATCTGCCTGCATGTGGCCCGGCGTTAGCGCAGCGGTGCTCCGTAATGAGACTCCTTCTGCCGCTCTCTTTTTCATGGCCATGTCCATGTGTTGTGATGCTAATGAGCCCTTGCTACCAAAAACACCCCCCCTTAATTGTCCTCTTTGATCTACCACTAATTCTGCTAATTAGGAGCCCAACTTTCAAAGTTAAACGTTTTGCTTGCACCTCCAAGAGTGCCCCTGTATGTTTGTGCGTGTGTGTGTGTGTGCGTGTGTGTGTGTGCACAAGGGAAAACTAAATAAAATTGCATAAAGAGAAGGAAATTGTCATCCTTTTTCCCATAGGTCCCTCTGTGAACTATAGGCCTGAGTTATGCTGGGCGAGTATGGTTGCAGGGCATGCAAAGAGAATGCATTCACCTGCCATGCAGCATTCATTACAATAGCTACATTATCAGCCAACACCCAAACACACACACATACACAATACAATGCATCTGCAAACATGTCTTGCATCATGCTCCAAACAGATGTAAAGGCTTAAAGTCTTCTTCAGCCCAGCCTGATTACCACAGATGCCTCAGTTTGCATCTGTCTGCACAAACACATGTGTACATACACAAACAGATTAATGTGCTGTATGAGCAAGTTCAGATCAGAGCAGACATTCACTGGCATAATTGGAAGGACACATCTAGCAAAGCATATTCTTTGCCCACCAAATTGTTGGCTCTGCCGCCTCACACGTTGCACAATTACGCAATAAGCTTTGCAAACCATCCAAAATGAGCACAATTACACCATGAGTAATCAGATAAAGGCATTTAGCTTTAGTTAAAAAGTTCTAAGGATACTCAATCAGGGTAATCCCTTCAGAATCCATGGAAAATTAACTGTTTTTTAAACGTTGCCTTTAATATGTTTAGTACTCTATTAATAGGCGTGGATTTTTGTATCCTTAAAGATCCAGATAGCATCCCTACCGGATTTCACACTCATGTTAAAATAATTTTGATCAAAGGGGCTTTGGAGGTAATGCTGTGAAGAAATTTCTGGCATAACCACAAACCGCTCCACAATTTGTCTGGTCAAGTTGCTTTCACGCTTCTTTTTAAAGGCCTTTGGCTGCCCTGGCACAGGAACAGGGATCCAGCTACCTTCAGGGTACTTCTTTGTGAACTTACTGACCACAAGCACATATGCACTGAAAGTATACATGAGCACCGGGAAACTCACATACAGTAGATCAAATACACACACGTGTGAAGCTGCCCTCTGTGGCCAGAGTCAGTTCTGGCCAGCAGTGTTGTCTCTGATCCATATGTATGAGGAAGGAGACAGAACTGAGCACAATCAGTGGGCATGTCAGTGCAGCAGCCTGCCCTGAAAACAACTGACACATCTCTATCTCGCTGACGAGAGTCAACACACTCAAAAAGAGGGCAGCTGGATATTGTCCAAAGCCATTGTCAACGTTCTTTAGAGCTCATATTATGAAATGTGAGGAGGGCTGAAAGTGTGCCGCGCAACATCCTGCTGCATTTGTGAGACAAATGTCATTTAGATAAAGACTTAATTGAGGAAACTACAGTGACACTTAAACTCCAGTTAGTACAAGGCCAAATGAAGTGGTTTACACTTAATTAACAGGGAGCGAATTCCCGAAGAACACAAGTGGCCCTAACCTGCATTCGGAGTCACAAAGGGACTCAGCTTTATTGGTTTCTGCGAGTAATCAATATTAATCAGTGGCAAAATAGAAAAAAAAGGGAAAGAAAAACAAGAGACGGGCTTAAGGTCTCACTCCACTTACTATAAACAGCCCATGGTCACTTCTCATCCCTATCAAACTGAATTGTGATTAGCTACAGGCTCCAGATAAAGCAAAATGAGCAATTAATAGTGTGGTCAGCCCACAGAGAGAATTCTGGCTGCACTTCATCAGCACATCGATTGTTAGTTGTACTACAGAAGATTTTTTTTCCAAACAAGAAACATCAGTCTGTTAAAAAAAAAAAAAAAAAGAAAGAAATACCTAAGACAGCATGCTTACTTTGCAGAGGCTGCATGTTACGGTGCCCAAACCAAGAAGGTGAATGTATTTGCTTTGCCTCTCAACAACACGCGCAGAACTGGCAGGAAAAAAAAAATCTACAAATAAACTCCTCTGAGAGGTTGAAGCAACACTGACGCTCCAAGGAAAGAGAACGAACGAAAGGAAGAGCAAAATTGTGGTTAGGAGTGTTGCAGGGAGTCGATATCTTTCCAGATTTGAGAATACTAATAATGTGGAGAGGAGAGGAGAGGAGAGGAGAGGAGCTGCAGCCTGACACTGCACAGCCAGGGGATCCCATGCCAATCGGAGCATGGCCTTTTAGCCGAACGCTCTGTCAGAGATGCCAGTTTGACGGACGATGCCGGCGCAAGTGACATTTCTCCAGGGTAGGAAAGAGGGGACAAAAGTGTGAGACATCACAGGTTGTTAAAGAGAAAGAGGCTAAAAAGCACAGAAAGCATCCATAAGCATAAAGGAGTGAGGGTAAGATGGTTATTTTTGAGTCAATTTTGTGTCATTTCCCCAGGTGTGAAGTGTACCAAAATGTCCTATTCTTGTGGAAGTGGTGCAATTTTACTTAACATGTTCTTGCGGATTTGAAAAATTCAGTGTGTCTGAGTGCTTATAAAATGCCCTCAAATACATGTGTACAATTCTCTTAAATGTCAATTAGATTTAAACCTTTTTAAAGATCAGAGGGCACAGAATTTAAAACAGATCAATAAAAAGTGTAAAAAAGAAGTAGGTCAGTACTGTGTGTAATGGGCGAATTTAAAATAAAGTGAAGTTTAATGCAACATCAAATCAATCAAAGCGTGTTTTATTAATAATAACAACACTGACAAAAAGATAGTAATTGGTATGAGACTATAAATTTAAACAGGCTTCATCCACTGCTACCCAAGCCTGGTTTGTGATTTCTTGCAGTGAGGCTGAATTTGCCTCATCTTACCTGCGAGGGTGTTAAACAAACGAGAGAGGAGATCAGAGGTGAGGGGAGGGGAAGGGAGAGCTTGTTTATTGGCTCGGAGCTCATTAGCATCACACCCATTAGCGTCCTGCCAGCTTCGCTGCCCCTCTCCGTCACTCAATCCTCTGAGACAGACTGGCTGTCAGTGCAGAGAGGCGGCCAACATGCCCCACAGAACAAACACACCCACTGCCAATTTTTGCTCGGTCTTTATTTATCCATTTGTCGTCTGTCTGTGTCTCAAGTATAAAGGACAGGTAAACAGATGGACGAGAGCATTGTAGCAAGATGGGCCATGCCAATGGATGAATTGCAAACATCCATTGTTACAAAAATCAACCACAATCATGGACTGGAAGGTCCTTTACATGAAGGCTGTTATAATGGTTTGGCAGGCAGACTGACCTATTCATTAGAAAAAAAACTAGACTTCAAATTCAGTCGTCTGAATATGTTGACTCCCCTCACATTTCTGCCCCGTGATCCTTATTTTGTCATGCTGCCAGAAGCTTCAACATTTTTAATATAACACCTTCAACCAATAACCACTGGTTTGTGATTACTTGTGTTCATAGGCTGCGATTACAGTCATTACCGTGTTGTCAAAATTCGGAGCTGAGGCAGTAAGAAAGAGAAGGCGGCGGTGGTGAAGCCTTGTACAGATGCATTAAAGCAGATTTTGAAGAGAATTACAGGAACAGCGTCTACGTTTGGATACTTGTTATTACTTTACCTGTTAGCATAATGGGTTTTGCCAAGGGGAACCAAACATTGCCCCCCCCCCCCCCCCCCCCCAAAAAAAAATTAGGTTTCTATTTCTGCCTTCCATCCACTCAAAGCCTGAACTGTAAACTACTGAAAATTAATCTTTTCAAAAATGGTACAGTATAACTGGCATGTGATTATGAGAATCTTGACTTTCTGGCACACTTGGTTCTTCTCATCAGGGTTGGGCTGGGAACAAAACGCAGGCCTGGCAATTTTTGTCTGGATTGGCCCCATTTTTCCCCAGTAGACAAAGTTATGAGTTGCATAAAGCAATATCAGGCTACTTCATATTGCCTAAGCAGTACATATCAAGTTGGCAGTAGAGGGAATCTGTAGTGACAGAGTTAACACTTTTGACTTGAACTCTGCTCTTTCTGCCTTGATTTCATTCAGTTATTTCCTGCTTAACCTCTGACATTACATGGATGCATGGATCCATTTGAAGGGTTGACGACAGGTGGTACCACTTCCTGCACCTGTCTTACAGTGCATGCCGCTTATTGACAATTTTGGGACTGTGCCCATTTGACATTTGCCAGTATTGCCAGCACAAGCCTGCTTCATTCATCCTATAACCAGCCTATGCCCACTAGCAGAAATACATCCACTATTGTTTGGCTTGGTTTCACAACATCATCTGAAAAAGCACAAGTAAAGTGCAGAGTGTTAACGCTACTGACCGACTCAGGAACGCTCCTTACAGCTCATAACTAAGAAGGAAAATGCTGGCTCTTGGGGTTCAGTCATCCTGCATTCATTACATCCCTTGAATTAAACCACATGCATGTGAGTCTATGTTGTTTTCCTCACTGCCTTGCATGTGTTTGTCTTTTTGTGCATTATTTACAGCTCATTATGGATAATGACTTGCCTCAGAATGAACCTTCCTTCCTGCTTTCCCCCTCTCTCCAACGTCTGACCTCTGAACTTTTTGCAGCATCTCCCTCTCTCTTGTTCAGATGGGCCTAATGACTGCTTTGTCACGCCGCTTGTTCCAGCTACAGAAAGTCAGTCTGGGAAATGATGGGGCAGATGGTAGGTGGGACGAGGAGGAGAAATGACAATACATCCTATGGACCATCCCCTCCTTGCAGCCAATCTGATGTCTTGGACCAAATCACATGTAACCTGTGCATAATGTGTGTACCTTATATGTGTATCAGTGTAGGTGTGTACATAAACATACAGTAGATGTGGTGTGATCAAAGCCCACTACAATATGTCGTGTGTTTTTGTGAATTGCTGCTTTCAAAGCTCACATGCATTTGACTCCAAACAATGGAAATGTTATCTTGGTGACTCACATCAAAGTATCAAAGGCAACCTACACGCACATGCACACTTTCCCTGCTCCATACTTCCCTTCTTTAGTGTTAACAGCAGAGTTGTGATTACCACAGCAGAAGGAGATGGCAGGGGAATAAAGGTAAGAAACAGGCACTGGCATGGAAGAGTGAGATCTGGGCTCTGGCTGGTTTCAGCCGCCTGTTTTCATCCAAGAGGATTTTTTCAGAGGGTGGACAGTCTACCTTACACCAGATGGCTACAAAGAACCAGCAGACCAATTTGTGTTACAAATTTGCTGAATAAGGAGAGACGTAGGCTGCATCAGGCCAAGTTTGACGACAGCCATAGACCATTGAGGAGTTCTGAGGATTTCATATCAGTTTGAAGAGCATGAGCTACATGCAGTTTACTGACTGTTGAAACAGGCTGGACTGTTTGTTGCAGTGGTGAAGAAGTACTCATATCTTTTACTTAAGTTAAAGTATTATTACCACTTTGTCAAAATACTCTGTACAGTACATTCAAGATTAACCTTAAATAAAAGCATTAACAGCAAAATATCCTTAATGTCTTCAAGTACTTGATCCTTTTCAGAGAATTATATTGTTGCATCTACCGTATCATTGGAATACTACTACTGATGTTTTAACATGTAAGCCGCATTTAATGTTACAACTGGATAGCACAGCATCATATTCTATGAACTGATTATATGTTTTGTTTGTAAAATCATTATCCATACAGTAACTCATAATTCCAGCTATAAGTTAAATTTAGCAGAGTAAACAGTTCAGCGTTTCCCTCTGAAATGTAGTGGCCTTGAAGCCTAAAGTGGTAGAAAATTGTGATGCTCTAGTAAAGCAAAGGTACCTCAAAGTTGTGCTTTAGTGCAGTACATGGGTAAATGTGCTCATTTCTTTTCTTGCGCGGTTTTGTTCAATATGAGTAATTGTATTAAACGCAGAGGAGACCAGGAGTTAAACATATACCTGAAAAAGTTATGAAAATGATGTGATTTAAAACTTCTCCGCTGCACACACATTTATGCACAACCTGCCTCGAACTTCATCATGCCTTGATTATCTGGCTCGTGCATGAATAGCACTGTGCGTGTGTGTGCGTGTGTGTGCGTGTGTGTGTGTGTGTGTGTGTGTGTGCGCGCGCATGTATGTGTGAGACTCTTTTTGGCATAAGGCAGGAAGTCAGGCTAGCCTGTCGGGCCCCTGAGGGCCCTCCGTGTTTGAGTCTCCATTAGGCTGATGAGATTTGGCAGCTGAAGTTGCTGGAGTTAGTGTTGAGCTTCAAACCTCCTTATGGCTAGGCCTAATTAAACCTAGACCTCAACCCTAATTTAAAGATAATTGGCTGTAGGGGTTAGCTTCCGCCACCAAAAGCTGAGTGTTGGATAATGTGTGTAGTAATGCATGTTAAATTGTAGTTTTTCAGTGACAGAGCAGTTGAATGAAATACACATACCATATGTAATTTAGAGGATGTTTTTACCCAAAGCGGTTTGCAGTATGGGTGCACACAAGTCCTTCCACTGGAAAGTCCCAGTGGAAACTGAATCTCTAGCTAAGCAAGAAAAACATTTTTAGCCAGCTGAGCTACAACACTTAGTAGTGTGCCTCTCTGAAACATGTTGGACCACTATGCTACAGTGGAGTAAATTTCTCAGACAAATATAAGCAGTAATTGAAAAAGACTCCATCTCATTCATCTTGAGCATTTATAAAACGCATGGACACAACGGTTGTGACAAGCGACCACTTTGAGGCCAACCAGAGTTTGTGTATTTGTGTATAAACACAAAGAAACCAGTTGGGGTGGCTGCACTTTTAAAGGTACTATGCGATAAACTGTCCGACCCTTGAGACCGGCCCTATGTTTTCCCATTAAGCTATACTGACAGCTTGACATTTCCCAGGGTAGAGGGTTCTGATTCAGGTATGTTTTATTCATCCTATTGACTTCACATTGCTGCCAAGTCAGACAGAGAGCAAAAGCCTGGAGTGTGGTAGGCGGCGGTGAGAAGGAGAGCAGAAGATACCTGTTGTTGCTGTGTTTACTACTCAGATAGCCAGACACAGCAATGAGACAGCTGGGTGACACATACACAATACGCTCATCGCCATGCAGACAGTGAGTTCGGGAGATATTGCCAGCATTGAGAGAATGAAACTGCCGATTTACTGGGAAGACTTGAGGCAGGCAGGTATATGTTGCAGAGGCGGGGAGATCTCATCCCTCAAGGAGTTTTGTACTTAGCTGCACCTTGCTTTACCAAACTGTGAGTACATCCACACTAAGCCAGTTAAATTTGAAAAGGCAGCTTTTTTTTCTCTCCATTCTGCCCTTCTGTCTGCACAAAGCTGAGATTTTTTTCCTCATTTGAAACTGAGGTGTGTAAGTGTGTAAAGCTGAAAACGTCAGCTTTGTGTTTTAGTGCAAAAGGGGAAAATGGAGCGTTTGGAAAATAATGATGTATGAATGGCATTTCTGTACACCTCGCCGATGGCTACTTGAGGAAATCTTTGACGTGACCCCCCTCAAAATTCTGACTTTGAAAAGGCTGGTTGAGACGGTTTCAAACACTGTTCAACCATCCGACAATCACCATGGTTGAGGCAAACTGACGCCTTGTATTGACTCTTGAATATTGACTGAAGAAGAAATTTAATTATTTTCCTATTGTTCAGGCATTTTTGTGTGGTAGGAGACCCCATGAAAAAAAAAAACAGTGGAGCAATGTTATTTCACTCACACAAAGAGCGGGATGGGAGTAAGCAAAAAGGCACCAGAAAGTGTGCAGTAGTCAAAAGTGGCAAAGGCAATTAATGATCTCCTTGTGGAGGAACACTCTAGACAAAACCTGTAAAATGATTCCATTCGCTAAGAGGGACAGTTTAAAACCCGTGTGCAGAGGCCATATGAATTCATCTGTTAGATCAACCGTGGTTGCTCACTGAAAAAGATTCACTTACACAGTAAGATCACTGTTAGACATCAAAAATAAAGACAGCTCCGCAGCAGTCTTCATGTTTCCATCGGCTGCCCTTTTAAATGCTGTTGTTTTGCATCACTGAAATTTGGCTATGAGATGATTTTGATAATTTTTGCTGAAATCCCCTGAGGGGTTTCTGCAGTGCTGGGTGAGAAGTTTAAACTTGTGCCATCTGTGCTCCCCAGCCTTTTCTTCATAATCATAATAAAATAAGATACTGGATGCTGCACAGATCTGGAAATTTGGGAAAAAAAAAACAAAAAACATCTGAGATGCATTGCTTGATTTTTTAAATTTAATCTTTGTTTGTTTTTCTTGCTGTAAATCAAACACATCCTAAACACTCTCCAGATTGATTTTCCCCAGGTCTGACTTGTTGAATCCTGGAAAGGGCTCATCCCTGTGCAGACAATGTTCATGACACAAGTGCTTCCCTCATCTCCAGGCGTGTCACGTGGGGTTAGGAGCCGGGAGCCACGGCGGGAGCCTCCTCCAGGACAAAGCACTTGGAGCAGGGAGACACTGCGGGCCTTGTTCCCCTTTGCTTGGCTCCATGTCAAGTGGGTGTTTGCTTACTGGGAGGACCAGGACCCCCCTGGAGGGGAAGGCAGCACACAGTCTCCACTCAGTTCAACTCGCAGACACACATGCACTGGACTTACTATATTTATGACCAGACATCGCCTTTATCTGTATCAATAAATACAACAGCAGCTCCAGCTCAGTCTCATGTCACTGTCTAAAAAAGTCTATCTATCTCTTTCATTGTTTTGCATGAAACCCTACTTTTTGTATGCTGTATATATAGAGTGTACAGGTACTATTAAGACTAAAGAACGGACACGTACACAGAGAGCTGCGGACACCACAGATGTGTAATAGGCCTGTTTATACTACTTTGTGGAGTCTGCATGGAGGACGTGTTCCACACACATGCAGATTTTTTTCGTCGCTTACTGTAACATAATGGCAACAAATTGGAGGTACGTGGATGTCCGCACAGAGCCTCCACCCTCTGATGACGAAAAATTAATCACGTGGACTCAAGCGGATCCACCCACACTTGCGGACGCTATAATTTCCATTTTAGGTTGTCACATGTAAATATTTTGCTCATGTTAAAGGTTTAAATCCCCTTTCAGACTTTGTGTGTGCTGAGAAATTTCTGTAATCCCAAGCGCTTCAAAACCATTTACAACCCTGATCATAAATCAAAGATGCACTGATGTTTACCTACAAACAGTCAGCAGTGTCAATGTGCTTGAGTTTCCATCATCTCTACAGTTCGCACTCACCATTAGAGTTCAATATTGAGGCAGTTTTCCTTTCGTGTGCATTCAGATACAACCATATTAGCTCATTACATGGCCATAGTGGAATAGCCACAGGGTGATGCAATGGAAAACTGAGAACAGGTGCGCAGTTTGAGGAAAAGCTTACTCACCCTGGCAACCCTGGCAAGGCATGATGGTCAACAGCATCAAGTACACCCTCTTTGCTTTCTTTGTCTTTTACTTTCCCTGTCTGTCTCTCCCCAGCATCTGGCTAAATCTCGCCAGTGTCCTTGCTAACGCCCTCGGGTGAACCGGGCCATGTCAAACCTGAATCCATCAATCACTCAGCGCCAGCCATGGGGGAGAGAGAGGGGGTGGCAAGGCAGAAATGGAGGAATGAGTACAGGGAAGAAGGGAGGGGCGGTTAGGGTGAAGTATAGCCACGAGTCCACCCTCTCTCACCTTATTTTTTTCCTCCTCCCTGCCTCCAACTCTTGCAGAGTTAGCTGTCAGGTCACAAGAGGGACTCTCAACTGATTCTAATCAAGAGGTTTAAACACATGTTTTGTGGAGAGGGGGATGAAAAGTAGATGAAAGCAAAAAATGCATCAAGAGGAAAGTCAAGGTGAGCAGAAAAGAGGAGGAAAGCAGACGCAAGAGAAGGGAAGAAGAGAAAGAGGAGCATAAGAAAGGAGATGAGAGAAGAAAGGAGGACAAAGAGGAGGACAGAAGATATGCCACGAGAAGAGAAGCAAAAATAAGAGGTGAGAAGAAGCTGCGGGTGAGCCTGTCAGCAGTTGTGTGTGTGCGTGTGTGTGTGTGTGTGTGTGTGTGTGTGTGTGTGTGTGTGTGTGTGTGTGTATGTCCTGTGCAGAATGAAGTGTCTCTGTCAGAGCCCCAGCTCCCCCTCTGGGCCACTGCTGATTAATTGTCCGTCCAGCTCCTGTGATAGCAACCACTTTAACCAAGAGTCCCGAGACACTCACCCACTGTCCCATCCCCGCCAGAAGACACCTCTCCTCCCGTGTGCCCGGCTGCTTGCCTGCCCTTCTCTGGCTAAAATTAGGAGAATTTCTCTCTTTCGTCCCCCACTATGTCTTTTTTTTTTTTTTTTTTTTTTTCAGTTTTACTCAGCTGCTACAAATAATCTTACATCAGCACCCCATTCACCTTGCCATCGGGGGATAATGTCTCTCTGTAGGAGAGAGGTTTTGGAACAAAGGCAGGGGGGGCTGGAAACAGCATGATATGCAGTGTGCCTCCACACCCCCCTGTGTGTTTACACGCGCACTAGTGACTGGCTGAGATAAAGCACCCCTGCCTCAGGTAAACTGTCTAGCACAGCAGGGCAAAATGGCAGGGTTGACTTTGGACCTGGGTTGCACTTAGTCAGCACCTCTCACATTTGATATACACTCCCCACTCGCCCACCCATCCCATCACACACATCCCCTCACACATACAACCACCAGTGGTAGAGGAAGTCCTCAGGAAAAGTACCGACAGCAAACTGTGAAAATACTCCACTACAAGTAAAAGTCTTCCATTTAAAACCTGCCAAAATAAAAGCATGTATTATCAGCAAAATGTACTTAAAGGATCAAAAGCGAAAGTCGTCATTCTGCAGAAACGTGGTCCATGTCGTGTTTTACTGTGATGCTTTTGAATTAAAATTACTGCGGCATTATGTGCATGTTGCATTTTACAGCTGTAGATGTTTATGGTTGAGCTAATTTTAACTACTTCATATACTGTTGAGTAGTTTAATCTGCAGCAATGAAGCGTATTCTATAAGAGCATCATATATTTGTTGAGTGGCTGTCCTGTGAGAACCACGTATGTCTGGAAAGTGAACTTTTCATGAGCTCAGAAAGACAACCCTATTTACACTTTTGCAACAATTAATTTTCCAGCTTTTCTTGCTGAAGCAGAATTTTCTAAACCAGTTTCAGTTTCAGAAAAAAAATCTGATTCAGAATCATCAAATTTGGAGATACACAGTTTTCACTGGACAGGAAGTGTATGAAACAACTAAAGCTGTCAGACAAATCAAGTAAGGTACAAGTACCTTGAATAAATGTACTTAGTTACATTCCACTACTGACAACCACACACACACACACACACACACACACACACACACACACACACACACAATGTATAGCCTGCTGTTACACTTGTCTAACACTGTAAGTCTGAAGTTGCTACAAAGACACAAATATTAAAGATAATCCATTCTCAACTTTAATAGAGATGTTAACAAAGAGATTTCCCAAGATTTCCAAGCATTTTCTTCCACATCGATCCAAGTTTAACAATTATGCATGAATTTAAAGCAGAAAATCTTCTATTCTACACTGAGAACAACTAAGTGACACACTCAGCATTGCCCCTCTCTTCCCTCCCTCGCTGCCAAGCTGCAGAACCATAGCATCCATCCGGACGGCTATATAGCCAGCCCCCAAAAGCAGCCAAGGTCAATTGCCTTTCCTGCTTCTCTCATCCTGTGCTTTATGTACCTTCACATCCAGGGAAAGAGAGCTGCGCTATTTCTGCTCTGCTGCAAGGTGACTGCTGCTTCACACCAGCGACAGCCACACTAATACAGGCTGGAAAGAGGCGAACATTTCCTTTAGCGTTGCAGAAAAATGTCTAAAAGTCTGAGATAAAAGTGAAATATAGTTCATTGAAACGTGCAATGTTACTTGTTTAACAAAAATATATTCTCATGCCTGTCATGACTGCTGGTATATATTGTTCAAATGCCTGAAAACCTGAATAAACAACAATACAAGGGGGTTTATTGTGAGTGTATTTTTGACTGGTGTTAAAGGGAAATGCAGTAAATGGCTATGATGTGGGCTTTGAAAAAGCTGCTGATCAATACTAACAAGTCAATGATTAGTCTACCAAGCACTGAGATTCCTGGTTTTCTTTCTTTCTTTCTTTGTTTTTTTTTTTTTGGGAACAAAATTGATATTTCAATAAAAACTCCCGAAGCAGTTTTTGTGAAATCGACTGATCTTTTAGTATTAACACAGTAATCCCAGTAGTCGTGTTACACAGGGTAGCATGTCAGTAAAGAGATTTTAAACCACAAATAAGACCATTGGCTTCTTAAATACTCCAATAATACAAGCACACAGAAAGATGATAATAATTGTTGGAATAAATGTACTGTTCGACATGTTTGTTTGGGATTGTGGGAATAAAGGCAGAAAAAAAGATGTATCCATGGTGATTAGGAGGAAATCCAAAGTGAAAATTATTTTTACTTTTCACTTTTTTGTCTGTGACTCTGGTTATTTCTTCACTGCAGCTTCTTCTGATTCTCCTCATCTACATCCCTGAAGACAAAATATCATTTTGCCATATATTCAGACAGAGACTCATTATGTGGTATTCAGTGGTAAGATCAGAGTGATTTCATGCTAATCCTGACGGTATTACAGTAAGATTCTCCTTTCTCCTGCCTTTCAATTTCTGCCTTCTCTGAGACATTTCTACCGTAAACAGCTAATGTCCTATTTCACATTTGGATTATTATTTTTTAAATAAGCGATAGCATGTTTGGTGCAGCCATTTTTCATCCTTGCATAGATAAACTGTTTCCCAGTCAAGTCTGAATATCTCCCTCTCTCTCCCTCTCCTCTCTTGCTCCCAGATGTCTCCTTACAGCTGCCATGACTGACTGCAAACTCATTTATTACAGGTCACAAACGCCAAGTGCTTCATTTAAAAGGACGCCACCCTCCCTCTCCTCTAACACAAGTGAAAAATCGACCTGCAAGAATAGCATACAGGGCACACCGCTCCATTACCACTAAGCGGCCAGCAGGCCAGCAGTGCCCAAAAGATGGGGTACGGGGTTTGAGCAGCGGGGGCGAAACAGAAAGACAGAGGGGATAGTTTTGTGACATCTTTCAATCCGCTGGAGCTAACAGCAACTGTGTGCACATGCGGCAACACAGACAGTGAGCACAGCGCCTCCATTCAGATGCAAGGCCCCTAAGATAAATAAATAATAAGATGTCACATTGTCGGCTCTTAGCATGAACAAATTTGGCCATTCTTGCGAGAATTGTACTAGCTGACTGGCTGAACGGTTTCGAAAAAAAAAGTTCGTTTTAACGTAATAAGCAATTGTTTTAAACCTTAACCCACAGAACACATCCCAAGCCTGTTTCGCATTTATTCAAGCGCACAAATCACCAAATCAAGATTTTGCGTGAAGCATGTGTTCCGCCGGCCATATCCGATATCACTCAAAGCCCGTCTGTAATTACATTGTAAATGCAGATTAGCTATGAATATTTTATAAGGGGATTACTAAAAGAGGAAAGAGACAGAGAGGGAGACAGTCGGGAGAAATCAGCCCTTTAACACACACCCACATGCAGAACTGCATGAAAAGCTCATTTGAAGGTGGAGCTAGTCTTTCATGCCCAAGTTGTCAGCCTGTTATCATCCTTTCATATGTTCGCCACCATTATTAACTTTGAGCGGGAATAGAAAAATAACACAAAAAAAGTGAGAATAAAACACATCACTCCAATATGTCAGGCTGTCGCTTCAGAGAGAGGACAAAAACACAGCAGACCAACTGTTATCATCGGACTCTCGTTCTAAAACGTGGCGGTAATGAGTGTCTTAACAAAGATTAGCCATAATTTCCATTGTCATTTTAATGCTCCCACATTATGTCGGAGGCTTACAAAGCCAGAGATGAAGGCAGAGGGTGGGCGGAGGAAGAGGAACAGGCAGACAGTGGAGCAGAGAGAGAGAGAGAGAGAGTGTCTCTGGAGCTCGGTTAGTCTGTCAGTCACCCTCTATCCCTCCAACCATGCAGCCATACAAACAAACACTGACAGACACTGTCACCACGCACACAAACACACACACAGTATATGCGCATGTTTCCCAGACCTTTTGTCACCACATTTTGAAACCCTCAAAATGTGGCTGTCAAAAGGGTCGGTGCCTGACAGCCTTCTGCAGCCCTCCAGGAGGATGCGGAGGACAGACGGGCTTATTGTGAGAAGGGTAGCAGCAATAACAAAGGGGATCAAAAGTCTCAGTGAGTGACAGACATACATGGTGCGCTCAGACTCCCGACATCTACATTGTTTAGTGAACACAGGAGTGAGGATTTCAAGGGCCTGGATCTGGTAGATTTGCCTTATACTTCAGAGCGAAGGCCCAGGGTGACAGCAGTATGAGCGCGTGGGTATGTGCGTTAGTGCGTGGGAGTGAGTCTCGGCGTGTGTGTGCCGACGTGTGAGGCGCACCGGCACCAAACAACTTTATGTGAATCCTTTAAAAGACTATGTGCCACAATTTAGACAATGTTATGCAAACATGCAAAAAATTTGGTTTAGAATATCAAATGTATAAATAATTATTTGTTTGATGGCTGGTGGAGGCGTGACCTCCCGGATGAAGGCAAGCTGAAAATGTTTGGGAATGAAAGCATGATGTATGAAATAGTTGTGTGACTTGCATGTTATGGTATGCTGTTTAGCTGAGCTTTATTTGAATGTTTTCCTAAGTAAAAATGGGTGAAAGTAAGATCAGGAGGCTTTAGTTAATGCTTCACTTGCTTGCTGGTTTAGTCAGTAGAGTCTGCTGTTTTACCATTCACATAAAAACAGTTGTTCCTTTTTGTACAAACAACTTATTTATCCTGATAGCAGACTTGAATCATGCAGCGCTGGTGGTGCAGAGAGAAAAAGTCCACGTAGGGATTACTTTGACTGACAGCTGTCTGCACTGTGCATGACACAGCATCATTTGGCCTCTTCTCTTCGAGTTTTGTTTGTGTCGATCCCATTTCACCACCTCCAGAAAGGCTGAATCGCAGCAGAAGCCATGAGAATTTCATTGTTTTTCATGCTGCAAGCACTTCTTGGTGGCCCCAAACGCACATTTGCCAACCTAATTAAAACGCAGCCGATTGATTTCCCCGCTGCTCAAACTTAGTCCCCAATCTGTCTAAACTAGCTGTGGTATATTGTCAAAGATATCAAGAAGGACCTCGCTCGTGCTGTTGCTCAGTGTTTGTTGCACTACCTTGTCAATGAAGGACTTTGGTTGCTGTGTATTCAGTTCTCTGGGCCTGTGTTGCACAGAGGCTATCAGTATTTCTATTTGTGTGTCTCCCTCTTGCCACCTTCCCTTTCATTCTCTCACAGACACACAAAAACTCAAAGCTCACTCAATTTATAGACAGCAAGAAGAAAAACCATAAAAGTAGAGAAATATAGAGGAAGTGAAAGATGGCAAAAAGCATTGCATTTTCAACAGACCTTATCAAATCTGCGGTGAGCTAATTGCTCGTAAACCACGGTCCACACATAAAATCTGCATTTTAAATACACACGTGATAAACAGCTGGCAAACTTAAGTATGTACAGCCATGGGTAATGCTCCAATCCAATTATGACATCCTTCACAAAAAAGACATTTAATAGCGGAGCTGACAATGATGCATGGCAAAACATATGCACATGTGTGGTGCATTTATAACTGCAGGTGATAAATGAGGGTGCGGCGCTCGTAAAGGTCACGTAGGATATGATCCAATCATTTCTGCTGGCTGCAGACAGTCTGACTGGTTATGAGCCCATCAACAAGTCAAAACTAGAAAACAACATATGCAGTTATGTCTTCATAAGGAAATAATAATACTTCCCTCTTGTCATCCTTAACAAAGAAATTGGTGGTAATGTAATACATTTTGGAAGAACATGATACAAATATAAACGTCCCTGTGGTAGTGATTAAAGAATATTACAGTAACATCACAGCAGATTAAAAACAGCAAAAACAACACCATTAGGGACAATAAGGTCACACACTCACTGTGGAGCAGGCCGCTGCACACACACTTCCAGTGACTGTTGGAATATTGGAGTGATTTTTCATTAAGGATTCTCAGGCCGCATTGTGGGTGCTGCACATGTATTATTGATGCAGCAGTTCAAAAGCAGTTTGTTTGCTGAGAAGTAGGGAGATTTATGGGAAATTTAGTGGTTTCCACAACTCTCACAATGAAACCACAGTCTAGATTACACAAACAGAAGGGTTTTTGTTTTTTTTTATTCTTTATCTGGCTGCAGGGTGAAATCCCCAGGAGAGCAAAACACAATAAAAAATGGTTGGACTTTCTTTTCTGCAGCAAGTCTTTTGGCTATTTTTTTTTTTTTTTCTGTCAGTAACCTATGGCAGGGTATGGACAACAGGGACAGCAATGGTGTGTCTTGAAAAATCATCAAAAACTCGCCAGAAAGAGAAAAGCAATAATGTGATCATCTGCGTCCAGTAATTTATAACACTAACCATCAGGCATTGATCACCTTTGAAAACACATCTGGACTACTTGCAAGAGCAAGGCGGGAGGATTTGGTGTTGAATTATCGTAGTTTAACAGATTTTTCCATGTAGTGGATCGATGGCTTTAAGTTGGTCCTCATCTCTCACCCAGACAGAGACAGAGGAGATGAAAGCACAGGGGTTCACATTCCTTTTTCCAACAAATGGAAGTGGATCACCACCTAATCAAAGACTGCCATTCTTCTAATAAAAAGCCTGGTGGCAGTGGAGGGTCAAAGCTCCTTTATCGGGCGACAGCAGGCAAAGATATGACTGTAAGAGAGCTTTGTGACGAAGCGGAGCTGTGTGGGCCGCTAAATGTAACACCATTCTTTCCCTATGCTTCAGACTGGAACAAAAAAAAAAAAAAAAACACAATGAAGAATAGTGCACTAGAAGTGTCGGTCTGCAGCATGGCGAGAGTTCAAAAAGGAGAAAAGATAAATCCTCATGTCTCCTTTTTTCTAGATGAGTCTCCCTCTGTGCCTCACTCCATCCCTTGTAAACATTTTTATATACTGTGAACTCACAGAGCAGCACTGTCAATTTCTGTCCAGTAAACAGTCGGTGCCACTATAAAACCAAGGGTGCAGTAGAGGGCACTGTGGCTCACCTTCCACTTCATTTTGAGAAGAGCAGAATTCTTTAAAATCAAACTCTCGCTTTACATTACATTAGGAAAGAGGAAACTGCTGAGAGCTGCAAAACGGTGTCACACAGAGAGAGAGAGACAGAAGAGACAGTGACAGCTGTGTTTCCATCATCTTTCAGGACATTACACAGACTTACATTCATTCCCTGGAGACTCTACCTAACCACAACCATAACCACTACCTGCCTAACCCTAACCTCAAACTAAGTTTTCACCCTAAAATGCAAAATAATTCACATTATGAGGACCTGCATTTTGTCCTCATAGGAAAGGTGAGTCCCCACGATGTGACTGTGCAAACAGATTTATGTCCCAACAACATCAACACATCCTCAGACACGCACAAAGTTGCATTAGGAATGGATGATTTGACTGTGCTCCGATGCAGAAAATATATGAATATTCATAAACACAGAGTTTGGAATGTGGCCATATAGTTCAGAACCAGCAGCTGTATACATTTCCCACCTCAGTCCTCTGGCTCCAGTATAGAGCTGCTGTCAAATGAACTCTGTGACACACTCCTCCCTGCATCTTTCAGATCTGTACCCTGCTGTCACGTGAAAACATATAAACACCAGTTTAGGTGATTTTTGGGTTTGATTTAAGGATTACATGGTTCTCTATGCCTGCTGGAAAAGTTACAGAATTTGTGAGCTCCTCAGCAGTCAACAAAAACGCATGCTAGTCTGGAAAAGGCTCTGATTTCCACATGGTATAGAATTTTACAAACATTAAGTCCACTTTAATAAGGATTATTGCGTTTCTAACGACTCATTAAGGGAAATGCGTCAAATATAAAAAGCAATTCTGCCAGTGCGCGTGTGAGCGTGCATGCGTGCGCATTTCCCTGCTCTTATGTTGAGCATCATGCTTCATACAAACCCCAGGCTACAGCTTGCACCCAGAAAGCGAATCCAACACACTCAGACAGCTCGTTCGCGCGCTCAGGTGCGCACAGGCACGCACGCACGCACACACACAACAGCACACGCATATTTCATCACTTTGCCTTTCTCTGCCTTTCCCTCTCAGACAGAGCTTCCTCCGCGTTTACGCCTATATTTGTATAATGTATGTGTGGCTCTCCAGACTCTCTTCTGTGCTCATTTAACTTCCAAATGCATGTTACAAGATCTGGGGATGGTATCAGCCAGTCTGTGTGAAAGGCAAACTATCACCTTCGTGTTGGATTCTCCCGTTTCCCAGAAATGCATCGCGCAGGTTTCTGAAGCACAGGTGCGTGCGGTATGTGTCGTCCTGCAGGGAACCGATGGTTTATGTTCAGTTTGTTCTGAAGGAATAAATGTGTTTTATTTCGTTTGCTTTTATGCAACTTGTTCTGACACGCGTTGTGGAAACCGCCATTTCCTTGGCACTCAGGTGGGGGGTCGGGAGTGGGTGGGAGTCACCTCGACGGACCCATGTTCAACATTCCTTTAACTGGTAAAACAGCGCAGTGAACAATACATACATCTGAGTTTGGAATGAGTTATGTGACTGTGCAGAGTATGACAGAGGGACATGCATCCGTCTCTCTCCCTTCTAAACCGCATCCAACCTTTAATTCCCTTTAACGGTCTGCTGGACGCAAGCTAAGGTGGTGGGCCTGTGCGTAAAAGTGTGCGCATTCACTACTTATGACCTCACATTTGACGGCTTAAATTAATGGTGTGCTAATGGTGCGTGGACTGTCTGAAAATGTTTCCCTTTTTTAAGATTTTTAAGCAGCAAGATCAATAATGCGCAACGAGACAGAGCTTCGCGCTCATAGAAACAAAAAGATCACCGAAGAATAGCTTGACGAATTGATAAAAGTTGTGTTATTTCACCCCCTTTACAGATTTTTAACAATAAATTGAACTAATTTGAAGCTCTAAAGAGTCAATATTACAGCTTTTTTATGTGTTCTTTAGACCAGCGTTTTAATTCCAGTTTCCCCCCTCACTCGCATTGCTCTACACAGGTGGCCGAAAGAGTCTCACACACGGGGCTACACCAAAAAACAGAGGAAGGAAATGGATTCGGTCAGAGACCATGTGTGAAGTGTGTCCTTATCTTCTCTGGTCTCATTTCAGCTGTCCTTCTGCTTGAAGGTGATGATGCAGGATGGTGATGATGATGATGATGAGGGAGGTGGAGGTTTTTGCTTTCGTCTATTCGGAGAATATTTGTTATTTACAACCCCTCATATCTCTCTCTCTCTCTCTCTCTCTCTCTCTCTCTCTCTCTCTCTCTCTCGAACACACGCACGCACACACACACACACACACACACACACACACACACACACACACACACACACACACACGCTTACCTATACTTCCCTGTGCGTAAAGAGCGCCGCTGCGCTGTACAAACGGTACTGCTGCTGCGAGTCAGAAAGTGCTGTGCGCTGCAACGCTTACTGTCAAACGGGTCCACAGAGTCCCTGAGGGGACTCACTAAAAAATGAGGAATAATGTAATTTCACGGTAATCCGCTTTGCTTTTATCCCGATTACAGAATGCATATGGATGAATTTTCACCACTGTTATCGCACTTTGTACAGGTGGGAGAGTTACACACATCAGTCCTGAAACACAACAACGAGAGACTGTTTCCAAACGAGTCCTTGCAGGACTTACAGCTTAAAGTACTTTGATCGAATTGGTGCCCTTGGAATGACAACGCTTGCGAAGCGTAGAACTATTGGACACAACCAGCTGTCCGACAAACCGACATTTCAAATAAATGAAAAAAAGATCCATGGGGTCACAGCTTATTATCTCCACTATGATTGTGATTCAGCAATGAACTTGTCTGGAGGGGAAGACAGAACAGAGTTCAGAGGGAACTTCTGAAACAGAATCGTGCATCAGACAGCCTGTCTGTCCACAGGAGGGAAGACAGCACAGTAGTCTGTTGTAAAGCGAGGCTGTCACTCCTCTGTGTTTGTCCACACTGTGTCTAAAGGGCACGTGTGATGGACATTAAATGCTCTCCTCTCCTTCCAAATTCAACAGTGCCGCTCTGTGCACGAAGAAGACAGAGCAAGTCACTAGCTCGGCTTCATTCAGCGTATCACAACAGAAATGTCCTGCTATAACCTGCCATCTGCTCAAACAAACACCTGTGTTTCACTATCACAGCGCTCTGCACGTCGCCCCCTTCTCAGGTGAACGCCGAGGCTTTGATTTAGACGTTTCCTCAACAACAGGGTGCTGGCATGAGAGTGAAAACGACAGCAGGGAACTCATACACCCCTGTTTCATGCGTAAAAACAACAACAGCGATGGAAAAGTATGCTAGATGGACAGTTGTGCCGCTGCGCTCAGTGCGCGCCGACCAGCTCCGCGGATACACCAAACTGCGCACCGGGTAGCAGGCGGATTGCGTCCACTCACCTGATTGTGAAGAGCCAGACCCGAACAAGAGGCAAGTCAGGAGGAAGCCGAAGCAACACAGGGCAGTCGTTGGTTTCATTGTTCTGCTTGGCAAGTATCTCCTTTAAATTCACATGTCCAGCAGCGTATCCTTCCTTGAAGCAGCCTGAAAGGATGAGTCGTTTGCGTGTGAAGCCTCTTCAGCCTGTGAGTTTGGGGACTTTAGTCGCTTTTGACTAAGTTTACAGTTTGACCGACAGTCCTCCGCCTCGCCCCTCGGCGTCTGCAGGTCTAATTGTTGACTGGCGTGAAAGCAGAAACAGTCGAATATTAGTTTCCAACGCGCGCACTGCAAAGCTTGTCTAAACAGTATAAAGCAGTACTCATGCCATTACTCCCCGACTTGGATACAGTATGCAGCTGTAGACTCGTATTCTTCGGACACACCTCCGGGTCCCTGAACTCCTCCCACAGACGCTGTGATTGGCACAGGTGCCCGACGATCACTCTAAACCCCGCCAGCCACAACTCCGTGCGCGCAGCCATTGGTTGACACAAGATGCCAAAACCCCATGAATTTGTGCGTCGGCTCCGTTGCACCTGTCACACTGCACACAGCACAGATAAAATGCTGCGAGAAGGATTTATGGGTGTAATGAGTGAAATAGAGCTGAATATCACTTATAGGTGGCTGTCCCATGCGCTTTTGAAGGTCTTATCCGGATCTGATAATATATTGTCTCATACTGGAAGTGCTGTTGATTTAGTACTGAGCTGAACTGCCAGCACTGTGCTTTGGGAGTGCAGTGAGAGTGATGTTTTGCACTTGAAGAGATTTCACATTATTATCAGGTTCATAGTGAATTAAATGATTATTTTGCTGTTGATCCTGTGACTCTAAAATATTTATTCCTCCTATCTATGGCTTCATTTTATAAGACTGTGATACGACAGGACCAGCTAACGAAGGGAAGGCATTTTGACAGCAAAATTATAACCCAACACTCTTTTTTTCATGTTGCATCTTAAGCAAAGATTTCCATTTTTCCTCAGCTATCAGTGTACATTACCGTTGAAGGCAATATCTCTCCATATCCAGGGTAATCATTTCCCCAGGGGTGACTCGGTGTAAATGACACAAATAAAAGTCAAATAGAACGTTTAGATAGTGATATTATTGTGCTCAGTGAGCTATTTGTAATAGTCTGAAAGCAGTGACTTTGCAGTGGCAGAAAAATAACTAAGATAATGGGAGCAGAGGAAAAAATGTGACAAAAGGTTATTACTTTCTGAACCAGCTGCTGCCTGCGCTTCTGCACTTTAGGAGAAGGGTGAGGACCTCCTGGAGTGACAATATGTCCACACATCTGGATAGAAATCATGCACTCTGACTGTCCCCCCACCCCAAGTTCTCTCCACACATACAGGCGTGTGCATACATACACACACACACATGCACTTGCACTGTGTTTCCATAACTTTTGGGGACATTGCAAAGACTTACATTCATTTCCTGGAGTTACCCAACACCAAGCATGACCGCTACTTGCCTAAACCTAATCTCAAAAGAAGTTTTCACCATGAAATGTAATGATTTACATTATGGGGACTTGCATTGTAAACACACACACACACACACACACACACACACACACACACAAACAAACACGTTAGGTTTTCACTTTTACATAGACTTGCATTAATTTCCTGAAGACTCACCCTCACCATAAACATAACCACTACTTGCCAGCCCTAACCTTTATCCTAACCTTAACCTAAACTTAACCTTAATCTTAATCTTAACCCAAGTCTTCACCATGAAATTTAATGATTTACATTGTGGCGACCTGCATTTTGTCCCCACAAGTAAGGCAAGTCCCCACAATGTGACTGTGTAAACGGATTTATGTCCCTGCAACATGAGTAATACATGGGCCCACACACACACACACACACACACACACACACACACACAGTGTAACAAGAGTCTGAAAGTACATAAAATATTTTTTTAATATTTGGTTCAGCTTTTTTTTATCAGTAAGACAACAAAATAAAGTGCAATAAATACTTTTCTTATATTTATAAGATTCACTTACTTTAACATGTTTGCAGTTCAACTGTATTTAATGAGGTTAAATTGTATTTTACCGTTACATTTGCATAATTAAGCAATTTAAACTGAAACATAGTCGACTCTTATGATATTAGATGTAATATGTAGGAACCATAACAGGTACTCTCCACTGTAAGCATGTTCTATAATGGTGGGGTCTTTTAAGGGACAAAAGTATGATATTTATGGTCTTCTGAAAGTGGTTGTTAGCTTTATTATGAGTGGAGGAGGCAGTTTCCCTTCCTTTTAATTTTCCATTATATCAAAGTATATGCCTGAGCATAATCTACTCCAGCCCATAAACATCCTTCTTTTAGCCATAAGCAGGTCACTCCTCCCCAGAAATAATTCAAGGCTTTTGTTTGCTTCTAATGGGGAGGCATAATGCTCGCCCACACACACCCACTGCCTGGCTGGTGCTTTCTCTGATCCTGGAACAGTGAGCTGAACTTCCTTGAGTCATGCAAGTGTACCCAGCACTTTAAGAAAATGGGATGCAGACAGTTTTCACTTTGGAGAAAGTCAAAAGGCTCTGTTGTTTTCAGCTTGGTTGCAGAATGAATAGTGCACTGAACTGTGAGGGGCACTTCTTGAACCTCCGCTGCAGTATTGACCCTTCACCAGTGGGGGGCAGTCCATTTCTCACCTCATAGGTCATAGGACCAGTGGAGTGACACAGTGGGGGGTGGGCTATCCAAGCTGCCACCAACTAGTTTCCTGACTCTCTATGTGACATTGGCTTCCTATCACACAGACCCTTTATTAAATATTCCTCAGCAGAAACGAGCTTTTAATATCACTGACACCACAAATTTATTAAGAAATATGGAAAAATGAGATCTGGCAGCACAAGAGGAGAGGCTTCGCTCTAAATATGCCCCAAATGGCTGCCGTTTATCATTTTTAATACCAAAAATGCAATTTAGCAACGTTGTGTATTTTCATTATACATTATGCTTTAAGAGGCTCTTTCTGACAGTATCATCCTAATGCTGTCAATTAGGTAATTTATTCCAGGGGATTATGAGAGGGAATGAGACGAGGTTTCATGTGTTCTTCTAGGCGTTCCCCGGTGCCTGCTGTACAGCTAATCTAATACATAACCCCCTGATTTGTTTAATGGATGAGACTTTGCTGCTGCAAGAGGCACGCCAATAAAAGTCGGGGCCCTCCAGAGGCTATTGTGCCTCATAATGATGCCAGACACACAATGTGAGAGTTATGAAGCAATTTTTTATCATGCGGCACATTGTTTTGCTCTGTTGGTGCCGTGCAAGTAAAGGCAATCTCTCCCTGCAGCACAGCATTTCTCCCCCACACTTAGATAAACCTTCAATATGATAAACTGTCCTAGCCACATGTTGCAGAGATGAAGGAAGTTCTGATAATTTTGCCAGTTAGTCACAGGCAACTTAGGCTTTTCATTAATAATTTCTTCTTTTTCCTTTTCTTTATTCAACTTCGTATTGAATGACGTTATTTCTGGGAAATAATCAAACCGCGTTTGAATCCCACAGTAGCCACTCAAACATCAGCAGACATTTCACACAGCCAGACAGCAGAAATGCAGAAAATGTCTGTTAATTGCAGAAAAGCTCAAAAAAATGAAAGGGATTCTGGTCCTTGGAGATATGCTACACGGCTCTGGAGAAAATGAAATATATGAACTCATATGTCGTTAAAAGCTGTCACAGACCTCTGCCTACTTCTGCACATACAGTGTCCACCAAGTAGCATGTTAAGAGTATGAAGAGTGTGATTTCCAACAGATAAAAGGGCATGACAGCCAGCACTTAATGCTAAATTGCCCCTTTCTACGGACTTTCTCCCTCTTTCTAACACTTAAGTCATATGCATCTAAACAAAATATCCTCTGAAAGCAGACATCTCAGAGTGCCCCTATCTTTCCAAAACTGTAAGGGAGGAAGAAGATGAATATTTCTATCAGAAAAGAAAAAAAAAAAAAAATCAATTTCTGTGATGCCAGGCCCGCAAAAACTTAGAGGCATTTGTTATTGTCAAAACAAAATGGTTTGTTGAATAGATAATGCTGAAGTAGTCTGAGGAAGCCAACCAAAGAGCTAAAGACAATCACAACACCTCAGAGTATTTCAGTCTTTTTACACAGCGAGGGAGTGTTAAATCAATATCAGTATGTCTGCATGCACAAAATAGAAATATATTTGACAAATAATTAGATTTTGTTTTCAGTTTTTTCAGTTTTAATTCAATGAATGGTTTTACCTAACCTGGCTAATCCTATGTCTTTGTGCTATGCGCTTGTCCTTGATGAGCAGCTTAACTAATCAATAATAAATGTAATGGGTGGTTCATTGAACTACAAGAATTTACCAGCTTCTGAATCACTTATCAACAAATACTCCAGACCACCACTTTGTAACTTGCCTTTGGTTTGAATTCAAGCCAGAAAAAGTAAGTGTCACTATTGCTTCCAATTTGCATCAGCTTTGTATGCATAACTTACATGATGTATGCAAGATCGGTAATCATCATGCAAACCAGGAAATGTTGCATAACTGAGCCTAAATGAGAGTATTTGTACAACAAACCAGTCTGAAATCTCATGGGTGGATCAGGAAGCCAGAAGCTTTGTGATTCACACCAGAAGATTAGGTTATCATAGACGAATTCAAAATGCAGATCAGTGATGGTTGCACAAAGATGGGTCGCGTTTTTATAAACAGTATATTTAATTATCTTCAGATAACGCTGTCATCAGCAGCCACAATGAAGCCATTAATTGCCCTCAGGATTACATGGCATTAGGCTTGTTGCATAGGTTCAGGCATGAAATCCTCACGCAGTAACAATCCATCACACGTCGATGCCAGTTTTTGATGGTTATTAAGATAACCATCGACAGACATTTTGCTCGGCTCATGACGATCACTCCGCTGTCGCCATTGTCATATGCACAATTTCTCTACAATCAGGTTTTCAGAAGAAAATTAGATGTTTTGCAGCAGTCTGCAAGAGCTCCAGCGTTATGAAGCCTATTCAATGTACTAGTTTTAAGACAACTGAAAGAGCTTTTTGTGAAAATGTCTGAATCTATCACTAAAACTAAAAACATCAACCAGGGAGGAGAAATTTGGGTATGTTTATATCAGTGCAGTCGTCCAGCTGGGAATGAATCATAAAAAGCATCTATTTCTCAGGGTAATCTATTCACATAGCCACTCTCCTGAGAAAGAGGAAGCAACAGGAAATATTTGGCATTGTGGGAGACTTGTTTGTGTGGACGCATTTAAAGTGACAAGTCCACAATGACAGAGGTATTTCTCCGAGCGAGCGTGTTGTACACTTACAGCTATGTCCCTTTCACATTTTTCCTCTCAGCAAACTCGTGCGGTGGCTAAAGAGTCAACTGAAACTCCGACTAGCTCCGCATGAGCCTGACTCAGTGAGCAATAAGCAGCGTTAGCGCATTACACACACATGATTACGTGGCCATTTCCTCAGCGAATGAGTCTCATCAGAAGTCACTGAAGAAGCCACTGAGTGTGTAATTGTTTCCCATTAGGGGAAACGTTGACTGCCATTGAGTCGCATCTCACAGCAGAGTTTGCTGACGAATGCTCACTGTCCACCGAGTGGAGCGGGCTAATTCTGCTGTGGGTTGTGATGGAATTGCTCAAAACCCCAAAACCACCAGACCACTTTTAGGGTGATGGTGATGAATCATCTTTCTTTCTTTCTTTTTTTTAATTATTTTTTTTTATTTTTTATTTTTTTAGAAAGGAACTGCAGGGCAAGAGTTCATCTGTTTGTTGATTCACTGAAGTGACACCAGACTTGAAACATTATTATCAGTCATATCAATGCCTGCAGCTCTAATGCCTCTGTAGCTCAGATGCAGTCGGTGGTCTTGACGCAGCAGTGTGTGACTGTTTGGACTGTGTTTTTTCTCTCTCTTTCTTTTATGTATTGCTTTTGCTTTTTGAGGTTTGGTATTTGAAGTTTGGTATAATGACAAGAATAAAAGTCAAGTGTGCAGGCTATGGCTTGACTGTGAGGTGTTATATTCACATCCTGCATGTATTCATGTTTTGACAATCCTTTACCTTTAGTAGTCTTTCTAGAGTGTTACCATATCATCTACAGCATTGCACACATGCACACACACACACACACACACACACACAGGTTCTCTCTGAAGCCTGCACTGCAGTGATGAATAATCGTTAGCATGCGCCGTTGTGAAGGTGTTGTAAATTGGATAGCTTACATTGCAAATTACAGGCTGGTCAAAAGTTCAAACGAGGTCAGCCATGTCAAGTGAGACCTGAGGATGAGGCAGAGAGAGGACTGTTCTCCAGTTATTAATGGCTGCCTGAAATGGACTCTGCTGCTGCACTGTTTGATGGAGAGGAGAGGAAATATCAGGTTGCCTTTATGCTGCTGCCATCTACAGGATGATGGTGGTAGTGTCATCGTCACTGCCGGGGAGGTGGCTGTTATGTCACTTCAGAGACAGACAGACAGACAGACAGACATACAGAGAGACAGACAGGCAGACAGATATAATAGAAGAGAATAGAATTGGCCAATTCAGACAAATTGGTGGGCATAAATCTGTGAGAATATCTGTAAAAGCCCCTCAGTTATAAGAAGCAGAGCAAAAAAATGGTTATCATAATAAATCCCAGTTAAAATTATAAAGAGCAAAAACCCCATTAGAAATATAATGTAGTTTGTATTCAGAAACAAGAAACATGGCATGTTGCTCGGCTCCTCATGTTTGATTGCAACTGGTCACCACTGGATGGCAGTATGAGACAGGGTGTGAAGTTGAATACAGGTGGATCTCTAATGGCAGAGCTGCTGTAAAGGGAAAAAAAATGGTGGGAGAAAAAAGGTTGTTATGACTTCTTGACTGTGTGTGTGTGTGTGTGTGTGTGTGTGTGTGTGTGTGTGTTTCTTATATCAGTGTGTGGACAGAGAGAGAGACAAATGGAGTGTAGGTGAGGTAACGCCCAGATAAGAAATCCTGATCTCTCACAAAGCTTTACAGCAGACAACTCTTTCTACTGAGAAGAGATATCTATAAAAAAAAAAAAAAAATATTCACACAGACAGTTTATAACGTCAAAGTTTCCATCTGACTTTTCCAAAAAACTTGAGTTAGCACAATTCGTAGACCACAAATACATATCTTGAAAGTGTGATTTTTAGTAAGCAAGGGTGGGTTCTTGAGCAAACTTTTAAAACATTTGGCACTTTTGCGTCATATAAAATTGACACCAGACTTGTGACTCACTGCTTGAACAAATGGCCTTTTTTTGTTGTAAAGCGGTTAGGAGGTAATGTACAATATATCGCTTGAAGTCGCTGTACAGTGGATGAATACATGGCTGCTCATGTGAAATAATCCCATAAATAAACAGGCTTTTACTGTATCTCACGATCTTGTGAAGTCATTCAGCATGAAATGTAACGGCCCACGCTTGACTCCTAAGCACAAAGAGCAGAGATACTGAAATTGGTCAACCTGGATGTGAACTCCATTCACATTTGGGCTATTTTCTCCCGTTTTGGGTGGCGACTCTCCCAGTGGAACCTATTTGAAAGCCCCCACCTGCATTTCAGAAGAGATAACTTGGAGTTTGAATTCACACAAACAAACCACAATATTCTGCCATTGAGAACAAGTGAGGTGAGAAATAAGCATTGGCCTGATTTTTAAACCAGTCTGACCAGCAACATAGCAATATATGACATCATCATCATAAACTGGTTTCAGGTAGATTTCCCAGTTATTTTCACTGACACACTGCCTTGAGTGTCAGAAGGGAAGAAATTCTGAATACTTATGAATGAGGTCACATTGGTAACGTGACATGATGCCTGTTAAATCATCATTCAAAGAGACATCTTAATTTGAGAACAGAGCGCAGAATATATCCACATATATCATACATTATGTCTGCTGCAGTTCAGTTTCGCTCAGCCATTGTAGTTGCATCAGTCGTGAGAGAATAATTATTCCAGTACCAGAAAATGACGACAACAAGACCCATGCGTTCGTGTAGCCGTGACCTTGATTAACCTCAAAGGGTGGATTTGAGTAACTCAATAACAAAGAAGAGGATGTAGGAGGATGTAGCAAATTGTTTAATTTCTGGCCCTCAGTGTTCCTATTTTCACCTACAAAAGAATACAGAATAGGACATTAATAATGCTGCAGTAAGACATTAAACGAGGAAATCAGAGAGGTTTTGGTAGACAGGAAGACGTTGATAACAGAGCTGACATCATCAAGTGTTATGATCACAGTTTATCCCTTCTATTCCTCATTCTGAAAAATCATGAAACAGATTACTTTTCTTCACACATCGCACCATTCGCTCTGGCCCAGCCAGTTACAGGCCTCAGCACTGGTTAGAAGTGTGTCAGTGGTTCCATCTTGAGTATTCTCCTCTGTTCTCTTGACCCAAGAGCCTGCAACCACAAGAAAATGTGCTGACATTTGAAAAACAAAAGGCGAGACGCGTGCCAAAAGTACTTGCACCAACTGTTTCATTCTCGACTTTCTTTCTCCCTTTTCCCTGAGTTGCAAGATAAGCAGAATGTGTGAAATACTGATTGTCAGAGTCCAGAAAGCAGTCTCTCCACTCACTAAACAGCAATTAATCAGCAGCAAGAACTACTCAAATTACTGCTGGGTTATTTGAGTAATGCTATTATTTGTGCAAACTTCTACAACTCTCCTCCACTTTTACCTTGACATGGTGTTAATTCACACTTTTGAGAAGTTAGCAGCTTTACAACAGAAGGTACACCACACACTTACACGCATACACACACACACACTTTCATTTGAGAAATCATCTACGTAGCACATCATGATTGCAGGATTACCAGCAGTGACAACACTTCAGTTTGAGTAACAGCATTGTCCCAGGCTCTTCTGAGAAGTACAGTAATGCCAAACCTTTCAGAGTCACACTCAGCATCACTGCACAGACACAAGCGTGTGACCTGCCGTGTTGATACCGTACAGACAGTAAAACATGGGTTGGCTACAAAGCCAAGACGCAAAGGTGCAACAGTTCAAAGCAGATTTCAGTTTGAGTGCTATCGTTCTGTCAAAACGCTGTCATCAGTAGAAGTAATGGAGAGTTTTGAGTGAAAGTAGTTTGATGTGATGGTGACTGATGATAAAGTGCAGAAAAATACAACTGCAGGGAGGGGACAACACACTTTGCGTGCCTGGCCCACATTCAGCAGTGAACGTGATGCAAATGGAATAACATAAAGGGCTGACATTTACTTTTGCACCTTGGTTTACAGTACGTGTGGTTGCCCTTTAAATCACTTGTGATCATTTCGAACATGACTCCCTCCGTCGACCCCTTTTAGGTCCCACCCCCGAAAAACTGACACTCTGCAGGAATTAGCACCTTCACACTGAAAATGATTATATATATATATATAAAAAAAACAATTACAGTCCGAGCAAATCTATTTTGGGAAATGTCAGCCATCATATATGCTTCTCAGTTCCCAGCTGACATTCAGATTAGGCTGATTGAGGTACTGAATTGATGAAACTTCCTTCTCTTTATTTGTCTGTTCTGAGAAGGAAAAAAAAAAAAAAGGTTTTGTGTTCACATTTGTTTCCTGTTTTCAGTTCGGCTCATTGCAGCTGTGTATCCATTTATGTCAAACCACCAGTGCATGTATCCCCACATCCCAATGTCGAGTTCCTGCAGTGAACCTGTAGCCGTCTGCTTCATGACAGCCTTCAAACTGTGTCTGGCTTTCCAGTGTATTTTCACAGCTCAGGCTGATCAGCAGGTGTGCACTGCTCTACAAAACCCCACTTTCTCTCTTTCTGTCACGTTCTCGATCTTCCTGTGTCAGATGCATTCATCCTTCTCTCTCACTCTCTGTGTCTCTCCCTCAGTTTCTATTTCATTGTTTCTCTCTTTCCCTTTTCCCCTCTCTCGGTCTCACTCACCAACAAGCATCTGATGTGTGTGCTGATGTCCTTTCTCTGTGACTTTCTCGACTTGCCCTTTCTGCCTCTGCTCTCTCTCTCTTCTTCTGACTCTCTGACTGTCTTTTCTAGGGTCAGATGCAGCTGCACATTATTGTTTTTGTCTTAAATGCCTCTCTTCACTTGTCTGTCTCTTTGTGTGTGCTCCTCACCTCACAGCCACCCACCCCACCCCCCGCCTTTTCACCCCGCACCACCACCACCACTAGACATGGGTGCATCGGAAGGAAAGTGGAAGTTCCCCCACAGTCCTACTTCCTCCCCACATGAATATTGCGACCTCTTTTAAGCGCTCTGACCACAAAACCAGCCCAAGAATACCCAGAGGCCTTTGCAATGGCAGTCTTCCTCACCAGCGTTATGGTGTCTGTGCACAGCGTGTCACAAGCCTGGCCTCAAAAATCTAATCTCCATTTCCAGCTAGCTGCGAACATACAGTGGATTTAATTTGCTTAGCAACTTTGTGGGACTTCCACTGTTCACTTGCATCAACGGAAAAGTTTTTGAGGACCTTTCATTCCATTGCTGACATTGTAACAGCCCCGCCACTGAACACGTAACATCAGTCAAGCGGGTTGACATAGTAGTAGGAGCCACCCACGGCAGCCCAGTGTTCCCCCCAGATTGACAGCACCCACATCACACCGATCAGTCGCTGAATTGCATTCATGTTTGGTTCTCACATCACATCAAACAGGCAACGCAAACACACAAAGCTACTCTGAGCGATACCACACAGAGTGCTCCAACTAGCCTTACTAACTTCTAAAATATGGGTGTGTAACAGAAACGACCTGGGTGTGCGTGGGTTGATGTTGTGTGTCTATGTGTGTGCGTGCATGTCTTTGCTGGTGTGTGTGAGGTGTTAAGGGCCAGTCCAAACATCCACCACTACCTGGCAGGAAAAACAGGAATAGGACTTGTCACCGGGCGATTGCACAACCTCGCTGTGGATTCACACTCGGCTGAAAAAGATCTGGAACTGCTCCCTGCGCTGTAACCCGAAACCCAGAGGACAGGCTGCACCACTGAGACAAAAGCAACGTCGAGACTAACATCCAGAATTACAGTGACGATCCATGCTGTTGTTTTTTAACTTACTACCAGACATCATTCTTGAGATCAATTAGGAAGTAAATGCTTTTTCCACTAATATAGAAATTAGACTGATTCAACCCAGCCAAAGATTAGACTTTGTTCACAGTTCGTTTGTCTCAGCCGGGTTCACTCTGTGCCGGCTGAATGTTGGTTAGAGTCCAGTGCGAATGAGGTGTGTTGGTGTTAAACCGAGTGTGTCTGTGCACATAGGTGTAAATTGCAGTAGTATCCAGTGCTTTTGACACCTCCAGACTGCTTTTAGTCTGTTTTAGTCTAACAGGGGCTGCAGAAGAAGAGGCATGGACAGTGGAACCCAACAGAGTAAAGTCTTATAACCACAGCCATCTTCTGTCCAGAAGAGGGGAAAAAAACAATAATAATAGCAGCACTCAGGCTGAATTCTTTGTCTGAAGAGGGTAAATCTTTGCAACATTTAGCTGTCTTTCTAATACCATGATTCTCATTTGCAGCACATAATGCAGAAGTACCAGAGAAATAATATTACTGGAATTTTGAGACTATCATATCAAGTCTCATTCATTCTAGTGTTGCAAAGCTGCAGCAGGTTCACATGCCATCATCTCCTCTGAGGGTTCAAAAACACAGTTCATTTTCCAAGATCTCAGACCCCGGACCCAAAGCCTGTTGAAATTATCAAGAAAAGTAATAGCTCACCCTTACATCACCTATAACTTGGCTGACCGACCATTAACATATTTCAAACAGCTTTGGTATGGTGTGCTGTTAAGCGTTAGACAACCTTTAGCAGACTCCTTCACCATTCTTCAACATGGTGAACATGACTGTCTACAGCACATCCTATCCTCACCTTAACCACAAGCTGCAGTTTGCATTAGGGATTGTTTAATGAAGCAGGAGGAAAATATATTACCCTAATGGTTGTCTTGTTTCCATACCAAGAAAAAACGGATCATTAACAATGTTTTTTTTTTTGTATTTATTATTTAAATTTGATTCATCTATTTAAAAAACTTGCATTTTTCCTTAACTCAAGACAAAGATCCAATCAAAGAATGATAATAATGCATCAAAATTAATGCAACAATCCCTTTTTTTAATTTAGGTCTCAAATTATTACTTGTTTCCATAATACCTGTAATGTCTGACAAAAGGTTTTCCGCCAGACGTGAACCACAGAGTTAGGGCAGGTGAATGGCGCCAGTGTTTAAAGCACGAGTCAAACGGAGACGTGTGATCGAGATGTGAACAAACAATCAACTGACAGGCAGGTAAACAGACATCTCAAGATGAAAAGATACAGTTTGGGGTCTGTTCCGGCTTTACGTTTCTCAGTTTTGCTACCGCCTTCACGTAGCTTTGATTTCATGCGTGTTTGCTGTGTGAATGCGTGTGTGTGTGCAATACACAGATTAAAGAAGTAAGCAGGTGAAGAAGGCTGCTCTGACATTTAGAGGCTTCAACAGGCTCCAGCGCCCACCTGTTCATAGACAAAGACAAAGAAGGGGATACAAAGAAGGAGAGGAACAAACACCAGTCATTACATTGCAAACTAAGGCAAAGCACTCGGGTTGTACAGTGTGCTGCCTGCACGCTAAATTTCTAGAAATTATTTTTTACATAGAGATAGGAGATTTTGCAAAAGCCAAGCCTCACTTGCCACCATACTAGACCCGAAGCTGCCAATTTCTGACATTAAATTACGTGTGTCAACGTCTGCTGAAAGTTATGTTTAAAGTTTTCTCAAAGGAAAAAATAACCAGCCCATATATTGATCTCTGAGATACATCAGGCCCCAAAAACATGTAATTATAATGGTAAATAAATGTGTTCTGAAACTGAAATGTCATCAGTGGCTTCAGACTGTTTAATTTTGCTCTCCTTCATGTCAGCAGTGGACCACATGACTGATGTTATCTGACCTTCAAATAAAACAACACCTAAGAAATTCAGCAAACTGCTCCAGTGTCGGTGTAACCCCAGCGCTTCCTAATCAGGGCTTCCAAATCAGCGCTAATTGTCTCAATCTAATTATCTTTTTCTTTCCATAATTCATGTCCAGGAAATTGGCCTATTAAGATTTAAATGGAAAATTTGCCCTAAAATAGATTTCGCACACTGTATGATATTTTTTATAATATTGTACAGAGCAGCTGGGGAGTCTGTCATTAAGCTGAACAGCAGGAAGACAGACTGCAGGGAGAAAAGTCGAGTAAATTCACTGTAACACTGAGCGTGAGACGCTACGAGCAGGGCCTGGCTAATAAGAACATATTTTCTGCTAAAAGCCTTTCATTCAAATAAAACGCAGTGGGATTCAATTTCAAATGGATATTCTGTGAGTCAACACAGTCACTAATTCATCAAGTGTCACCTGATTATCTCATCAGTTCACTACCTGATCCTTGTCTGTGTTTGTGGATTTTGATGTTACTGTGCAAAACCACTGGAATCCCATCATTTGAATTCTACTGGGGCTGGATTTCCCCTTTGTGCTCATGTTAGAGTCACAGTTATAACAAGAAGAATTCAAATCTGAACAGTGGCAGAGGAGTTAAACCGCACATAAGTCACCTCTCCAGACATGCTTTCAGCCTTTTTCAGTTTCGTGACCTTGCATGTTTTTCACAAGACTCAAGCACTGTGTTTTTTTTTTTCTCACAATAAAATATTTTAATTGCATGTAAGATACAGTTTGCATGTTTTGAAGAAAACTATATAACAATATATCAGACTTCCTGTTTCAAAATTCACAAAACAGCCAAGGCAGTAAAATCATTTCTTTAATAGAGAGAAACCCATGCCTTAAAAATATACACTGTATTCTTCACAGCAGTGTGTCTTCATGTAATGTCACTGATGTCAAAAACAGGGCTGAGCAATACTCCAACTTCCTTTACCACATTCAGTGTTGGACTGATTTAAGTCATAAGAAATTACCAAAGAACTTCAATTACTGTGCATCTTTTTTTTTTTTTTTTTTTTTTTTTTTGATAAATTAATCACATATTTTAGGACATAAAAATACACAACCTATGCAAATACCTGAGAGCCCTCACATCAGAAAGTTGTTATCAATGTCAGAGATGATCAATCAGCACACATATCTGAATAGTTTCAATATTGAGTGCCAAAATATACACCTTTCATATATTATTCCTTAAAAAAAACAAAAAAACAATTCACCTGAACCCCAGTCTTTTACATTTTTGTAAACATTTTAAACTTAAAAAAAAAACAAAAACACACACACACACAAAAGTTCACAAAACTAGTTGCATTAACATTTCAGCAGAAAAATAGACATTTAGCACACGCTTTTTCAAAATTTACAAAAACACCCCCGCAATCTGAAACAATAGCAATGATATTGATTTTCAAGTAAACTCCTCGCTCACAAGGAGGGCTGACAGAAGACCTTTTTTTTTCTCACTTTGTTTTTGTTCATATGGCTGTTTCGTTTAAAGAATTTGTGTAGAAGTAAGGCTGTCCTTATTACATTACTATGAGAACAAGAAAGAAAAACATGTCTTTGCCCTTAAGTCTGCCCAAATATAACCTGGAGAACAAATTAAAACTGAGACAATAACATTTGATTTTAATATCTTGTCATCTTAATTTAGTTCAGGTCTGTCTATTTGCATTCTTTCTGAAGGGGATTAAAAAGAACAATCAGGGTAGCATTAACTTACATTTGATCTCGGGATCATTAAAAGGATATGTTATTTTCGGAGGACCCCTGTCTCAACAGATAAGGCTTCAGATAATGAATATATACAGGAATAATATAATAGAGGAATGTATAGAGTCAATATCATAGCTGCAAGGTGTAAACAAATTCCAGTGCCAATACTTTACAGACAGTAAGTTTTTTATGCTAGCTGGGCACCAGTTGCGCATAAGAGAAGCGACATGTAAACAGAGAAAAAGCTGCCTTTTGGTAACAAGTAGACGTTGAACATAGAGGAGAAAATCACTGAGTTTAACCTTAGAGAATAATCAACTGTTTAGGATGCTGACCGGTGTGAAACTAGTAATGCCAAACTTCTTGTAAGTACCATTAGAATAAAAATCTTCATGAGACAGCATAGCAAAACCTACATTGAGTCTCTCCAAGATTGGCTAACCTGTGTTCTGTCAATGATTGGTTTTCACTCTGCCTACACTTTAATATAACAACCTGGGGAAAACAACAACAACAACAACAACAACAACAACAAAAGCAACAACAACACTGCCTATAGTCAGGGCGTGGACATAAAGTGCAAGGCCAACTGTACAAAGCACAGTCTTATCTGAGTCCTTTCACAGGGAGAGACAGTAAATATGAAAAGAGCTGCAACTAGCCTGATTGAATGAAATCTGCTATCCTTCAACGTATTTTAGATGATGGACAAGAGATTTGGAAAGTTGTTTATGTCCTACTTTCCATTTTCATTTTGCATACATGAGCCTTTAATGTTAGAGGAGGTTTACAGAGGTGACTTGGAATGCTACAGTTTCAGAGTAGTACTATGTGGTAACCACACTCCTCCTCTTTCTCACTTTTCCTCTTGCTCAAGCCGTCTTGTTCTCCATCACCTCTGTGCAAGGTCATACATGTGAAGACATTATGGGAATGCAAAGAGTGACACTCAGACAGAGAGGGAGCGTGAAAGACATTATTAGTGTGTGTGCTTGAGATGATGCTGGTGAGGAGAGGAGAATGAGCAGACTGATTCAAACAAGTCGGTAATACTACAGTGGAAAAAAACATGACATATGCCTGCCACACACATCAAGAATCCACTCTCTTCCCCTAATGCAGTAAATTGTAAGCATTCAGCTGCATCTAAAGCTGAGGTACTCAACATTTTAAGATCCCCAGAACAAAGCACCTCGCAAAGATCTTTTTGTGCAGAGTTTGTCATGTTTCCATGTATTTTTCACCACATTCAAATAGGAGGAAAGATGGCATTGAAACCAAACATATGAAGCTGAACCAACAATGCCCCCAGCTGACCCCATACCAAAAGCACTGAAAATTAAAGCACAACACATATACTAAACACACTCACACAAACACACAGTCATCCAGTCTTAATCGCAAAGTGGATTAGATCAAAGAGATGGGCCTAAAGCATGAAGTGAGGTACATCAGAGAGGAGCAGCCCATACCAAATGTTAAGCCTCCTTTATCCCTTTGGTATCCATCGCAATTAAGCATCATTACTGCTGTCAGGTGGTTGAATGACTTCTAGATTTTTAAGTCATCAAAACAAAAACAGTTCTGCATTTTTATGGTGCCAATGTGGAAGTCTGCCAGTTCCAAACAATGATACTCAAAGTTTAGGAATCTGTGTGCTCAAACTGCAAGCAACACAACCCGTGAGCCACCAGGATCTAATAATTTCTAAGGCCATGGAAAATTACAAATGGCCAGTTATTAGTGTGGAGAATACATTAGCTTTGCAGGTTAGAAAAGAAAAAAGTGATAAAAAAGATGGCCATGAACTGAACTTTCACTGAGGTGTCGATCAATAGCTCTACCTCCTACCTTGCCGATGCAAACGGAGTAAAGGCTGATTACTATGGAGAGAAATACGTTCCAATACAAGCAGCAAATGCAATTTCATGAAACAGAAATAAAAAGATTTCTAAATGTTTGTGAGATTTTATAGGGTATGTTATTTTCATTTTACTTCATGATTTGATTAGATGCTATCACACCAGCTGAATCCTACAAAGTGGCTGGTAAGAGGAAGCTTTCTGCTATCAGCCCGCTATTTAGCCTTTTTAGAGCGTTAGCATTAGCTTTAGCATCTTTATAATTACTACAATCTTAGTATTAATCTATGTTTGCTAATTGATTAAAAACCATGCAGTTATACATATCAATACTAAAGCAGGACAAAATACTGAAGATGATGGCACGAAACATCTACAGCTGCAGATAGAGAGTCAAACACAACCACACCACTGGAAATCAAGCTCAAATGGACACCAAGTTGCTTGCAGCTAGAACACAAACTGAGATGACTTCTATAACACCATGGTTCGTAGGGAAAATGAGGATTATCAGTCACGGCATTGTCATGAAGAACGAAAGGAAAACTGCAAGGATCCAGTGTGTCCATGAAAGAATTCATGAATGCTAGTATTTCTTTAATGGAACTGAGACTACCTGAAGACTTTACTACTGTTATCAGTGTTGAATGTGACATTGTCTGGTTGAACTGAAACTTTTTTTTTTTCTTCCGTTGCATTGAGCTCACGAGGCAGGAACATGTTCTCGTATTTCATTACTTCTTAGGAGTGAAAGCATTTTTCTGTGAAAAAAAGCATGATGACATGACAAGCACAAAAGGAGACATTTCCAAATAAAACTAAAATGAAAAACTAGACAAAGTCGTCTGACAGCTGCTCTGTTATACAATTCATCAACATTTTGAGAGAGTGAGAGAAAAACAAAAAAACATCCTTCCTCTACATTAATCTTAATGTAATTTGTAGAAAAATGTGTCTTTGGCCCGTACCTTCATATGATTGTTCAACTGTTCAGATTCACAATAAGTAGCTTAAAAAGAAGTTTATGCTATGATTGTGCTACACTTGTCTACAGTGCCATTCAACTGTGCAATCTCAGAGATTTGGGGATAAGGACGGATATCAGGCTATTGCTCCTTTCCCTTCATTCCTACCCCTCCTCTTAATGGAAGGTGTGTTCACCGCGGACTATGTGAGAGGAGAACTCATACCGGTCTTTGCTGCGGTGACCACAAATGTTGCACTCCAGTGGATCTCTGTACCCGTGACAACCCATGTGGATGGTATACATGACATGGTCCAGGAAGAGCACCCGACAGTGCTCGCACTGGAAGGCCCGCATCTCCTGGCCCTCTCGTCCAAACACCCGCACCCCTTCGTGGCTCACTGGCCTCTCTATGGCCACTTGCATTATCCTAGGAACCATTCCTGCCCCACTTCTGGGTGATGTTTCTATCACCCGCTCACCTGAATAGATCACCGCTGGACTGGCCCGAGACCTGAGGCTGGAAGGGGGGTTGCTCCCGTGGTTGCCCTGCCTCTCTTGAGGGCTGCTGCGAGCTGAGTCAGCAGAGTCGAGTCCACTGTTGTTGGGAGATTCCTCTTGCCCTTTTTGGGGCAGCTTGCCGTGCCTGTTTAAAGCAGTGGGGCCGTTTGTGGAGGGATGGCTGGGGAAGTCATGCGGCTGAGGCGGCAGCGTGTCACAGTTTCTTGGACGTTCTGTTCGTTGGCTCAGTGGCAGGACATGGTGGAAGAGGGGGTTGACCATGGGCACCACCTCGGCCATAGAGAGAGGGGGACCTGGATGGTGGAGCATGGGCCGGAAGGTTTCCGATCCCACGTATGTGATGGCATTATTGATAGCCTGGTCCATCATGTGGGCTGGCAACAGTTCTGCCTGCTTCTCATACTTGTGGCCCATCTCATAGCCTGCTTCAGGGTAGCTGTAGCGTAACATCTTTTCACCTGCATGACACAGAGCAACAGCATGACTGTGTGGAATTAAATGATTTAAGAAGACGGTGCCAATTTCAAAATTACTAAACTAAAAAAAAAAATATAGAGAGATGCAAGAGCTGAAGTGGAGGGCTACACTCTTGATTTTAGCGACAAAAGCGACAAAAACAATATGCACAAACGCAAGCATAGTCTGACTTCACAAAATTTCCTTTCTAGCCAGTGAACCTTATATCTTGCAGATATTTCAGGGCTTGTTTTTCATATTTTGTACTTGATGTTCTGTGTGTACGAGTCTAATGGGGTGGAAAGCCCCATCCATCTACAAGTGCACTGTTTAACCCCTCCAGAACAGGGATGCGGTGAGCTGTTTTCTCTCGATAAGAGCAATGGCAAAGTTACAGGTGTACCTAACCACAGAGTGAAAAACATTTCCTTGCCTCTCAGTCAACCGCTTGCTCTTGCTTGCTCAATCACTTTTTCTAATACTGAGGCAAATAAAACCAAAATTCAGAGAAAAAATCTGGGCTCATAAGTAGGACAGGGCCATTGTGTGATATTTTATGATATTGCATGATGCAATGCTGAAAAGGAAGGGAATAACTAAAACTAGGAAAGAGCAGAAACCAAGACTGAGGTTGGTTAACAACATATTTCCATTCTATCAGCATAAAAGTGATATCAGTAGCAAGGTGTAGTACATGATGACAATGTGACTGATGCATTCAAAGACTCTGCAAAGCAATAGTTAAAACTGATGAAATGAAATGACATCAGATTAAAGAATACTGCACATCACTCTGTTCCTCATGGACACTGACTAAAATAGAAAAAGCCATCGACCGCCTGGCTATGTTTGAAAAACCCACCAACGAATTTCTGGGGCGTGGTGCTCTTCCTCTTTCCCACGTTGTTGTGCAGCCTTTCGATAACAGGTGGCCGATCAAACGTGGCCACGGTGTTGGCCTCTGCCATGGGCCTCGCCTCTGTGGGGACCTCACCTTGACAGTTTGAGGAGGGGAGGGAGTTAGAAAGGGCATGGCTATAGTTGGGTGTTGTACATAGGTGACTCTTAAATGCTGGAACGTAAATTGAACAGATCACTTTTCTTGGTATGTGAAAATGACATTAGAATTTTGGTTTTAGGGCCATTTATTTTAATCATGGCCTGAATTTTAGCAGTGAAGTTATCACAAAAGTTAAACAGGTAAATAAAAATAATAAAAAAGTACATTGAGTAAATGATAAAGAAACAGCCAGAAAAACGTCTGTACAGTATTGATGCAGTAGTATGTGCTTCATATCAGTCTTTTTTAAAATTTCACTTCTCATTTTATTAATAGTATTATTGTTTCCATTGATTTAATAAGTCATAAGTAAACTTCACAGTGTACATGCTAATACTGATTTTCTACTGTGAGATCCAACTTTTCTACTGGATTTCATTGTACTATGATAGAACATCTTCATTTTCCTGGTTTCAGTTTTAGTAAAGCTATTTACCTGTGTAAGGGCCAGAGTTGGTGGTCGGATCCAAGCTGATACCCTGCAGGTAACTGTGGCAGCGCTCTTTGTGTTCCTCTAAAGAAGTGCGCTGTTTGTAGCTCCGGCCACAGTAGTTGCACTTGTGTGGTTTGCCAACTACAAACGGAGACATTCGAGGGAGAAAATATTAATTTCATTCACTGCTATACCCAGAGAGAGAGAGAGAGAGAGAGAGAGAAAGAGAGAGAGAGAAAGAGTGGGTAGTGCCCAATAAGAAAATGCAACCTGCTGCAGTATTCAGGCGGTGCGTAGTGGTGAATACTGTGAGCAGTCAGTAGTACAAGCAAACCAGCCTCTGAGATCATGGATATTCCACTACTAGTGTGAGGATTCCACACAACTGTTGCCAGACAAGCTGTGGGCGACACAGATAGTTGCACCATGAAGTCTGCATTTCAGAACACTTTGGTGTCTGAAACGTACAGTGAACTCCCACTGCTGAAGCACGCTGAGTGAATTGCGGAGTTGATCATGCATCCCATGGTGGCGGTAGGAAACTAACTCCAATGTCAAACTGCTATGGAGGTGGCGTGTGATTCATTATGCCATTTCTATTTTATTCAATTTCTTCCTACCAAGATGAGTGGAAAGATGAAGACAAGCCTTTACATCTATCTCTGTCAAGCCCATCGAGCCCTCCACCCATCCGACATCCAAGTATGACTAATGGAAGACATTATTATCCACCAAGAACTCACATAGTCATGAGTTGACCGGTAAGAAGAACAGCCCACAGTAGATATGGGCCAATAGCTTGTGTCACCACCTTTGTACAATGGAACTACACGAGCTGTTTCCATATCGAGGCAAAAGTGGAATTAAAAACGTGTTAAAATGTAATTGCAATGCACTGCGTTAAAGTGAGAATCCTATGCACGCAGACACTTCTGAGGGAGTAGGTCCATGTCCTGTGAGTATTCTCAAAACTAATGTAATGACTCATAAAGGGACTGAGTGAGTGAACTGGAGGCCACACAAGCACACCGATGTGACCCAGACAGCATCATTAGCAATGCGATGTAGTAAGACATTCACTGGCACGATGGTGACAGCGATTACTAGAAGAAAATGAGCGGCTGATCCTGCACTCTTGTCACTGTGAGAACAGAGAAACCAAACACGTTTCAGTCTGAGGCCTGGAGGTTGTAACGCACACGCACACACGCACACACGCACATACACACACACACACACACACACACACACACACACACACACACACACACATTTAGAGGTAGGTGATAGTTCACACGTGAACAGAAGTGCTCCTCTCCCACAGAATGACATTAAGTTTCTTCTATTATTCTTAAAGGACTTAATATGTTGTATAAGAAGACGAGTTACTCAGAACTGGATATTTCTCTATGTGGAAATGTTATATTTTCTTCCCTGGATGACCTCTGAGATTTGTGTGAGTGAAATAAAACTCACTTGCTACAGAATGACATGGCCAATCTTGCATCAGTAGGCACCTTTTCAGTGAATCATGTGGAATGATGATTTTCTGTCGCATCTGTCATTCAGTACTCTTGTGGTCTATGAATGACACTGTATTGGCAGAACTCGAAACTAGGGTTCATGATCAGAATTTTTCTGAGTACGATCAGATACAAAAGGTGGTGGCTAATAAGAAAAGGTTTCAGTATTATTAAGGGAGTGAAAGAGCGAAACTTCTATATGAAACGTCATCATGGAAATCATTTTCTTTGCTGCTTTCCAGCCGTGAAAGTAAAACAGTGGAGTAGGCAGCACTCAATCATGCATCGCTCCCTCGTTCTTAGCGGCTCACACACTCTCTCACGCACACACACAACACAGACTTTTTACTTTTTCAGATATCCACCCACACACAACCTTGTGCAGATGCTGGATGGGCCTGAAGAATCCACCTTTCAGCCGCTATTCTTGCTCATGTAAATGATCCACACTGTGCACTTGGACTCACTTGACTGAGTGCATCTGGCTAATAAACGGGAACTTGCTCAAATTTAAATCCTGTGTCTTACAAAATGTGAAAACCTTTGCCTCTTACGCATTACCTTTCCTGCATTATCCTTCCACCAATCAATGGGTAATTGCGACATTTTACCTGGCACTCGGGACAGCAACCATTCAACACCTTTTTGCACTACCACTCTTGACAGTTTCTCACTCTTTTTCCTCGCCTGACCTCTCTTGCAATGCTGCATTTCCCTCTTTTGGTGACACCTGTTCTTCCGGGCAGGGCACCAGGCCAGAACTGCCAAGTATGCAGCAACTGAGGGGTGAGTCCCTCTGTTTAAAAGAACACCATGACAGCACAACTTGGAAGCATCAGATTCCTCACATTTCCCCCTGAATGACCAGAGGAAGGCAGGTGTAACGTTTTAATCATGATTTTAAAGGGGAAACACAAATTCAGCTGAGCAATAAAGGAAGTGAGAGTAGGAAAATGGTCATGGCTGATGGTGGAGGACAGCTGTGGAGAAACAGATAAGAAAGTAAGAAATGCATGAAAGAGGCATCTGAGTAACAACAGACATGCAAACAGACAGAACACAAACACATGGACGCACACCTAAAAGCACATGTTAGCTCTGTTTAAAAAGAGAAGTGTGTATGAGTAACCCCCCTGGGGCATCGCAGGCAGAAATGACAGCGTTGTCTGACCTTGATTTCAAAGGAGCAAAAGAGGGGAGAGATCCTCTGTGATAGAAAAGTGGGTTACAGTTGAGAGACGCAGCCAGCACTCCCCATGTGTTTCTCAACAGACAGATAGTTTCCTCCTTAGCGAGTCAAGCAAGTAAGGAACAGCATGTCCTTGGTACCTAACCACAAAGCACTCACAGCGCTGTCTACAACAGTCACATAAAAAAAACAAAACACACCACAATGTCTATCCAACAACAATACGAGACAGAAAGTCACCAACCGGCAAGTATGGCCACTGTGGCTACTGTACCGTTCTGCTAGCTCCTCCATTAATCACACAAAGCTTTAGAAGAAAAGTATCTAAGGAAAAAACACTTAAGGGGTACTTACAAAGCCTGTAGATAGATAAAATGGAAAAATGACAGTGTTATCGCAAAGACTGGCCTTATGTTGAACCAGACCGGTGCTTCTTACCTTCTTCCTGATGTATGTGTACACAACTATGGTTTGGCTTTCAGAACCACATTTTTGTTCCAGGATCACTGATTTCCAAAGGAACAAAATATTTTTCAAGGTTGCCTTATGTTATAAGCTGACTGGAGTGACTATGTAAGTAGATGGAGTGACTATGTACACACACATAAGCAGTGAGAGAGAGAAGAAGTTCAGTTCAAGTTGAGACAGACTTCTGCAGAAATATCTTTAATGCTTTAATGCTGGGGTTCTGTGAAGCACTTCTGATGAAAGAAATGAAGTCTCTTCTGGGTAACAGAGGTGGATGAGTAAAAAGGGAAGAGAAGAGGGTGAGGAGGAGTCTTACCAGCATGAGTGCGCAAATGACCGGTGAGGGCATCGCGCCGCCGGCAGGCGTAGTTGCAGAAGGGACATTTGAAGGGTTTCTCGCCTGTGTGCAGCTTAATGTGTCGCAGCAGGTTTCCCTTCTGGGTGAACGAGACACCGCACTGGTTGCACTGGAACGGCCTGTCACCTGATAGAGGCAAGCACAGGAAGTCAATACCACACTCATTGTGGAAGATGTTTTTAGAAAGCATGAAGAACTCTGCAGACATTTTTTTTTTTGTCTCTAACTGAACTTATTTACTTTTTCTGTCTCATAACTGAAAGCTGACGTTGTCTCCCTGTGTGCAGGAACCACTAAGCACCGACACCTGCTTTATATTTTACTAACTGAATCTCACACCTATGAAATCGTCCTAACGTGGCATATGACTCCTTGAACTACTTCTGCGAATACTAATGAAAAACAAGAAACAAAACAAAAACTCAACTCAGCCTGTAATAACAATAATTACCCATTTTCTCTCTCTAATAGTGTGGAAATACAACCCCGACCCCCCCCCCCCAAAAAAAAACATAAAAGAATGCAATGATTTTCAAATCCTTTTTGACCTACATTCAATTGAATCTAGTACAAGGTCAAGATATTCAATGTTCAAATTGATTAATAAACTCTCTTTGTAAATATACACTTATTCACTCATTCAATTGTTCAAGTTTTAAAGGGAAATTCTGTCACACTCTTGCTTGGACTGCAGGCAGGTTGCACTCTTTTATTATGAAGCCACGCTGTTGTAACAGGTGCAGAATGAGGTTTGGCGTTGTCTTGAAGGAACGAGCAGGGTCGTCCCTGAAAAAGACGTCGTCTGGATGGCAGCATATGTTGCTCTGAAACCTGTCTGTGCCTTTCAGCATTAATGGTGCCTTCCCAGATGTGCAAGTTGTTCATGCCAAGGGCACTAACACACCGCCACACCATCACAGATGCTGACTTTTGAACTTTACGCTGGTAACAATCTGGATGGTCCTTTTCCTCTTTAGCCCTCAGGACATGATTATCATGATTTCCAAACACACTTTTAAAAGTGGACTCATCAGACCACAGCACACTTTTCCACTTTGCGTCAGTCCGTCTCAGATGAGCTCAGGGCAGAGAAGTTGGCGGTGTTTCTGGATGTTGTTGATATATGGCTTTGACTTTGCATAGCAGAGTCTTAACTTAAATTTCTAAATACAGCAACAAACTGATTTTGACTGAATTGTCCCTGAGCGAACGCAGTAATATCCTTTATGCAATCATGTCAGTTTTTAATGCAGCACCACCAGCTTCATCCACGCTTGTGAACGACTGAGCCTGTCGAGGGTGTCCCCTCCAGCCCCAATCATGATACTGTCACCTGTTAGCAATTAAACTGTTAACCTGTGGAATGTTCCAAACAGGTGTTTTTGGAGCATTCCATAACTTCCCCAGTCATTAGCTGCTGGTGTCCCAACTTGTTTGAAACACAGGCATCAAAATCAGAATGAGAGTATATTTACAAAAAACGAGTTTTTTAGTTTGAACACTAAATATCTTTTCTTTGCACTTGTCAAAAAGGATTAGCAAGTTTTTGCATTCTGTTTTTTTTTTACTTTACTTCTTTGGAATTGAGGTTGAAATATTTTTGTATCAGCTCAGGTGCAGTCTACACAGCTGTGTATGGCAGCATTCATAAAAGAACTGGATTAAAGTGAACTGCCCTGTGTTGAAGCAAATTGGGAAAAAAAATCTAATTTCACCTCAGCTGGACTGGTTTAAAATAAATGAAACCGATCTTCCTCTAACTAAACTGACTCTTGGTGAACTGAACTCGAAATAGAGAACTAATTGCATCTTCTCCCCATGTTTGCATTAGTTGTAATTAAGAACTAATTAAGAACAATTTTCACTGAAAAAAGTGCCTGTGCTGCATTTACTTGTGTGTATTTTTCACAGTAAATGCAATATTTTCCAGAGTAATGAAGGGGAATATGTGTGTGTCTTTCTCTCTTGCACCGTGTGAATAGTGGACTTGATAAAATGTGGAATGACGCCATTCAGGACACCTCTGATTTTACAGCGACTCACAACTACTGTCTTCTGCTCTAATGGAAAATCTTTTGATCTGTCACCAGTTGGAAAAGAGAAATATGATCCTAATGCTGCGACAGCCACAGCAGTCGCGGCGTCAGTTGGAACAGGTTGTGGGGGATTCCAAGGATATTTTTTTCCCTGATAATAATTCCAGGTCTAAGCTATTGTCTTTCAACAAAACACACACAGCACCCACACCCACTGCTGGGGAAACCAAATCATTTCTGACTCAGTCTAAAGAATGGGAAACGTACACAGCCCTGATTTCAATCATTAAAAAACGAAAAATCCTGTGTGGATATGCAAAGATGCCATTAAAAGAAAACGGGGACAATTACACTGAACAGCTTCTTTAAAGCATTACATGCTATGGCATTTGAAAATATACTAATTATTACCGTTTGGTTGTCGATTTCCTGCATCAGCTGTCACATTTGGTCCCGATAATCCATCCTGCACATTGTTTGGGCTGCCAGTCATGGATTCCTCTACTGCTACTTCTTCCTCCCCTGTTTGGCCTATTTCTTCAAGTGCTGGGCTTCTGTTGTCAGCCTCCTCCGCTGTTTCTTCCTCTTGCTTAATTGCCAGTTCTGTAAAACAAAAACAACATCAATCTTGAGATGCACATCTTTACAGTGTCACATTCAGGCAATGCTGGTTTTATGGGAGCGGCCTAAAATGTACTTCTACCATAAAAACACTCTCTATTGCAAATATGTGGCCTAGGCTGGCCCTGTGATGCATGACTTGGTCAAGATTGAACATCGTACACAAAAATGTGTTGCATCTGTAGAACTGAGTTCAAACATAAAGATTTGAGATGAACGTTGTTGGTATCAGGAAGGATTGGCCCTAGGTATTCTGGGTTGATCTGCAATGGACATCAGTTGAATTAAGTGAGATAGATGCTGGAAATAATAAATCACTACATGGGCGCATGGACTGACAACTGACATGGGAGGGAGAGAGAAAGAGAAACAGGCTGGTCTGGTTCCTGGCTGTCCCTGGGGAGAAAGGGAGTGTCAGAGGCCCTGTAGCTTACACCTGACAAGCAATGGGAGATTGCTTGGAAGACAAGGGCAAAAGATTGTATTATTTTGCATGTGCGGGGGTGTAAGTGTGTGGGCGGCTGTGGCGGGAAACTATTCACCACCTGCAGTCTCCAGTTATCGTCACCAGCAATTAGTAACACACAAAATAATGACGCAGATGATAGTAATACATGTGGCACAGGTAGTTTCATTCACCTGACATCGCAATAATCACTTGGATTGTACAAACTGTATACAGTTCAGCCAAATATCAAAATATTCACCCAAATTCTCCAGCCTGTTAGGTAGCAAAGCCGAAGCACTACTGGGTAATTCTTTTATACTGTGCAAAACACATGAGATGACAGCTTAGGATGAATGAGAAAACTTGCTTTTTATCCTAACACAGGATTCTAATAGTGCCGCAAAGCAGCTGAATTTTGTCTTATGAGGGAGAGGAAACATTGTCTTGGAATTTTCCTCTTCCCTGTCCATATATAGACAAATGTTAGTTTTGTGCTAATGCTAATTTACCCTTTTATGAACAGCCTGGAGTGACCAGGCAGAATGCGGTATGTCACATCTACAGCGTCTTGATCTTGGCTTGTTTATTCTTTGTCATATGCAACAAGATCAAAATCATTTGCATGCTTCACACACTGCTTTTGTTGTTTGAATTGTGCTTTTTTTTTTTTTTTTTTTTATACAGCCCTCTGAAACAAAGTAGTGACTCTCAGTCAGAGAGTAAAACATGATTTGATCCCCTGTAGCAGACTTGACTTTGTTACCACTACAGCCATGGCAAACAATTTCCACACTAGGAGACGAGCATGTCAGTGGGAGCGTCTTCCACTAAAAAAGACGCTCCCATTGTTCTTGTTAAAGGTTTAAAATGGATACAGGGGGCTTTAGATATAGTGTGGAAAAACGTCTGGACACTATCCGAACAAAACTTACTCATCCTGATGATCCTGTTGTGGGATTTACTGGAGCAGCAGTCACAGTGTGAGCATGCGGTTGTTTTACTAAAGCCTCCCATCTGACTGCATCCATCAACTGTTCCCTCAGGCTTTGGTACTGCATCTACTTAACTCTCAGAGCCTTGTACAATACATTCAGAAATCCAGGCAAAACTTGTACCACAAGAGAAATCTACACTAAGCAACTGCATTCTTTAAACTGACACTGTATATTTCCAATGCCACACTTTGTACAGATGAAACCCCCAATACCCACGTTGCAATCGAGTCTTGACTTCAACAGCTGTATCCTGGCAACACGGAGCAGACCTGAATGTCCTTGCTATTCAGCTCCTTGCATCTTTACATCTGTCTCTCCAGTGTGGCAGAATGGAATGCACAAAGTGGTCCAATGAGGATACGCTTTTGATACACGATTGCAACGACAAAAGCAGTGATGATGATCATCGAGATGCAGTTTCAGTATATTTCCACTCCTCCTCTGGATACAATGCAGTAGTGTCTGCGTTTTTTTCCGAGTTTCCCATAATCCATAGAAAATCAGCAGAAAGTTTGCAACAGATTACAGGTTTACTGAAAGCATCTTATCATTATGAAGACACTCTGTCATTCTTACTACCTAAACTGTCACCTAGCCCAAAGGGTGTAATTCTACCTACCTTTTATTACCCGATAGAGTGCACGAAACCAAGACAAGTACTGTATCAGTTTGATTTTAAGCTTGCAAGCTGAAGTGTTGGGCTGAAATTTGACAGCACTTCATGCTTATTTTCAACAGATGATGTGATGCAGCCCTTCTTTTGTAACAAGACCTCAAATAGCAAATCATGTGAAGCAACTTCCAGAGTGACAACAGCTCTTATCGGTGAAGAGCATCTCCCTGTGAAAACCATCGCCCAGCCCGCCTCCCTGTATCTCTAAACTTGTGGGAAACAAGCTTCCCTTTTTTTCACTTGTCTCACTTAGTTTCCTCTTTTCTTACTTTGCTGCTTCACGGTGACATCGCCTAAGCTAATCTGAGGCATCAGGTCAATAGACTGAAAGGCACCAAGCAACACTTCTGGGTAAGTGCCAAGTGTGATATGGAACAAATTGCAATGTGGTATTTCTTCCCTTTTCTTTTTGCCATTTTCTTTAAAATATGACTCCATTTCAAGATTATCTTTGATTTTTGAATGCACTGTTTTAAAATGACTTTATGCAAAGCGCTTTGCAGTTTGCCCCTCAGTCACTCATTCACACACACACTGATCTGGACACATTTGCCATGTTAGGTTCAGTTCAGGGGAAATACTGCAATCCTCTCTTCCCCAGAAGGCTTTTGTTGTGACCTTGTTCAGTTTCATTAAGACAAAGCAAAATACAATAATCAGAAAGAACAGATCTAGTGAGTTAGAACAGTATATCTGTTAAAGGAGAAACTGTGTTTGTGAGCACTGTAGCTGCTCTTGGCAGACTGTAGAATGGCATATGTCTTGATTGAGCACTCACCGCTGGGGGAATTAGGACCCTGAGGAACTGTCTGTCCATTAGGTGTTGACATCTCCGCCAACATTCTCGAGTTCTCCTCACCGGGAGAGTATTGGCCGTTACCTGGGAGACAAACAGAAACATGGCACTCTTCATTGTGCTGTACAATACTGTAGATGTACAGCTAATACAATATGGTATGTCCAGTTTTGGGCTGTTTTTGGACATTGTATAGAAGAAGATGATGAGAGAAAAATTAAAGGTGGTCGAGCAAGAAGCAAGGGTGTCTGAAAAAAGCATTTTGACATGAACGTTTCAGAGGATGACACTCTTACAGACTGTGATGATATACTCCACACCTACATAAGAAATATATCTGGTCTATTCACCTTCATACAGATAAAGGCACAATAGACAGCAGCCTTGTGTAAGTTCTTTTCTTGTCGGACTAAAAATGATTATTTTCACCCTTCTCAGGCGTACGTTTAAGCCTAACCTGAATGGTCACTACATAGGCCGCCGTACAGAACGCAGACGGCAACTAACTCAACTGTCTTTATGCATTTATGGGATCCTAATGTCCAGCAAATGCGGCTCAGATTGCATCCTCTCAGCTGTCTGTACAGAGCCCAGGCTATGGATAGCCCTGTGTCCACTCAGAGGGAGAGCAAACCAATCCCTTATCCCCTTACACCCCGGCCCTGTCAGGGTCACCAGAACAATACAGTGGCAACAGGCAAACACCCCTGCTGACCCAGGTGTCAGATCCCTTAGGAACCACGGGGAGCTGTCATTCACCACCAGCACAGTTAAAGATTTTCCTCAAGCATACTGACAACTGATAACGACAACAAAACGGGAAAGCATCCATTATAATGAGACTAGACTGCCTCATGCTTTTAAAATTGGCGTAGCAAAAGCCACAGCTGAACAAGTTTCAGTTAAAATCAAAGGACCGTGCTACGTGCTACATCTGAAACCGCTACAAGGAAGGCCTTGTTACAATTTGTCGCTGCTGAATGTGTCTGCAATGATCCCTCATACATGAAAAAGAAAACTATGTCAGATCTCCTCTTGCTGTGACAGCTCCTCTTAGTTTGACAACCTCTTCCGTGGTATTGTTCCATTGTAGTGGCGGCCACACTGAGTGGGGCATACTGGGAGACGTTGTCCATGACACAATCCCTGGGCCTGGGCTCGGGTTGCACAGGTTGGGGTTGGAGGAAATCTCAGGTGACTGACGCTGGCTATCCCTTGGCAATGCTGTCCTGGAGACAGGAGTGGCCCAGATTTGTCATGAAGGATTTTCCATTACTGTGGCAGACGCTGACAGCTGCCTAGCAGCACTATGGCTAGGTCTTCTCATGCATAAACTAAAAGTTTTGGGTTTTCTGGGTTCAAATGCTAAAATAAGAACCCTCCATTGAAGGTTTTAACACAGTGTTATTGTTAAAAAGGTAAATTGCTTCATCAACAGTTTATTCAAAAGCTATGTGTGCTGATTTAAGAACAATGCTGTCAGTGTGTTTTTTTAATTAATGACAAATTTAATCAAATAAAGGCTTTTGTCATCAAAGGCATATGTCCTTGTCTTCAGGCAATCACTGGCAATCAAAGGGAGAAGTCTAACCTCTATTATGTCCGTCTGTTACTTAGGATGGTCAAATACAACCGCAGAGCTCGTGAAAAGGATGCATTTCCACACACACCTGTTGAAAAGGGGACTCAAACTTTTACTGTTTGGCAAAAAAAAAAGAAAAAAAAAATAGCTGAGCCTGCACTGATTGAATTGAAGCTTTTGCGTTGGCGCCCCGCATTTTATGAGTCAATCCTGTATGAACAGTAAGAAGAGGATGTCAAACAGTCGAGACTTGCCAGGGGAAAGGTATATTGAGTAATACACCAAATTGGGATAATTTAACATGCTGACAAATGGAAAGGAACAAATGTGTACATATGAAAGTGGTAGGTGTAGTAAATGCTGACTTCATCAGTGATGCCAAATTAATGCAGAGCGTCTGAGGTACAGTCATTCTCTCAGAAATCCAACAATCGTCAACGCAATTTCTGGTCTTACAACTTATTCAAAAAGGAGCATGAGCAGTTTTGAATGGTATCTAGGTTCAGGAGCAGTCTGCAATAACGATAACTCTGAATCAAGCCAAGGTCAAGGTCCATCTACCTGTTTGTGAGGACAAAAATGAATAAGATGCACAAAATGGCTGCATCTTAAAAGACGGCACCTACGCCTAGCTGTGTGAGGAACTAAATCAGATTCTTTTCTGGAGTGACGAGGCCCTCCTTTCTGGCTTGCTGGATGCACACTGTATGGGATCTGGTTTTTCCTGTCAAACCCTGAACCTTCCTTAAGACACAGACTCATATCACAACAAACAAACAAACACACACACATACACACACACCACTGACCCAGCTAACAACAAATATTAATAGGCAAATAAGGGCATCCAAAAACTTTTAAAAACTACTTTTACAAGTACAAGTACAAGTAATAAATGAACACAGTTATATGTATGCAGAAGTGTTACAGGCACACCTGCTGTGAGTTACAAAGCCAAAGAGTGCACTGTTCCATTTGTGGTAATCTGTACTGGTGTATGTGGGGTGACCCAGAGAAACCTGGTACAGTCCACCTCTGCAGATAACTAATAATTAATAACATGAGGAAATGGAATTTCTTAAATGAGCCAGCGTAGAAAGTGAGTGCTGTAAATGAGGCAATTTAAAGGCATAGTTTTGCTGTTTTTAAAACGAGACAATGTTTCCCCATAGATTATTGTGCATGACAGCTCACACAGCTCATTATTTTTAATTTGCCTGTCCCTTTCTGTCAGTTACCCCTGGTTTTGTACATAACCCGGGAGATGTTTGCATCTGCTCATGCTATTTATTTCCATTTAACTACAGCAAGAAACTAAACATCAAACTAACACAGTGTTGCTCTCACAAAACAGTCCGACTGCATGAGGCAGCTGTCAGACATGTAATTAGCTGCTAGCAAGGTGGTAGCTGAGCACGAGTGACCAACAACCGGAAGATGATACAGAGAAGCTGGAATATCTCAGTTAACTTTTTAAACATGTCAAATATTGGTTATCAACTTCAAAGCTCCGAAATGGAGACTGTCAGGATTCCAGAGTGTGAAGTCTGCTGCAGCCCGCTTTGGCGAACCCATGAGGCAAATCTGATGTTAAAATGTGAGAACCCTGGGAGGACCAACTACATGAGGCAGCTATGTACAGTGTGCCATTTACAAACCAGAAACTGCACAATTAAATTTTTTTTTTTTCCTTTTTTTAATGTAGAAAGTGGACAAGTTTGCCATTGGTAGAATACGAAATGAGTATGAGTCTCAGAGAGACCGGGATAATTTCTGTGAGAGAATGATTGGATATGTGATAAATTATGATAGTGCATGTGATACAGAGAAGTAGTGTGCTGCGTGTGAAAAGAGTAACTGTGTGTGAGAAAGAGAGATCGACTGTGACAATGACAGCGAATGTGGTTAAAAATAATAGTGTGAGAAGAACGTTTATATAAGAAAGAGTGTTGGTTGATTAAACAGGAAGGAAACTGAAATTCTTGATTCCTGATTATTGAACAGCCTCTGAAACCAAAGCGTGTACCTGCTCAATGGCACTGCTATCCTTGGACTGCAGGGAGCATTCAAATCCAGCCACAGTGCCTATACACACGCCACGTTTTGTCAGTGCATGCAAGGCTGCTCTGGTTTTCAGAAATTTTTACCTTCCCTTCCTTTTTATGTGTAAGCTCTACGCAAAGCTGTACGCCAATCAACAACTGAAACTACAAATATTCACACAATACAATTATCTACATTGTCTATGTGTGTGTGGGTGTGCATGTGAATTCGATTAATATACACAAGCATTAGAATTTCTAATATATATATATATATGTATTATTAGTTGATTTATCATTCTTATTATCATTATTTATGTATAATTAAAGTGGAAACGGACAACTTGTCAAACCCCACTAGTCTTTCAAGTAGAATTACTGTCAACGCAGCTCACAAAGACAACGGGATCACTTTCTGTTTCCTGCGGGGTCCAGTAACGACCAAAAAACACTGCATTTGTTTCCAAATTTCTGTAAAAGACATGATCCACTTCACTTTGGAAATAAGAGAAATAAAAAACTATGTTCACTGAAGAGGTTAAGTGAAATTGTCCTAATTTTATATAAAGCAATAACATAGTATTACACATATTCATAGTACCACAGCATAAGACAGCGTTACTTCACACAAACAAGTAACTACAGCAGTGGTTTGTTGTCGGGGTGGAGGGAGGAGTAGAAGAACACATGAGGAGAAAAAGCGTTCATTCATTCATTTAATCTGAAATGGAGACGAAAGCAGATAGAAATGTGTCGATCAGCAGGCAGTCAGCCTCCATTTTTCTAACGGTAGAAAAAATCATCTAAACACTGATGGTGTCGTTATTGTTCAGCTTTTACATTGTGACAATCAACATTTACGTCATAATAACACATTCGAGTAGAAAACTAGCCAGTATAACTGAACCTGAAAAATTTGTTTGAGTGTTGAAAAATAATCCTCTCCGAGATAAAAGGCCATCGCTTACATGAACAGATGTAAGCTTCTGTTACAGAGCGATGACTTTGTCACCAAATGATATTATGTATAGGAAAGAACCTAGTTGCGTTGACCTGAAATGACATTTGGTTTTGCCGGTCATCAGTTTTCTGTTACCTCATGTCGAGCCTGTTGAACTCAGTTTCAGACATGCGTTTGCCTCAATTTGTGCTTCCAAGGTGAAAACTGACCCCCTCTACTCACGTCTTTGCACTGACTTTAAATGCACTTATGCCACCTGTAAAATCTCCTTCAAGTTCAGTTTGAACAAACCTTCACATTCTCCAATGTATATTTTTCTGTTTGACTCAAACCACATATACTATTTTGCTTTTGTACATATGCTGAGTACAATATAAGCATAAGAGGTTACTACTGTAGGATGCACTATGTGCATTTCAGAGAGCGTATCCATGTGTTTTATGACGGTGAGTGGAAGAATATGTTTGCATGGATGGTAGAATCTATAGGTGGAGTCGGAATGTTCTAGATTATGACGATGAGTGTGGCAATGGGTGCGATATTTGACCTAAATTTTCTCCCCTCGTCAGCAGTACCTTGCCAAAGTATTGAGCATATAGTAAAATACATACCAGTAATGAGGATGCAAACTGTTGCATTCCACAATGATGTGTGTTTTTTCCGCAGATTCGCGCAAACGGAACAGACGACAGAACTATGTTCCAGAACTATCATTTCAGAAGCGCCCTACAGACGGACAAGGAGAGGAAGAGCCTCCATTTCTTCTTCCGCCACCACCCGTACCTCGCCTGCCAAGTGTTCCTATAAGCACAAACCCCCAATGGAGGACTAAAATCCCCACTGATGTCATGAGCAACATGCTACCTGTTTTTACATCTGAATATCAAAGCAAAACACAAGGCGGGCAGGGAAGATAGTCAACAGACCTGCCCAAAGGAAACCAGCAAAGGGCAATGGAGCACCACATATATCTGATGCATTCAACAGGATGTTGCTAATGCATCGTTCTCTCTACCTTTAAGGGGTGAACAGGAAAAAGGCTGCACTAGGGGAAAATCCCTTGAAATGTTTATAGTTTTGTGATTGCAAAAATGTTGTTTTTTTTTTTTTGTATCAGCAGTGCATCATATAGTTGGAAGAGACAATAAAGTCAAACTTGTTAATAGTACAGAAGTGCTGATAAAGTAACACAGACGTATTATTATCGTCCTTATCACCATCATTGGTACAATTAAACAGACAGACACTCCAACATACTGCATAAACTGTGTCTCTGAGGTGTAAAGTGTGGGTCACTGAGTGTCACTGTGCACTGAATATAGTGTGCTAGTGATATGAGGACTTACTAGCACAGTAGCCATCAGGAGCCTCCATTTCAAGTGCTTTGGGAGTGCTGCAGGGAATAAAAAGTCATATTACTGCGACTTTTACATCACTGTAACACAAAGTCTTTTTTAAAGCTGTGCAGCCTGAGCTCTGTGCCACAATACGTAGCGTGCAACAATGAAATGCACCTTCATAATTAACCTTGATCAGTATTCAGAAAAACACCGTGGACCTGTAAACTATCAATGTGTTGAAAATCGCATAAACACCCAAATTAAAAGCTGTTAAGCTCTCTTAGTTGCATGGTTTCCAGTGTACAGAGGTGCATTACAAAAGAGGCTCTGCTCTGTGAGAAGCTGTCACGTATATTTGGCAAGCTACCCTGCATGCTATTTTAAACGTGTGAAAGCCTTGTTTTAGTTTCACCCTCTCTATGTGATGTTCTTGTCTAAACAAAAGTTAAATTACAACTGCTATGGTCTCTCAATTTTCTGCCTTTTTACACCAATGAATGTGCATCATCATCATCATCATCATCATCATCATCAGTAAATTCAGGTTACGATTTAACTGTTTGTACAAAACTGGCATTACACTCTCAAACCAATTGACAGCAACTTAAAATGAGCCAGAGGTGTTCAACTGTGCAGAGATACACTTTAAGTCACCTCGTTTTTTAACTGCTTATGTGCTCTAAACTTTAAGGGTATGCTGATAACACATGGTGTCTACAGGCTTCTTTAAGGAAGTTGTAAATGACTTTTAAGCTCTTTGTAAGACGGTTCTAATTATTACAAATTGCAGACTCAAGGTTGGGTCCATCTTTATGATCCCTTGACACGTTGGTATCGCTGTGTTGAACATTTGTTAAAGTCAACACAGACAAAGTAAGTGTGTCATGATTATTGTACTTTGGAATAGCAGTGAATCAGAGAGAACTGTATTTATTTATTATATATATTTAAATACTGGCTTCCTCAAAGAACATAAAGCTTAAGTGCTTCATTAAAAGAAAAACACTCTTAAGTGTCATTGCAGAGACTTTCCTCTTGATCGTGTATCAGACTGAAGAATGGCCCTCATCATTAGTTTCTTTGCACTGAACTATTTTCCAACAGCAGCTTACTGTCCAACAAAGATGATGGTAACCTGACTCAGAGCCAGCTGGAATGGTGAGTTCTTAATTTTGACTCCCTGTGTAGCTACATTGAGGAAACTTTGGCCACTTAACAGTGAGAGAAAATTTGAGAGCCACTTATTTTAGACTCCTAGCTCAAATTTAAAGTGAAACGTGACAGCAAAACAAGAACGCAACAAGCAAAAAAGATATACATAAAAAGGTGGATTCATATAATTACCTTCAAGCGTCTCCCCTGTGCAAAATCAGTTGGTAATTTCAGTCAAGGACGGAGGGAGGGAGTGGTAAGTTGTCTCCACCTCCCTTTAAAAAACAAAAAAGATCAAAATTAGGCCTACCTATTGGGTCCAGAGATCTCTCATAAATGTCTGAAAGAAAAAAACTTTTTTCAGCATGTCTCAGCAACAGTCCAGTAAGAGGAAGGTGAAAATCGTCTGAAAATCAATCTGAGCAAGCTGAGAAAAGCAGAGAAAAGTTCAGGAGCGCATCTACAGGGTCCTACAGGTGACTGCCGCGGCGCCAAAGCCTCTTCTGCGCGCGTCCCGTCGACTTTCCCACTTTAAAAGCAACGCGGGCACCGTCCCGTCGAGCTCCACGCGCACTGGATTCAAACTTTCCACATTTCATCAGAAGTCACACAGCTATTATCTGAGCCGTACACCGTGCACTCTTACAGTAGGAACACCAAGAGGAGGGGGGAAGACTCAACAAGTTGGTAAAGGAAAGAAAGAGAGGGATGGATCAAACTGGATCCACCGGTTCCTAAGGAATTAGCCATAGTGGCAGGGAGCACCCAAGCTATTTTCAGCAACTAAGAGAGTGGAAATCCGTGTGTAGGCAATGTTGAAAATCCACTGTGGAGACGGCTGAGCCTAACGCGTTTTAACCACTACTGCGGAGGATGGGACTGTAATGTGATGTAGAGGCTAATTAAACAGTGGCCAAACTGCTGCAAGGTCACCCTCCCTCCAAAACACACTGCAAGCAACAGCAAAATAATAAAAACTGTCTCATTAGAAGGGCTTAAAATAATTACCCAACCAAAATCTATACAGGCCACTTTTTGCCACTACTTCCTAGTATGTCTCCAACGTGACTTCAGGTAGCCGAATTAAAAATTGATGTCAGCAGCCAGCAAAAAGGTGGGAAAAGTCTATTTTGCAGATGCACAGACAGGTTCAGCGGCGAGGACAGGGCGCGTTTACCTGGCGACCAACAGCGCATCTCTGGAAATAACCATCAGCTGCAAAACCGTGGTGCCAGTTTTGCTGTTATTGTAGCAACGCGCCGCGGTTCTAGTGTTAAGTGATTTTTTTTTTTTTTTTTTTTTTTTCGCTGGCTGCGTTGCCGGCGTGGCTTGGAGCTGACTGACAGCTGCAATTCAACAGGTTATCCGATCACCGCAGTGTACAGCAGAGCCCGTCTGGCTTTCCATTCATCAGACAGACGCTCCTTGTCTGCCTTTGCCGCAGACATGCGCCTCCAGCAGCTCTGAAGCGCCTGTAGCCTACTGACAGTCGAATAATATTGAACGGCTACCTTAAAGCAGCGACAGAATGGTTAGTTAATACAGGAAACCGATTCATGCACTTATGTCTCTCTCGCTGTCTTTTTTTATTTACCTTAAACACGGAGGAGTTTCTATAATCCCATCAACTTGCACATTACTGTTCCCGGCTGAATGTCTCGGCTTGGAAAAGGCTTCATTCTAGCCCGACATGCGCCACGCAGCGCGGACTGAAAGGCAGTTTGGTTCCGCAGCAGCAGCAAAAGCAACAGTTGTTCAATCCACCACTGACTTCCTCCTCCATCTCCTCCAGAGCAGAGCAACAGACAACCCGCCCGAGTTGCTATTCTGGGAAGTTGGTCTGACACAAAGAAACCGATCACAGAGTGTGGACCCAGTCTGCCTCTCTGCTCGGCAATCGATTAGGTTACAGGGGGCCTCTTATTCCCCGAGGCTGCAGCCAGGTTATATCCCTGTGGAGACATAAGCATGACTGTCATGCGCTGCAAGTGTTTCTGTAGGGATTACAGTGTACTCAAGGACATGCTGAGTCTCTTTTTTTTTTTTTTAACATATCTTCAGCGAGTTGTAATGTTTGATCCCTACAATATACGGCAGTAATTTGTCGAATTTATGACAAAAGCACATTTTTAATTAATTTATCATTATAAATTATCACAGTTCTGTATTGTCAAGAATGCAAACTGTTGTGAGAATGAGAGCACGAGCGAAACTGTGTTCCTGAGGCCAATATGAATATTTCAGAGTTTATGACAAGAAACTTTTTAAGATGAATGCATGCGTGCAGTTTTTATTCACCAATTATAACAAACAATGTATATGCTGAGCAGCACAGTGAAATATAAACTTGTCAGTCATCCCTAGTGGACAATCTATGTAATGACAGCACAAAAAGAAAGAAAGAAAGAAAGAAAAAATCAGCATTTCCCTCCTTTTATATATCAGCCACTATGCAAGAAGGCTAAGAGAAACAACAGTGCTGTACTACTTTGTACTGCACCTCATTTCACAAATAAGCCTGACAAGCAAGTAAGAATTAATTCTAATCCAATCAGCAAGTTAATGAAGCATAAGGCTTTTTTAAGCATCAAAATAAATCCAAAGTTGCTATACTGCACTGGGCTCAGGTCTGCAGTCAGAAACCTCAAACATCTTAAAGATAGTACAGGTGAAGCATACACACCAAAGGAGTTCACACACCTGCAGGAATAAATGAATAAAACAGGCTGATGCTGCTGTCCTGACTTCAGTCCACTCGTGGGGCCGGGGCAGAGAAAAGCCTCGTCTGAGAGGTTCAGATGAAGCGCACTCTTTGATAGATGAAGGAAACGGTGACTGAGGAACACCAATGCAAATTTAACCATCTTGAGAGCAGTTTATTTTTTTATTTGAGTCTCAGGTTAGTGTATTTTAATTTTCCCTGAAACATTTTCGAGCGGTATTTGAGATCTGAGACAGGTCAGGCTGTAGTTAAATATGGAATTTAATTGTGCTCGCTGGCATCTGAACCTTGTGTTTTGTGGATTTACTGCCTCCTTGTTTGGGGTCCCACAGACTCCCATAATGTGCAGCAATAAGAACTGTAATTGCAAAGCTCTTCCAGTGTTTTCTCTTTTTGTTTGTTTCTTCTGACCTTATTAAAACCCAGTATGTATGGAAGGATTGTAGTGATAACCATTCCTCTCTTCACTGAGTTTACATGGAAATGAGTTTAAATCAGAGCTATTACAGGAAGGAAATTGTTCGTGTCTTATATGGACTATGCACTAAAAAATGCGTACTCATTTTGTTTGACAAAAAGTCATTCACAGACTAAGAAATGCACAATTTGTTATCCTATGAAGTCTAATAAACTCTCTGGGGTCTAACAGCTTCAAAAAAAACAGAAATCTAAATGTACTAAATACTATCAACACCAATCACAGAGCACGAAGCACACAAAAATTAGCTGTGTTTAACCACAAATCCCAAATAGAAGTAGTGCGTCATTTTCTGTGCCGGATTTCTGAAACATGTCATCATTTCTACGTAGCTGAAATAACTACACCTCATGAGCTCAGTTTTCACTATGAGATTATATTTCTGGAAAGAGCCAGTCAAGGTTTGAATCAGCCTCGTCAGATAGAAATCAGCAAAAAAAAAAAAAAAAAAAAAAAAAAAGGAGGCAGGATGAGAATGAGTAACATAAGATCGTCTTCCTGATTGAACTTAGGCTAAGCTTCATTAGACAGACTGTGTGGCTGTCGCCTGAGCAGAGCAGAGCCGGTCTTTGACCAGCAGTGGTGGAGGTCATACAGTAGTTCTACACAGTGGAGGAATGGAACAAAGTACTTTTACTCAAGTATTAAGTACAATTTTGAATCTGCTTCATTGTAATTCAGCCAGAAATATCGTTCCTTTTACTCCACTACACTTTTTTGACACTTAGTTATTTTTTTTTTTTTACCTAAAAATATCAGTGTGCTTATATCTGATTCACTATTACACCACTAATCCACCCAGTTGTATCCAAAATTATCTAAAAATTGGCTCCACATTGACAAACTACACAATATTCTATAATATGACACTGTGAAAGGAGCCATTTGCCATTCTTTTGATACATTAGGCATATTTTGTTGATAGTAGTTGTATACTTTTACATAAATAATATTTCAATTAAGGATTTAACAAAGTATTTCAGATCATGGCATTTCTTCCTTTATCTAAGATAACCTGAGTCCACCAATGGTTACACAGCAGAAGTTTCAGCAGTGGAAAGACTGTTATAGTAGCAGCTGTGATATTACTCGTACTTTCAGCAGTCATTTGTAGCAGTAAAGAGGAAAGAGGATGATAATACTAGTAAAAGCAGAAGCAGAAGGATGACTAGAGACAGTGTAAAGCTGCAATGTCATTATTAGAAGTGGGAACAACCTGCTGTTTGAGGGAGGAGAGACTATTAACCAAGTTAAACTTGAATTTTTACACGGTTTGTATTCATCTGAACAGTAAGACTCCACGATTAATGTTTTCTTTAGAAAATGAATTATTTCTCCAGTGTTGTGTGATGTCAGGTGCTTACAGTGCCCTCCTGCAGCATTGCTGCAGATCACCTCTCTTTTACTGCAGCTCCCTCCTGTGGTAAAAAGGGGGGATTGACATCAATTGACTACTGTTAAAGCCAAGTATGTACTTGTATTTTGCAGCTCAGCTATGATTCAAACTTTGATGTGAAAATCTTTTGGTATCATTACAGTGAATAATGTTCTGGTGTAGTCTGCAGAATCCTTTATGATTGTGGTGGATAGTCTGCTACCGTGAGAAGCCCTTGACACCTCCAACATGTTTTCATGTGAGGCTTTCTCTTTTATCTCCTGTGTACCCTCCACCAAATGACAGTGATCAGCTGCCATTGAGTGGCACGAGGGCTCCCCCTGGTGTCTGTAGGCTGACAAACCTCCTTCATGAAAGTACGGCATAAAGTTGGATCACCATTTCTCCTTAAAAAACACATGGTTGCACAACTATGAACACATGCAGTAAACATATTTAGCAGTGATACTCATCTGCGGAGAGATACTGACACTGAAGTTTTTTCCCATCTTGAATATTCAACAAGTACTTCCTCCATACCACACATAACGTGAGACTTATGAAGCTACTGCTAAAAGAATTGAGAGTTCAGAGCTTTTTTCTTGTTATTTCAGGCAAATCGAGTGCAAAAAGTTCTGTAATTACACTCCATCCCCCACACCCGCCCACACACACCACCGACATCGACACTGAAAACGGATACACTCTGCACATTTTCTCATACTGTAGCATGAGTGCAAAATAAAGTAAAATGCTTTTTTTTTTTTCAAAATGGAAATGAAATTTTAACCTTTAACTTGTAGCCCAACTTGAAAATCTAAATTCTAAAACATATCATGTCACCGTGCAGTGACTTTTCAGGAGGTTTTTCCTTCCAGTTCTTTAATTGGCTTCTCTAATATCAGAGCTCAGAGCTCTGATAGTTATCAGCATGCTGCGTTTCTCACAGAACTCATCTGAACATTTACATAGCAGCGAGAGAGATGATGTTACTCGTTTCGTTCCAGGAAAAAGGAATTGGATGGCATTCACAGGTGACAGAACTAATCCACACAGTCCCACTGTGTGATCAAGCAGAAAACACCCGTCACCCTGAGATTCCATTAAAGGGAGTTTCTAGTATATCAGTGTGTTGAAATACACATTTGACTTCAATAGCAGGAAAGGCGCATTTGTACAGTAGCCAACAACATTAAGGATGGCTCTATTCCATTTAGTGAGCTACAATGAACACCCGAGGCCTGGGACAGGAACACGGAAGTGACATGCAGCCATCATTAATGTTACTAGTTAAAGCTGCCAAAAATGTCGACCATTACTAAAATTAGTAAATAAAAAAATTTAAACAAACTGTGAAAATACTTCACCTGTCGATGATGCATGTTTTTAATTGTTTTGCCAGCATTGCTCACAAGCTATTTTAGCATTGTTGCAGTATTATAACATAAATTCAAGTCATCCATTCCATTCATTTCAGACAAGAAAAAGTATGAATTTTTTTCATTTTTTTGATGAAACATAGTGCAACAACTCAAGGAAAGAACAAATACTTTAGTACAGTCACTTGGATGAAAGATGCAGCCTTTGCCTTTCATTCCAACAACACAACCTGAGACCAAAACTCATCTGTTCTGCAGTGTGGAGTTGGCTCCATATCTACTTTTTTATTCAAAAGTTACAGATCAGAGATGACAGTTTTACTGGTAATATAAACTTGCCTTTGTATGAAACGAGGGTGTGAGAGTGAGCAGTGTGTACTGTAGCTCATATTAGCTCATAAAGTTGTTTGCTTATCTTTGTTTTTATGTACTGGAAAGAGAATATAAGACAGACAGAACCAGACTGGAAAATGTCTGTCGTGGTCTAGATAAAGTAGAGAAAGATATCATCAAGACTGAAGCTACTTCCTTTACCACAATTAAATTTCAGTTTCGCACATGTGAACAAACACTAATCGCTGCCTCGGGACCCCTTTACCTCAGTGAGAGCCCACTGCCTATACAACCACAGGTTTTGTTATTGCATGACTCTGTGGTAACTTTTCACATCCTCATATCTATCGCTGCAAGAGCTCCTGCAAGAAGCTTATTTTTGCACAACCCTTTTCTTTTTCCATTTTTCAAATTCTACATTTAAAATTAAAATGTTATTAAAACACACATATGAACAGATCAGAGGAATTCAGTCAAGCGTGGTTTCAGTGATCCAATCGAAGGTTAACGTAAGAACTGTATGCTGAGAAAATGGAGCCTTTTGTTTATAGAATATTTAGTTTTGCATGCAGCATACATTAAAACAATGAGATACGGATGTGAAATGCTTCCACATTAGCTTGTTGGCAGCTTGTAAGTTGTTGGCCATTTTACTGCATAATGGCTTATTTAAGGACTTAGTACATTAAAAAACTCAAATGACCAACTGCACTGTCAGAAATAAACAAATTATCACAGCAAAACCAAAAAAAAGTAAAAGTTTCACCTTAATGCTGCATTAAAGTTCAGCAATGCAGCAGTAAATTTAAAATAAACTCAAACTCAAACACAAGGACATTAACACAGCCCACAGAAGAAAACCATTAAACATGTGATATCCTGGTTGAGGCTGACAGAGGGCACTGGTGGTCTACCAAATATTTGACACAAAAGCCCATTTAGTGTGCAGAACTTATAGAGATCTTGTCCTGACAGCTTTTTTAACAACTCACAAGTAGACACTCAAGAACCTGTAATATTAAAGCATTCTGACAGTAGTGCAAGCACATTAACCCTCCTGGGCTGATTGTAGAATGTACAATTAGCACTGAAAGCTAAGGGTGTCTTTACTGAGGCCTTCAGTGGAGCATGATTTGAATGGTGCATGCTCCAAAGGATAACGTCCCAAAATCTAACGCTAGTTTAAGGAACGTGAAAGTGACATTAGCTCAAAGCCTCGGTCTTAAACTGATAAATTATCATTTGGGATGGGAAAGCACTCAGCGTGTTTGCAGTGAGCATGTGCGACAAATCAAATCATTAAAGAAGAATCAATTAATACTACTTATAAAATATTAAAGGAATGCAGTCAAACCCCACGGTTGAATACTGTGTGTGGGTGTGTGGTGGTGGTAAACATGATGAGGGGGCAGTGCTTGTGTGTAGGTGGAGCGCGGGCAGTTATTTAAGCTGCCCACACACAATATTTTATGCCAGTATTTGAAGATGCAACCAGTGATATTGTTGCTGATCATGGCTGGCCAATCCTCTGTTTACTCAGTGACTGCTGAGAATTTCTAAACAGGCAAAGCCAGTCCAGATCTGTTTTTGTTGTGATTGCTCTAATCACCCAGGCCTCCTGAACTACCCACAGTGCTCGGTGCATATCATTTTGCATGAGCGTTGGTGCAGCATTTCAAAGGAGGAGAGAGCTTTCAACGCATTAAAAATGTATAACACTGATGCAGAGTTGGCATATTTTGACAGGTAAGCAGCCCATGTTGAAGCTAACATTATGCACATACGATTTTCCTTGATGGTGGCAACATTACTGCCACAGCATTGCAGTAGGTGGCTATTTTGAAAATATTCAGCACCAACTGTTCCTTGACTGGCTTTTTGTCAGTTCATGCTTGAATGAAACCTTGAATGTGATGCATGGCAGCTTTTATAATAAGCGCCCCCTACAGTATACCATCTGCAGGTAAGGGTACTTTTTCAATTTTAAACTAGAAACCTTGGGTAGATTTCCTTAATGTGCGAGAACAAGAGACCTGCATCGAACCCCCCCCCCACCACATTCCTTCAGAGGAGCTGGGGAGGAAAGACATTTCAACTACAAAGGGTTACCTATCAGTTAAATTGTTTTCATGGAGATGTTAATCCTTTCTTCCGGCACCACACTAGATAAAGGCGTTAAAACCGAGAGGATTGACGATTAACAGGTCTGAAGAGGTCTCAAGAATCCGATAACACTGAGAAGTTGTAAATCAGACATTCCTGGAGCAAACTGTTCTGTGTGTCTGTGTGCTTTCTTTTCTACCACATCAGGGTAATGCAAACGATATGCTTGATTCAACTTTGGATGTTCCCACAGCACTAAACTCATAATTTGTATGGTATCAATGTTTTTCCCGTGTTTCTCGCTTGTAAGATGACAAAACTATGATCCTAATTCTCATTAGCATTTTTGTCTGGGTTTCTACCATGGAACTATACTGTCATCAAGAGACTAGCAGCGGTTAGGTTTTAAATACATGACAGGAGACAGTTCTAATTAGTAGTGCTTAATTCACCAAATATAATCTGCCGTTCTGTGTTTCATTGTTCTATTATTTAGTTATACTATTAGTTATCATATAGGTTAGCATTAGCATTGAAGAATGTTGCTGTTAATCAACGAAATGTGTCTGATGTATGTGTTATTTAAGCATTTAAAAAAAAAAACAATAAATAAAATCTTTCTGATCTGATGAAGGTTGGTGCCCCTTTCTATATTAATGAGTGCATATTAAACACAAAGGTTTAATAACCCTCTTTCCCTTACATTAACAATGGGGACTGTACACCTGAGAGGAAACTCCAGCAACAACTGATGTTTTCATTCAGTATCACTACACTTATTCGGTCACTTTGCAAGACACTAAAAAACTGCTAAAAGTTTCTATGAAGCTTTGAGGATTTGTTAAGCAATGTTATGAAATACAGCCTCAGGTCTTATCTCTGTATCAGTTACCTTGCAAGTGGTAGACTTAAAAATCTCATTCACACTAAGATGCAAACAAGCAACATTTAGCAGGCATAATGTTTGTCATGTTCAGCATCATAGTTCAGCATATTAGCATGCTAACACTTGTAAATTAGCTAAAAACACCACGTAGAGCTGAGTTTTGAAAATGCATTCTCATAAAATAAAAAAACTGATCTCACGTTGGCACTAGATGAAAGGATAAGGTTGCAGCAACATAAATGTTTGCACTAAATCTATCACGACAGCCTTCAGGATACATCCTCTGTGCATCGTTGAATATCTGTACTACCTTCTAAAGCAATGCATCCCATAGTTGCTGAGATATTGCAGTCTGGACCAAAGTGGTGGACTGACAGACCAACTGACCAACTCTCCTTTAATGCTGCCTCTAAGTGCCCCCACCATTTCATCCAAACAGACACAGCTTCTCCACTGGCGAAATATTTTTTTTCATAGCTTTAAAATTACACTTTAGTTCGAGCAGACAGCAGGATCCTGGCAACGGGGTGTTTTTATCCCCACCGTCGGCTTTTTTGATACCTATCTCTGTTCAGAGTGTCACAATCCAACTTCCAAATCACTCGCTGTGCTGTTTACTGTGTGCCTTTAAAGTGCAGGAGCAACAAAGGCAAATCATGCAGCACACGTATTTGCAACAGCAGAAACAACAGCTGATGCAATTCTCATAACATGGCATTAAATCCTGAGGTTAACAGTGAATGTATGCTGTATGTACGTACAGTCCACAGTGATAAATGCTTGGACAGAAGGATCAGGACATGCAGGTTGAGGAGATGTTGCTGTTACCCACAGGCAATCACTGGGTCCTCTGTGAGGGCTTAGTCCCAGTAGCAACACCTCCATGGGTGACTGACTAACTGTTCCCAGTCACCGACAGCCACTCAACCCCACATAACACTAACACCTCTCAAAGCCCAGCAAGGGTTTTTAGGGAATCTATTAACTGAAAACAAGAGGTCGATATACAGTAGAGTGCTCAATAGAGCGCTGCAGTACAATAACACCTCAGCTACATCTGTTACTTTAGCAACACATTGTATACAAAGGCTGATTGTGATTTATGTTCATATCTGATTCAACTGGAATTCGATGCGGGGTCAGGTTTTGTTCAGTCTCTCTATGAACACATTAATTTTCACCTGTGTCCACAAAGCCAATGGAAGCAACCCACGTTCAATATAAATGCAGAATCCATATAAAAGCTTGTTTAGTTATCTTAACACATCTTTACATGTCTGTTCACAAAGAAGCAGCAGGATAGTTATTTATGATACTGTGGATGTTGCTGTATCGCATGAAATATTCTGCTAATGTTAACACATTCAGCCCACAAACTGGCCCCCCACTGAGACTGTGGTGGGGGGGATCTCAGGTTAAATTCAAAAAGGGCATTTTCTATGTCAGTATTAGTTTATTCAGCATGAGTGAATGAGAAATTATTTGCGACACTGGTTTGCTCTGCATTTTATATCTTCAAGCAATCTTATGCCAAAATATGTTACATTAAAGATCCAATCTCAAATCTACGCAAAATTGTTTGAACCCTTTGTTAAAGAGCTTGAGATTTGTAAGAGGGGAAGTAACATCAAGGTTCAGGCAGTTCCTCAGAATTATTTGTGTGTCTATTGTTCATTTTGTGCTGGACCTGTCTATCTCCTGCTACTTCAACAATAAAACTCTCCTGGTCCTTCTTCGACATTTATTTGCTGCTCTTTGATTCATTTTTCATTGAGTGCAATTCATTTTAAAGTTGGATGCAGACAAAGTAAGGTCAATAGACTGTTTAATTTATTCTCACCGTGTCTGTACACCCTGAGCTGTGAAATTGCAACTGAACAGTAAGCGAGGCAACACACAGACTCTGAAAACATTCAGAGAGCACATCTGCCTGCAGAGCGTACCCACACAACTCTTGCCCCTTTCATTTATGCTGTTTGTTGTTGTGCATGTGTGCACCAAAATGTGTGAATTTGTGTTTTATGTGTGGGCCTCTGTTTCATGCAAAAGGGGCCTCCTTGCACACACACACACACACACACACACACACACAGACACACACGTGCTGACATCAGTCAGTCATCCTTGACCTTGTGGGAAAAATGCTTTACAGATTAGAGAAAGGGGCTCTGAAGCCATGACATATCACCTGGCCCTGTACTACATCAGTCTCCAATCACGCATGGCCTCGTGGTACCGCCCCAATAATTCTCTGGATTTGTTATGGCGTTCTGATGCTCACTGTTTACCCAGGATTTATAATCATGACTTCAGTGCCCCACGAGGGCTCAGCAGATCCAGCTAGAGGCTTAGATGGCAAACAAACTGAATTACCATGCACAGGCAGCTGGGAGACAGTTCATCATGGTCAAGGTCAAGAAGCTCTCCAATTTTTAAAAGCATGAAGATGTGTGTCCGCCCACTCCTTGTCATGACCGATTTCAAAGTGGTGTTCTTGTTCGTTGGTGGGGGCCTTGGAGTCCGACCATGGCAGAGTATACCATCACCTCTTTTTTCAGGCAGGTCTAGCAGTGTTCATTACTTTGTCCCGGATTGGTCTGCGCTCTCAGATGACAGTATGACCGTTTCATTTCTGTTGATCACTGCTTTTCCACCTCAGAGAGCATGAGCTGTAATGGCCCTCCAGCAGCTTGGCACTCCACCATTGCCTTCCACAGTATCAGAGTTCTGCAGTAGTTTAAGACACAGTACTGCAGTCTCCATCACACTGATAGGAGGAGACTTCAGCTTGTGACCAATTAACTGCTTGTAAAAATGTAAAGTCAAGGTTTTTGTGTTGTAAAGCAAAATATTCATTCAAAGATTGTATTTGCATTGCACAACAGACCTTTATTCGAATGTAGACACATAAACAACAGACCAGAATCCAACATCTTCATGAAAAGACATTTTCACTTTGTTCCATCAAGGGTTTGACATAAATGTAATTATACAATATTATCAGATTTCGGTCACAGCGAAGGAAAAAAATGCATTTTAAGACATTTGAGAAAAATCTCACACACGTCAGCCGTAGTAGCTCGAGGGCTGGTGATGAGCGATGTCATTACACAAGCATTGTGAATCTGATTGGTCACAGCTTGTAAAACGACCTCAAAGTGCTCCACTGGTTTGTGGGGCTAAATTAGATCAATGAATTCTTTAAATGAGGAATTTACCAAGGGGATAAAATACTATTGTTATGTAAAAGTATTACAGAATATCACTGACAGCACTTGTACACCATACTGTAGACACTAGGTTTGTTTCCATCAATAATATTTGATAATATAATACTTTTCTTATGAATATCACTTTAATTTGAGGAGTAAAAACAAATACATTGTGCCTTTGGAATACAATAAAGAACATGGGGATATCTTTGGCTCAGTTTTGAGCATGTTGTGATCTGCAGCTTGAAACAAGTAATTTGTCAATAGTGCTGGATGGTACTCAACATGTTCCCTTGAAGGAAACATCCAAATGAGTTATTACTATGCGCTCCACTGTTTGTATGAACCATGGTTAACAAAGCAGGGCCTGCACAGTTTTCAAAGTTACTAATTAACTGAGCAATATTTTCTAAATGTCTTTGCAAAGGTTAAAGTGTAAGACCTTGTAGCTATGGTTGTAGCTCTGCTGCACTGTCAAAAGAGGTTGAGATCCCTATTCGTATTTCCCTATTATCACCCAGTCCTAGTATGGTGATGTAATACACATGAGCTTTTGACATATTATAAATTATAACACCAATTGGATTTAAGCTGCTGTTATTGCAGTCAAATAATGTGATGAAATCATAGGAATAAGAGTGACATAATCAAGTACAAGGTTTTGTAAGCTGAGCTAAGTTAATGAAAAACAATTCATGATCTTGAGTGTGGAATCAAGCAAGTAATTTTCCACTAAGCAGCACCCAAAAAAGAGGAAGTCGCATCCACATCTAAAAGAGGAAGTCACATGGGCTGTGACTAGTGGACTGTACGAAACCATGACGAGACAAACGCTTAGTTGAAAATGACCAAAAATCCACTAACTGTGGATTCTAACTTGGAGTTTAACTTCACTCACTCCGCATGGAGCAGATACTGCAGGCACCGACAGTGAAGATGCAAGAAGGTTATGGTTGAGTCCTGTGACCAGCAACCCTGTCGACAGGAAAGGGCCAGCCCGAAATCATTATGAGAGGCTGGTGCTTGAGGAGCACAATGATGGAGACGCACACATTGCAAGAGCTTGTGCAAGGTTGGATCAAGTCCAAACACTCGCGCAGATATTGAAGGCTACATTTTCTCAGGCTACTTTTTCTCTAACAGATGCTGCAGTGAAGACCTGGGATTTGGAACACCAGTTCTAGGAGGACAAAAGGAAGAAGGAGCTTCATCAAACAAAAGCACAGGTGCTTTGAGCCAAATGCTAACGTTAGCTCACAGTGACACTGTTTACATGCTGATGTTAGGCAAGTAAAATGTTTAGCATGTGAAACATTTTACCAAGCTAACATTTGCTAATTTGTTAAAAAATAAAAAATAAAATGTTGCTAAGGAAGGAAAGTAAAAATCATTACTTTAGCAAGATTTGGTCAAACTTTTGATCAAATGATGGTACTGTGAAAGGTCAGGGGTTCGCCAAAGTCACAGTTCTTGCTAAAAAAAAGTTCTATAAGAATGTTTAAGGTCAGCAACATATTTGAATGCAGCTGTTGACTGAGTTGAAAAGACTGACAACAGAAGTCAGTGACGAGACATTTTGATTCTGAGAAGCATTTCCCATCTGACTACGGCTGCAGATGATGGTCATTTAGGCAGTTGATAAGGTGAATCAAAATGTAATGCATCGAATATAATCTGAGGTTTCATTTAAAACTCTAAAAAAAAAATAAATAAATAAAAAGACTTTAAAGAAAAAAATAATGTGTGAGTTTCTCAAAGAAGTTGGAGCTAATAATAGTGAAACTGATGATTACAATAAGTTGAAAAGTGCTACTTTTGTTAAACTAGCTGAAAGGTGGTTTGGGTCTGAGGTGTTATGCAGATGCTCAGGTCTTGCTTCCACACTGTCACCTCTCTGTTCTGTGTAGGCGTCAAAAGTAAGAGGGGTTTGGCTCAGGGTTAGAAAAGTTGATAACGTGTACACGTCTGAGTTTAGAGAAATCACGCTTACTCTTACGCATTCAATAACCACAGAAACCATACTGGAAATTTTGTCAAGTGGGGGTGTTCACTCTCTGTGGACCACCACTTCCCATACAGTAAGTAACAATTTTCCCTGCAACACAGCTGGGAGATAGTGATGACAAGTGAAACCTTCTCACGTATTCTCCACTCCCCTTGCATACCCACAATAGCTTTGCAGCACAAGACCTTTATCTTAAAATCTTATGAAAACAGCAACTGACAGTAAAGAGATTTTGTGGTCTGCAGGCAGTGTGTGTATGCAGGGGGGTGGGGGTAGGTTTCAGATAGAGAAGCAAAAGTGAATCCATATTGTTTTTCAAAATCTGTATTATCCTCAGCTGTAGATGCAATGTAAAGTGGTAACTCAGTGCAAAAAAAATGCAATATTTGTACATTAAAAGCAGGAAAATGGAAATAATTGCAAAGATGGCATGTTTTTTTTTTACTGTTTTAAGGAAAATATTGTTTTAAGGCCTCTTCGCTTTCACTCAAATCAGTTTGAGCTATACATAGAAATAATGCCATGTGATACCACACTCATATTTACCATAGTCTGTTTAGAGGCCTTTATACCAAAGGATATCAAAATGATGATGAGCATTTTGCTGTGTGTAGCTTTAAGATGGATATTTTCTGTGCTGTGCTGCACCTGTCTGCTGGGCTCTGACGGATTAGCAAAGAAATACCGATTTGTACATGGATAATCTTATTAATGGTTTCAAAAATCCAGGTGCTCGGGTAATCTTTTCATTACATTCCACTAATCTTAATCCTGGTGAGATAATTCCTGGACTGGAGCATGCTAATCTGATCTCTATCACCATTTTTTCTCCTGTTTCGTTAAAAATTAGCCAGAGAACTAAAATAGCTCTGCTTACAATCATGACATGCACAGGATCAGGACTGTATATAGTGAAATTTAGGTTAGGCATGAAACCCGCATTATGATTAAGGAAGGTGTTAACAGAGTCGGATCACTTAGTCACTGTGTGTGAAGACCTGAATGCTGTTTGTTTCTTACCCACCTCTTCTCACTACACATCGTTACACACAAACAAAACCCACTGACTTATGAATGCCAAGACATATTTCCTTGTTTATTTATTATATTAGAAGAAACACTGTCAGCTTTTATTAAACTAAGATATGGTCAAGGTCTATATAGCTTAAGTACACACTTGTGGGCCAAGTCATGTTACAACATTGGCTAACTTGTCACACATCTTAATCTTATTGTTCAGAATGTATGTTAATCCCACACATGACTAGTAAAGACAACACCGAAACATTTATTGCACTGTGCTCCACACTAAATACGTTTCAGAGCAGATCTTTACGCAGCTGGTAACTGCAATCAGGTCAGTGATCTGTGAAACAGACAGCTGTTTCTTTCACCTAGTTGTCTTCAGAAATTTGGATGGATTGTCTTGTGAAGAGTATGAAGGCCCACCTGACAGAATGGGCAACTGTTGCTAAGCGACAGTTACCTACCTAACATTTAATCTACCTGAAAGATGTTTTTATTGTATGCATGCGCACAGTGTTGCATGCCAAGTGCTGCTGCACTGCATTATGTTTGCATTACAGTTAAGGAGTGATGAGAAAAAGCTGAACTCTTAGTATAACAGATGACAACCAGTCAGCCAGTTAGGCGCTCTGAGACAGTTCCTTTCACTGCTTTATAGCATTTGAGCATAAAATACAAAGCAGAATGGGACACAGTGACCTGTCTCGAACAAATACAAAGCCCACACAGAATAAATGCATGATTAGAGTGCATGATTTAAATGCTTTTGATGTCAGTGATGAAACAATAGAGCTGTGGTCCCATGGAACACTTTCATGTTTTTAATCCAGATAAATGGTTGAATGTCCTCTGAAAATCTGATGAAATTCAAAGCTCTGCTCTGTTTGATAAGGACTCAGGATATTCTACATTGTCTTCATAGTATATTGATATATGATGCACATGCTGTATGTATGCCTTCCAGCAGCATGACTGAAAATGAAAATGAAAAGTAGTGAAAAGAGAAAATGAGATAAAGACACCGTCATCAATGCTTGCAGATAGACTGCAGCACAATCTTGGAAAGCAAGCAAACTCACGAGGGAGAAGAAGATGTCAGAGTGACCAGTGTAAGCCAAGCTTCACTCTCACATTCCTGTCTGAGCACACGGAGAATGAAGACCTCCTAAATCAAATTCTGCCAGTTGTGATGGGAGTAAAATGAACCAGGGGGTCCTGGGATCGTCTTTGATTAAAATGTTGAGACTGTTAAATCATTGACACACTAATCCATTTTAAAGCCAAGGGAGCACCAGCACTTAGATATGACTTTTTAGATTAAATATTTACCTGTTGTCGCCTATGAAACACCAAAAAAAAAAAAAAAACAACCTCAAACTGTCATGTACTGCAAAGCAAAAATTAGCAAGTTTACATCAGCATATTAGTCAGCATCATGAACTTATTGGATCCACTGACATACATGGCCATATATAACCTAACTAACCTTTTCTTTTTTTGTGCCTTATGTCTAACCTCCTGCACATAAGTAAGACATATGCCACAGCTGTCACTGTTACAGTGAGGTGAGAAATGTAGCATGTTGGTCTCACATTAGCACACACCCTCTGTCTCCTTTATCCTGCTCAGACAGATCACTACAGTGTGTCTGGTGTACCTTTCTCTCCCAGGCACTGTCAGCTCTGGTAATTGACTCTTGCAGTCTCCGCTGAGCCGTCCACTACATGGCCTCTCAGGCTCCACACCCAATTACAGGCTGCAGCTCCCTAACAGGCTGAGGTGGATGACCAGGGGGGCAGCAAGGTGGGAGTGTGGTATTATTAGTTTTTGATATGGAGCCGAGAGTGAAATAGATATACATGGGTACCCCTGCATACATCAGTGGCATACCCCTGCAAAAATATTAACTTATTAAGTTGCTAATACCACAGCATTGACAAAGGCCTCCAGATTTGACAAATTTACGTAGCTGTTATGCTCAGGATACATGGCTGACTTGTCAGTTTAATCAATTAGCAGACTTGCTGTTGTACAAGTTGAATGTGAAGGCAGCAACAGTATCTGTCCCGCTCCATTTATCTGCTGTGTGAGGCTACAGACTGAGCTGAAGTACCGTTCAGTCTTCAGTCAACACCACACAGAGAGAGGTGTTTCTTTTTGGCCACCAGGCACAGCTCAGTCGATGATAGGGCACCATTGGTCAGTGGCGGCCTGTCAAAGATAATAACCATCACTGAGTTAGGTGTGTTTGCCAGAGGGAATGCCTCAGCAGTGGTTTTTATGTTTTGTATGCAAGTGTCTCACTTGACAACTTTTTCAGCCTAAAACATACCTGAGGGAAAATTCTGGGTTTCTTACAACTTATTTGCTCTTTTCGTAGTTTAAGTCATTGTCTTTGTCGTTTTTCAGGACAGTGTAATCACCAAAGTCATTGATGAGTTCTAGGAGCATGGCAACATCGTTACAACAATGTCCAACAGGGGGAAGAACAGGAGAGGTCAGATGATCAGACAAGTTGTTTACAAACCAGTTTATCTTGGAGGAAAAATCAAAAGTGAGCACAACCAAAATCCTGGTAATAATCCCTCAGTACAAAGAAACACTGCACGCTCACACAATTGATATAAATATGAAAACTCAAAGTCGAAGTAGGAAGTTGGTAAGTATCAATCTTACCATTCACTTTCATTTTTTTTTTGTTCAAAATACATTTAACTTGGAGAAAAAAGGTGCCTTAAACTATGAAAAGGATAGGTCTTAAACTGGCTTTATGCATTTGTGCTAAGTGGTGACTGCAAGTACACAGCCTGCACATGTAGCCGCTTAGGCTAATCTGTACGCTGCTATGATGTGCACCTTCTCAAATATATAATTATATGCAGGGCTGAGACAGCTATGGGGATACAGCATGGAGGCCACAAGAACTGTGATTTGTCAGCACCGGCTGACTGTGCGTCTTCTGCAAGACAGCATTAAAGTTGAAGATGCACAGCAGACCTTCTGCTAGCTGCAATCAATGAGTCAAAGAACGCACTTCCAGACTAAAACTCTCACTGGCAACCCATCTATATAGCTAAAGTACACATTTGGGATGATATGCTGTTTGCAGTGCAGCAGTTAAATAGGTCGACACAAGACAAGTGCAAAACATAAATACACAACATAAAAAATGTAACCACATAAACTGAACAAAAATTGCACAAGACGGTGTCGAAAAACAATAGAGACTGTGAGACAGGACAGTAAGACAATGTAACTGTAAACTGTGAAACAGTGCAAGAAGAATATGTTAACTATCACTCTTTTAGCAGCAGGTATTTTTGAAAACACAGTATTTGTTATTCAGTAAGGCAACATAGAAGTTACCTGGATGTAACTCCAGTTAAGTACATGCATTGCTCTCATCACTCGCGATCAGGAAGCGCAGCAATGTAAACACGAACTGTGGGCAATATAATTGAAGCATGATTCGGACACGTCCCTGGTGTGTTGCTGCTATCAACGAGTGAAATCTTACACAGCGCAATAAATCGAAAGCGACACCATAGCTGTACAGCAGGGCTCGGCCCCTGCGTCAAGTATAAATCCAGCTTTACTTTAATTCACAGCCAGTCACACCCAACCCTCAATCCACGACACCATAACCTCTGTTAGACCAGGGAAGAAGAAGAAGAAAAAAAGGGACCAAAAGATTAAACAGCCAGTCATTTTTGATTGCGACTTGTGTGAGCCAAAGATTGTACTGGACGTTATTACTTCTCCCTGGACCACTATCACTGCCTCCATCAGCCACCCTCACAGCGAGAGGGAGGGAGAGAGAGAGAGAGAGAGAGAGAGAGAGAGAGAGAGAGAGAGAGAGAGAGAGAGAGAGAAGAATGTTTGTAGTTTAGCAGTTGTGTGGCCTAATGGTCCATTCTAAGATGTGCACAAACCAATTAGCCTGGCTGACCTTAGAGAGTGTGTCAGCCTGTCAATCTCGAGGAGAGGGGGATGAGGGGCAACTCTTATGTCTGCCTGACAGTTAAAAGGGGCAGATGAGTAGATGAGGAGGATGGACAGAGTGATGGGAAGATGTCAGAGCCTGGCAGAGTGGAAGGGTCAATTTGGAAAAGCACCGGTGGCACCGACCCCTGAAGACAAAAATGATCCAATAAGGACGATTGTATCAGCATGTAGAGGAGAAAATCATTATCATCTCCCACAGTACCACTATTACCGCTCACTGGACAGAATTTCTTGAAAATTCCTGTTATTACCACCACCTCAGGACTGACTGCTGGCAAATTTTCCATCACCTTCAGATATTTCTAGCCCGAACACAGGGCTATGAAAGGCTTAAGATGATAAGCTACATAAGTACTTATTGTAATTCTGGTTTTTAACAACTTTTTCTCTTTCAGACCTATGTCCCATTTCAGAACGTCTAGAATCCATTAAGTAAAAAGAAAAGGTTCTTCAAGGGGTCTTAAGGACAGGTACTGGTCGTCTGTGCAATTTGAATGGTTCAAATGAATGATTTGTCAAAAGGAAAACCTCATTTTAAGGACCCTTGTGGTGTAAAACTGTATACATCTTTAAGGGTTTTAACCACCTTATGTAACCCTATGTTACAATTAATTTTAATGCATGATTGAGATGGCAACTGGGGTTAATTCACATAAGCCTCCATAATTTGCCTTTGTTGAAGAAATGAATGTGTGAAATTGGCAAAACTGATTAGTCTTTGCAGCTTCCTCGCTCATTCCCATCCTGGGTTTCTTCTATATCAGGTTTTGTGGCATAAATGCATGCAAATAAACATGACTATCACTGTTGGATGGTAGCTCGAGGGATTGTGTTTTGGCATGCATATGTTTATTTAAAAGAAAAGCATATATACAGTCAATGAATCTGTCAACATTTGCTGTAGCCTCATGTCATTTTTATCAACACTTTGCCCTTAAGCATGAACTGTAAGGTTTGCATACATGTGCCACTGAGAATGAGATTTTTGCACCATATGTTAAATTAATCTTAATATAAAGACAATAATAACTGCTGCTAAGCTTGCTTTTCTTACATGGTACTTATCCCAGTAGGATTTTTTTCCCCCCAGCCTGCTTTGCTGCCATGCAAACAGTATGCATTTACAATTGTTAATTTAATATTTTGGCAATCTGGGCTATGTTTTGTTAGAAAGCTTTTCTAAGAAAGCTCTCAAGGTGACTAACAAATTAAACTTTGAAATTATGAATGCATCATTTAGGCCAATTGCATGTTGAGCTATTTACCTCTAAAATGCATTTAAAGTCATTAAGGGTTTGACTAACACTAATTATATTTCAATTCAAGCTGATATTTCTAAATTAAGTACCCACTGTTTTCTCTAGGGTGTTATGCCTGCAGGCTGCGTTAAGCCTCTGACACACTTGTACAATAATAGTATTTATACTTTATTTGGTGGGTGACACTGAGGGCCCCATTACAATAAAACAGAAATACTGACCCAGTCAGAAAGCCATTACATAAGTCTAACCCAAACCATTCTTCTTGCAGCTCAGTGAACAATATGTTGCTCCACTCACCCCTAATCCCTTGTCCTCCCAGCTGCAGCTTGTCCCTGTGGGCCACATAGAGACTCTTTCCTCCTTCATCATGACTCCTGTCAAAGCTTGCAGAGAACATAGATAATTGTAAAGACCAGGTTGTGGCAGAGTCATCTTCTGGGTCCTGGTTGTTAGGACATGATGTATCATTGTTGTCACACTCTTCCTGGATCAGGTGCTACATGTATGTCCTCATGGCTGAACCCATGAACGCCAATATCGCAACACCAGGATACGATCATTAATACGCTGTCACAATCACACACCAAGGACACACCGGAACATCGGCAGTTTACGTGTAATACTTCTAAGCTCTGAAAGGTCAAGACACTATTGATACACTGCTGTGCAAATATCCCGATGTTTTTGACTTGTCTATGAGCTCCAGTGTAAGTTATTAGCCTCGGTTGTCCTCATAGACAGCTGTACTGATAAATGTCCAGGCTGCACTTGTACTTGTACTTCAAAATCATTCAGACCGGTGCAAAGCCAAATGACCCTCAAGGACACTGTGATTACAGGGAACTGAGGTATGACCAAAAAAATAGAATAAATAATAAAAAAATATATATATATCTAAAAAAATATATTATTTATACACACACACACACACACACACACACACACACACACACACACATTATTGATTTTGTATTTTAAGGCAGGGTTGTGGCTGATAAAACACACGGACATGAGCATGTTTTAAATTTGTCAGTAGGGGGCAAAATTGATCCAGCACCTCAGAGTCAATGACCTCTCACCAGCTGTGAGAAATACCCGTGTGTGGGGGGTTTACAGAGAACCTCATTGAGAAAAGGAGAAAATTATTCCTCACTGAGAGCGTGCACTGAGAGGTTACAGAGACGGGAGGCTGCCTTATGTAAACAACAATGCCACCACGTCCTGGGTGAGCCACTACATCTGTAATTTCTTTTATAATGTACTTTGATAATATCACCTCATAAACTAGAATGACTTTGGCATCTTATTATCAGCAACCTGTCAGTCAGAATCCATTACGTTGTGTTAATAGAAACAAAAAGAGCAAAATTAGTTTATTGTTACAGCTGCAAGCTTGAATCAATAAAACAAACAAAGATATCATCATCATTTTGAGGGGAAAAAAGATATCAAGGAAAGGACAAACACTGAAAGACACTGGAAGTAACTTTGGTCTTTCTCAGAAAAGAACAGGAGCTCTGTGTAGGACTAAAGTCATGTGACTGACATTTAACCCCACGCCCATTCCTCATTCTCAAAGTATTTTTTTTTAGTTTACCTGTAAGGACGTTTTTACTTTGTGAAATTGTGGTTGAGAAAAGCAAAAAGGCCACTGCATGAATTGTCTTACGATGTCTTTGCATAGTAATGTATACCAGTATGCAATTATTACTTTTGAAAAGCATGTGGTAAAAGTACACCAGTGATTTAGTACTGCACTTGTTGCAGGACATGTGACACAATGGTTAAAGGTGACAGGTGGTCAAACTCCAAAAGCATCACCAGTGACTGGAAAACTCTCTCAGGAGCCACATGAGACATCATACAACTGTTTCCACAGACAGTCATGCTCTGTAGGACAAGTGTGCTGATCTGCATGTGTAAATCAGCGGAGTGCTCCTTTAAGTGATGAGCTGGTAGTGCTGGACGGAAGGATGAGAACATCTCATCAAAAACACTGAACTTAAAAAAAAAAAAAAAAAAAAAGCTGACACACAATCTGAACCATAAGTTTGGAAATGAAACAAAATACAACTGTCAGCAGCCCAGGGGCCAAGCAAAAGCATCAGGAAGAGCACACTGCACAGAGTTAGAATGACAACGTCTCTGCCCACTGAGCAATTTTGACCGTGACTGGAGAAAGCATTGCACAGATATGAGCTTCTTCCTGTTTGTGTCTGTGCTGCCAAGTTTGTCACAGGAAAGAGGAGCAATAAATGGCGTGAGGATTCTTGACTGGAATGCTGAAACTATTCACCCACTCCTCTGTGATATTGATAGGACTGTGCGACTGTCTTGCATATCAATTCAGACGACAGAATACATACTTGTTTATAGCTTTGAGGCTGTGATCATTGGGAGACATTTGTTACAGAGTGAAGAATGTTTTTCATGTATGTGGAAATTGTGTGAACAAGTCAACTGAGTATCAAGCACAGGCGTTAAACTGTAAAGATTGAATTTATATTGGTTGTCTAAGAGGATCATTAAAACCGTGATCCCTGAAATTCTGTTCATCTCACTGAAATGAGGTATGCTCCATGAATTGGAAAATGGTTGCTTTTTGTTTTGTTTCCCAGAATTTGTGCACTCGCATTTTAAACATTGTTTATGTGGGTTATGAATCAACTTTAATGAAAGGACCAATCTGTTAAGTGCATCTCAGAGGAAACAAGGATTGCTGTCTGGGAACTGAGAATGTTTGTGCTAAATTTTGTGCCAATCCATCAAGCATATTTGGATATATTTCACTATGTGGCAAAATTGATGTGCTGGTGGCAAACTAATTATCATCGTCCCCTAGGGACCTAAATTATTTGTACCAAATGTCATGGAAATATATCTAGTAGTTTTGGAGACACTTCACTCAAAACCAAAAATGTACACCACATGGAGGTGCTAAAGGAAACATAAGGGGAATCACCAAAGTCATTAAGATTCATCACCTGGTGACCATGAATGTTTGTGCACAATTTCATGGAAATCCATTGGACAGTTTCTGAGATATTTCAATAAAAATGTTGCAAGATTTCTTTTAAACCCTGTACTCTTTCTCAAATGGTACAACATATGCTGGGCATTCTTCTTATCTGTGTGCGAGAGACACTGCCAGCAAGCCATATCCCATCCCTCTCTATTGATTTATGCTTCTTTTTTTCCTAGAAAAGAATCCATGACTCATGCTAAATGCCTAATATCAAGTTAACGATGTGTGGTGCTGTGCTGAACATCTGGCGATTCCTGGGTGGACTGATAATCGGAAATGCTGATGAAAAGTGCTCTGAAATGGCTCTCCCTCCTTTACGTCCCTCACTCTTCACCAATCTGCATTTGTGAAACAGTGGAGAGCAAGTAGTCATTTTCCAAGAAAAACCGTTCTGGAGTCTCAGCTCCTCTGACACCAGAAAAAATTTTAGTATACCTGCTCATCAGCTTCTGCAGCTCACCTTGGTCTCTATAGGTTGATGGGTTGAGAGTGGCAAAATTTTTCAGCTCAGTGAGAATTTTAGAGACCCAAAAATGCAAGGCAAAAAAAAAAAAAAAAAGCAGCAGCAGTCTCATGTCACTTAAAAAGACAGTAGTCTTGACTGTCTGCGGTCATTTCTAACATGAATAGGTGTCCCCTCCCTGTGGCTGTTAATTGCTTTGGGGCAGAATATGGCACATAACAAAACTAACTGCAGATCAATTCACTGCATTTTAAGGCAAAGATCCACTGTTGCTGAAACAGCCCAGAAAATGTGGTGGCATTACAACCCCATGACCAGCTCGCAGGCAAGAATACACTTTTTGCAGGATATTAAATGCTTTGCTAAATAATTCAAACAATTTGTCCCACCTAACTGCACTTCCCCTTTATTGTTGAATCTGGTTATTGCTGTAGCCTGTAGGAGAGGGTCAAAGGAGACATCTGGAGGTGGATGAATTGACATTTTCCAGCAGCCACATTAACTTCAGCCAAAATGATGGACCAGCTCTCTACAGGACCTCATAAAGGTGAACAGGCCTTCCTGCTTTCAGTAACTCTATAGCCTGAGCATGAAAAGCAGGCTGGAGAACTCACCTGGTGATAGAACCCTAACTCATTAGGATTGTCTTTACTGGATGTAAAGTGTACATTTTACAGTAGATACTTTAGTGACAGAAACTTTAAAGGGCAAGTTTTGACATGCTGTTTTCATTACTTTGGAAATATTTGCATTCCTAGAATATCATTTGGAAATGCTGCAGCTGTGGTTTAAATGGTGCCTGACATTTCTGTTTGGAGCTTTTTGTTAAAGCCTCTCTCTTTGTTGGGGCATGTGCTTATTCAGTGGTTGGTGAATTTGATTGTGTGCAGCGGACTACATTGCCCTGGTTGCTTTTGGGTGTCTGGTCTTTAAGGTAGACAAGATTCTTGCTATTCTTACAAGAGTATTACTTTGAGTTTATTGAGCTCCAGCCATGTACATGTCTGGAGTCACACTGCACAGTATCTAATTTTTGACCACCGACTGGAACACAAGGTGGAGGTTATTAGACCTCTATGCCATCAGACTAAGACTGCACCAACTTGAGTCCTTACTGCTTAAGCATACACCCACCAACACAAAGAGAGAAATGTATGCTTAAGGTTCACACCAATACACAACCAAATTCATGTGACTTTGTTAAAATGAATTTGGGAGTGAAACAACAGAGATTTGAATGCCTCAGACTACCATCAAGTCAATAGAACAGGTGAAGTCTTTTTAGATGAAGGACAAAATAAGAGTGAAACAGCAGGTGCAGTTGCCTTTGGCTCAGTGCATCTGCATTTCCTATTAATCATAAAACTGGTAATTTTCACCAGAGAGCCAGTGATGGAGCCACTGCGTCAACAGCCTCAGCAACACACCATACTGCTAACACATCAGGATTTACTGCAAGTCTGATGTCACCAAGACCTTCAACACTGTTGATGTTCCTTGCTGTTTAACCAGTTTGTTAGAGTCACAATCCTAGAGGATTAAAATGATAGAGGAGAAAAGATAATGACACTCAAGCCATCTGGAGAACTAAAAGAGAATTGTAGGCTGCAAATTTGCCAGAAGGGCAAAACATTAGATGGCCTTGTCATAGAGGATAAGTTAGCCAAAGATGAAAGGGCCAGTTGCAGCACCGTCTTGTATTCTTAAAGTTAATCTGCTACACATACAGGATAGCAGAAAGTATTAAAATCCAGTTTCTCTTTCTCATATGAAAAGATACTGAACACACAGCATTACACCATACCAACAGCATAGGTTTGTATACTGTGATTTTGCATGCCACCTTCCATCCACTTCCCTGAATTAAAGCACCTTGTAACCAAATCAGTACAGGCAGACGAGGGAAGAGCACATTTGGAGGGAGGAAGAGGAGGAGAAACATGAAGTGTCTCAGTAAGGTGCCACCATGAGCCTGCAGAAAAGCTTCAGGGCTCCTTGGCCCAGTTCACTTGTGGCCTAAAAGATGTACAATGCCTGAAAAATTTGGAAGTTTGATTCATTCAGATATCCAAACCCAACATATACCAAAGCCTGTAGATTTGAACTTCCAGGCACGACTTAAGAGCTGAAAACTTAACATAGTAAGATTTTAATACAACATTTTCTCTCTCGTCTGCCCTGCATCATCATACATCTTGAGTTTATTACTTTGGTGCAATGACATGGCTTGATTGAGGGCTGTGAGCCCTTGCTCCTTCAACGGGCCAAAATTTTGTGGGTTTGTCCAGACGTCCCCCTGGTGATGGGCTGCTGTTGATATGCTTATGATGATAATTTCACGCCACGGTGGAGCGAAAAAGTGTTAAACAGGGTCAGAGGGATAAGGTCATTGAAGACCAGCTGAGGCTGCTCCCAGGAGATTGTGGTGCAACTCCAACTGGTGCTGCCCATCAAGGAGTGAGAAAGGATAACTGAGCCTGACCTAGTTCAGACACATGGCTATCACTCAAGGGTCCTGATTGATTTGAACTGTTAATACTTTTGATTAGATGCAGTAATAATGAGTATTAGCAGGGGCAATGGCTGGTGGTAGAATGAGGGTGCTGTTATCCACCATATGCAGAAACACTGGAGCTAACAAAACACTGTGGTTTAACAAGCAGCTGTAGACATTCTGTCCCCATGAATCTAGGCTTACTCGTGCCTAGCAGGCCACTAAGTACACAACATGGAAGTGGCCACATTACTGTTAATAGAAGGTGTGTTTCCCATTTTTTGGTGACAGCAACCGTCTGTTCACTAACAGTCTGTCCCAGAAACACATAGAAACAAAGTTAATACCAACCCTCCCATCCAACTCCTGGAAAGACAACAGAAAAACTAAAACAAATACATTATTGAAATGCAGCCCAATGCTGTTGGCCAGTCAGTGACATTTCATGTATGCTTACTGGGTAGTCTCATTAAGGCTCTGTTTGTTGGAGACAAGTCAAGGATGAGACTCGAGAAAGGTCAATGCATGTGTTTGCCTGTTCGAATATTCTGTGGGTGTTACGGTGTATTGTGTGTGTTCAGTGTGATCACATGCATGTCGCTACTTGTGTATTGTTAACCTTTCTAACAATATGCTTAAAGCTTAAAGGAAATGTCACAGTCTTACATACATTTTGATATTTGCTTTTTTATGCTCTATGTTTGTATGTTCAGTGTTTTTCTTCTTTGTCCTAGTGTGACCTGAAAATCTATCTAATCCACCATTATTTTGCAGGTTCAAACTCTTTGTACTCTGCTCAGCATAGCGAGGAAGCCTCCCAGAGGAGCTTGAAGCGAGAATACACAAGGTCCTTCTACATGGAAGCCTTTTAGTGGACCCCTTTGGTGGAATTATGTTTAGTGATTGGACACAGCAGCTAATTTGACAGAGTGTGCCACACTGAAACAGAATCACCACAACCCCACACAACTGGTTCAGACAGATAACAGCAGCAACTTCTTAAAGACAATGAAACACTATAGTTGTGATATGAGCTATAATTTCCCTTTTTGCCATGCAATGGTTAGTCTACCACAGGCATCCAACATGTTACGAGACATCCATAATACTCTGGATAATCTGGATTCCTAACTAAGAAATAAATGGTGGGCTAGGGTTAGTGTGACTGTAAGATCGTCTTGGCTTTGATTGTACCTCATTTGCACATCACATCAAAGGTGTCAGAGAACATGAAAAATGTGTTATTAAAAAAATGTAAATGCCTCATTTTAGCCATGCTCATGTTGCATGTGTAAAAGGTCTCTGCTGTCTATGTTTCTGGATGGACTGAATGCCTATGCAAACTTGCTTAAGTGCCATCAGAAAGACGATTCTGTGCCATTCATAATAAAGGCAAGAGTAGCTTTATTTATGACACAGCTGGGTAAATCTCTGAAGATCATACACTTCTTCTTTCAACATATGCCAGCAAGGAACGAGGACTTCACCGCTCTAACCAAGTCTGCCAATTTCCACTTTGAGGGCGCAGATGAACTGAGAATCCCTGCGTGACAGAGAAACTTGGCTTCTCCTCCTGGAATGTGTGGAGGCAGTGTGAGCAGTGTAGAGAAAGCTGCTACTAAAGCCTGCAAAGCTTTGTATGACATCACTGGAGTAGCACAGCAAGATCTTATATCACTGTAGTAAGCTTCTCATCTCGGGCAGACTGAAGCTTTTGTCATGGTTATCACTCAAATCCTGCTCCAAACTTCAGGGGGTGGATACAGTCTTATGAATACTTGATTTTATGTAATGCAATTCAATGAAGCAGCCCGGCAGCAAATACTACTGTTCGTCCTACTGTTCTTAAGCTAATAATGTTCTGTTTTTGTTGAGAGTCCCAGAAGGTTGCTGACTGAATGACATTATGAAAACACCATTAAAAAGTGCTGTATGGTTTGTCCACTTCCACGATTATTTTAACTTGGTATCGCGTAATATGTTATAAGGCTATGATGCATTATCTTGTGCTCGCAACTGTTCTGGCTTCCCATTGCACCATAGAAATTCTTCCAGATGTGTTTTGTTGGTCTGTTTCACTTAATTTAGCAAATGCTGCACCTCAGTAGAAAACAATCCCGGAAAAGAGAATTCATACTGGTATGAATCACTAGATCACCAGCAAGTTAGTCAAGTTTAGCATAAGGGTTTGCAGTAATACTGAACAATCACAGCAGCGGACCAATCAGGGTTGTTGCAGCTGCTTCAAAGCCAAATAAGAAAACTTTCAGATATCAGTGGCAAATATACTGTAAACTTAAAGCTGGGTTAAGGGCAGGTCTTTTCTATTGTAGTCTCTTGTTCGATATTACGTAAAGCAACAGGAATTGATTTTCTTGGTCATACTGGGGCAACAGAACAAGCTGTAAGGATATTGTGTTTGGTGCTGAGCCGGTAGCGTACGGTGGGTTTATCAGAGAAAACATCTCTCTTCTACAGCTGGACACAAAATTATTGAGTGTTGGTGCAAAACTATATATATAAAAAAATAATGATTAGAGCAGCTTTCAAATTCTTGCTGTTGAATCTTTGATATAGTTGCAGTTAACAACTCTTCTTTTTGGTTATAGGATGTTGCCATTGAGCGATGATCCACTTCTGTGTAGGAGAGTGTCTTTTTTGAAAAACAATCTTCAGTCAAACAAACAAAAAACACCTCGTCTTTTACATTTCAGCAAAAGCAGTGGCATTTTGTCCCAACAAAACAATTCTATGCACACAAAACGAAAGATCATTGAGTTGGTAAATGGCATTGCATCCACTCAGAACCATGCAAGAAGCTGTGACACACTCAATCAAAGTAACATCAGTGCTATGGGAGGAAGCCTCTGGTGTTCCCTCTCCAATGCATCCTTGAAATAATGGCAGATCTCTGACATTTACCCAGATTGGGACAGACGTGGCTCCTCACTGAAACTATTCATGGACTGACGGGCTTAAAGCAATAGAACTATTATTAAGCAGTAAAATAGTACATACCTGAGCCAAGACCATTAGAGACCCCTCAGCGTGTAAATAATTTATCAGTAATATATTACTATAATCTATTTTTGTAAAGGAATCTTGAAAAAAAAAAAAAAAAAAAAAAAAGGCACAGGCAATCTAGCCAACTTCTAGTACAGTAATTAAACTGAAAAGGCTTAAAGTGAAAAATGGATGGTGGGCTGTGCATGATTATTACATCTAATATAATATACAGTTCAAATAGAAGCTTTGGAATACTCTCACTCATCATTGAGATTATCCTTCCTGAAACAAGAGATTCAGATTAAGTGGTAATTTTCTGATTCAATCCATTACTCTAGCATTGACCTATTTTGTCTTGTACTTCACGCATTGGATAGCTGAAATACTGTCATACCATTCAATCATATTATATGAATTTATCTTTTTGCGTATGTTATAAAAATCTACCTCAGTTAGCTCTGAATAGCTCCCATCTTAATATTTCAGGAAGCTACTGGGGATTCAGCAGCAGCAAAGGTGGCTTGGAAGTAAAATGTACCACCTGTATCTGTGAACTGTGCCGACAGGGAAATCTCTGTCTAATGACTGAATGTACATAATATCTCAAAGGAAAGTGAGTGCCTCAGAGGTCTCAAGCACCCCTTATGGGGAAAAAAAAGTAGAAGGCTGAGTCAGTCACGGAGCACAGGGCAGGCAAAAGCTGACTGGGAAGAGAGTAATTACATTATTTTTAAAAACTACATTAATTACCTCTTTTGATGTGATATCACACGTGAAACCTTTTATTTTTTTTCTGTCTTGTTCCTCTGGGCTCCCACCAGGGTCCTCTGTTTTTTTTTTTTTCCCCAAATACAACTGCAGAGTAATAACTGGCGACCAAAGCAATTAATGTAAGAAAGCAATCTCATCAGCTGTGCAGTCAGCCATCCTCCAGCCAGAAAACTAGACAGTCTCTTGAATAGCTAGCCATTCATTCAGCCACCTATGTAACAAGTCAGTTATTCAGGCAGTAATTTAAACTCATAATCCATTATGCGAAAAGGCAGCTAAATAAGCATCTAGCCCCCTCATTGTGATAGTTAGCCAGCAAGCACTATGACCACCAAAATAAGATGTCTAGCTGGTAATCCAGCTAGACATCCACCATCCACAGCAGCCAAGCCTCGGCCTAAACTAGAGCTTTTGCCTCTTTTGTGAAAGATGTAACTAAACACACCACCCCAAGAATCACACATGGCCCTCTAAAATGGACAACAGTATAAAAATTCTACAGTTCACATAGTTAGAAAAAGAATGCTGTCATGATCATGCTATAACAACATAAATGAAGGCTGCTGCAGAAGTTTAGCAAGTTTAATCAGAAATTAGTGAAAGTAGAACCACTGATTTTAAATCATACTCCAAAAAATTCTCTGTAATTAGTAACAGTCCACCTTTGCTAACCAACCTGCCAGATGCTCCTCATTAGCCCCATCCTAACATCCTAACTCGGCAGATGTAGCCAAATTTAATTTAGCTTCCCCAGCTGCTTTCTTTATTCTGAAGCCCTTTGCCTCTGCTGTCCCCTCCTACCCTCACTCTCATCTCTCTTTCCTTGTTAATTACTCCTGCAGTTAATAAATGGACAGCTATGTTTACCATGGATCCTATTGGGAAAAAACCCAGGAAATTGGGGAAATGTGTGCCTTGGTGCTTCTCTTTTTGTAGTAATATCATATATGTTAGAGAATAAAGTTAAAATGGCCCATTGTTTATGTGGTTTCATGCATGGGACCAGTGCTATTCTCAAGTTCTTGTTGCGCCTTTTGGTGAAGCTGCTCAGACCTTGGAACATGGAGTTATGTGCCATCTTTGAGAACACCACCTCTCATTTTTCAAAGGCTGCGCAGCACAACATGGCACATTACTATTCGGTGGCTACGTCTCAGTCAAAACCAAACCAAGCAGTGATCAAATCTCCCCTAAACCGAGGACGAAGAAGGGTATAGGAGGGTGACAGCTTGTATGAGGAGGCCTTGTTGAAATCTCCCTGTGAAGAGAGATAAAAGGAGAAAGTAAAGTGTTGGATGCTCTTTGGGTTAATTGCATTTGACATCCATCCCTGCCTTGTATGCTTCTCCTCTTAGAATGAGCTCTGTAAAACAGGACAAAGTGTGGGATTGGGTGCAGATGAGCAGAGGGAGTCTTGAAGCCGTGTGTCAGAGAAAGGGTATTGTAAGGATATATAGGTTTCACTTTGATCATGACGAATGTTCAGCTGACGCTGCCTTCCTTTTTGGTCTCCAAGGAGACTGTGGGGGAGGGTGGATTAATATTTGAAGTCTCATAATAGAGCTGGGTGGGGCAGAGTTGAGGTGGTCACAGCAGGAGTTTGTGGTGTCCGCAAGTTGCATTATTTTTTTGCTAGTGACATGAATGTTAACTGTCGTGTTGTACGACGCTTGGCAATGCGTAAGTCTGTGTTGTACGGAATCAGTTCATGAGAGGGTTATACTATTTAAAATTCTGCTGCACAGGCAAAGTCTTGCTATCTCTGCATTAAAGCTGCACACTGCCATTTGATAACAGTATGTGGGAAGAAAAGGTCAAGGCCCATTGGGTTTTCCAGCACATTCACCTCACTTGAGAAGTTTCAGCTAACTACCCTTAATGGAATATAATTTCTATAAGTGCATTTTCATGACATGCTAGCTACATATATCACGTACCCAATTAAATGTTTCCCATGCCAAGCATAATGTGTTTCATGCTTCAGCTGGAGTGTTTTGAGCAGCACCAGCTAATGTAAAATGAGAGTGCATTAAGGGCTAGAGAATCGGGAGCAAAAGAGAGATGGAGGACAAGAGATAAAGAACACATCACAGAGAAAGGAATGTCCCTTAACATTCTCTACCATTCTCCTGCTCTAAATCAATACAAAAACCTTGCTTTTTCACTCCCAAAATACGATTTAATGGCTCTGTATAAATTCACCCTTTGGCCAAGAATAGTAAAGGCCCATCTCTCCTGGCGATGCTCTACCATTTTTCAGTATTCTGTCACCTATATCCGCATAAGCTTTTATTGTTCTAGTCATTTATGTGGATCCATTTGTATTAAAATGATATTGGCAGCCGTGCCTGGACAGCTGGACACTGCTGTTACCCACAAATCCCTGCTATACCCTGTTTGGGAGCAATAATACTTTCAGTTTCCTCAGAATAATTTTCAGACAGAATTAGTCTGACTCCCCCAAGCTAGACACATGCCAGAGCAGACTGTGAATGAGGCTGAACGAAGCTCTGTTCATCCCAGAGCTGTGTTGCAGAAATGTAAATGCTTAATGTTGTTGTTTTTAATGGAGAGACTGGGATCTCCATGTAGCCTGATTCATTCAGCAATTCATTGAAGTCTGTCAATGATGCAGTCAGACAGAATTTCAACTTCTGTCTCTCACACACATTTATCAGCCCAGTCTCCCTCCTCAATCATTCACTTATCCACCCACTCACATATTGAATGTCTCCCTTGCACTCTCAGTCACTCCCTCAATCGCGTCCTGACTCCATCAATTGTTCTGCTTCACTCATTCAGAGCAACACATTCACTGATTCATAACCTTCCTTATTTACTTACTCATTCATCCCTCTACTCCTTCACTTCCTTCCCTCGCACTGCTTTTCACCCACGCACTGTCTTATGCAGTGGTAAAACAAGTAGCTACGGGCTAGTGGTGGCTTTACAATATCTTTCAGCCAGATCAAATTATGTTACATTGATTGCCCAGAGACTGTTTTCTCCGAATGCATAATGGATTGGTCACGTTAAAAATATCACGCTCCACAATGGCAAACACTCAGAGACTGATGACAATGCATCAGGTTTTGTCTGGCAATTTGTTGAGGCAGATTTATTAGCTCTGTGTGCATGACTTGTAACTCACTGGACTACATTGCAGGAGATCTGAAGCCTTTGCAGCTCATTAAAAAAAACGATGGAAGGAATGATTGTGAACTAGTTCATTTTTGGGGGGGATTGTGAATTTAGATCAGAATTCAAATGTAGGAATTATGGGCATGAACTAGTTCATTTTAATATGCATGAACATGACCGACAAAGTCATTTCTAAATGTGTGGGACTGCCAATAAACAGGACAGTGTGCCAGAGTCTTTTGTTCTGTTTTTCGACCCATGGTCTTTTCCTACCCACCTATTGATCCACAGGTATGCAAAAGTTTTGCTCTTTTAATCTGTGTGAACTGAACTTTGCTGGTGTGAAATGTAAACTTGCACAACACTACTGCTTGTATTGTATTTATGGAAATAAAAGACTTGCAGTCTACAGTGGTGCTAGTGGCTTTGTGAGCTTGTAGTCACAGTGGGGCTGAAGTAATGACAGAGGCTTGCCAGTCAATCACAGGGCTGACACACGAGGACAGACAACCATCCACACTCACACTGCTCACAGGTGATTTAGAGACATCAACTGAACTAATCTGCATGTCTTTGGACTGTGGGAGGAAGTAGGAGCGTCCAGAGACAGCCCATGCAGGCATGATGAGACAAACTCCACACAGAAACGCTCCAGCTGGCGAGTAGGTTCGATCATTCTTGGTGTAAGGCAACAGAACATACCACTGCACCACCGTGCTGCTTATATTTGTGAATTAGCACATTAGCCGCAGCTTAGTTTGTATGCATGGTTAGAACAATTTATCCCCTATGGACTCTGAATACGTCTGTATATCACATCTTTGGAGCCTCATATTGGCACGATAAGAAACGTCAGTGGATCATCAAAGCCTGCAGAATTCTTCCATCTCTGTCCAGACTGATAGGATCACAAGGCTGGAGCATATCATGGTACATGTCTGGTGGGAACATTTTAGATTGTTTTTGAGATTTCAGCTACAGCTCTGGGATAATACCACATTTGCATTTGTGTCTGAAACAATTTACACTTTCAAATTCAAAAGAAGTGAAACTCAGGAAACATGGGAGAAACATGCAGAGAGCTCCAAAAAGAAGCAAACAGCTCACAAACCTGCCTTCTCTTTGATGAGACAACAATGGCAACAACACTAAGCATTAGATATGAACAGCATTTTCATTTTTGATGAGCTGTTACTCTGTGTAATATAGTCATTAATGTATAACTTACCCTTAAAACTTACCTTACTGTGTTTTTGAAGAGCAACAATGTAAAGTTACTTTTATATTGTACAAAAGACACAGGGGTAGTACCTGTTATTGACAGTTACAAAGTGATTTTTATTTTTTAAAATTGCACAAAAAATGCTCACTCATGGCAAAGCCTTGAGGCATTTTACCTACCCGTGGTGCAGATATATGAATAAAACAAAACACTGACATATAAATTTGATGATCTGAAGGCAGACTCAGAAGTTTTCTGCCCTTTGCGAATGGAGAAGACTAAAAAAGTGATGCAGTTTACATCTCAGCCCGCTGAGGTTTCAATCAATTGATCCTCCTAATGAGGGCAGGATTAATATGCTTGGTCATTATTGTCACATTCACAACTTTGTGTTTCTACTTAGTGGAGCTGAATCAAAAGCAAAGTCTTCACAGGCATTTTTAGTGCCTTGATATATGTCAGTTAAAATGACACTGTGTGCCAGCAGTTTTTCACTTTTGAATAATATCTCAGAGCCCCCCCCCCCCCCCCCAAAAAAAAAAAAAAAAAAAAACACTGTCAATTTGGGTGGGTATACACAGTCCACTTAGGGAGTGTCATTAAGCTGACAATGATCAATGCCTTCATTAGCAGTGCTGAATGGCTTCTGTATCTGAGGAATTTTCAGAGCATTCAGACTGCGCTGATCCATCCACCGAGCTGTCGATTAGAGCTGTCAGGCCATAAAGCAAAGTCATTTCTCCATAACTCCCCACAGACACCCAGGAGAAATCAAGTGACTGTAACTGAATGTTTTATAGGAAAGGGCAGCTGATTTTGTGCCAGTGAGTAAGAGCCTCTCATAGGTCAGTGTGCGAATAATTAACTGTACTCTATTTGGTACAAAACTGGTTTTAGGTTACAGGACTAAAAATGCACAGACCATTGGGAAGAGTACAAATCTTTTACCACCACCAAAAGATAACTAAGGACCACTGTTACTTAATTTTGGCTGGATCTAGATGGCTGCTAGCAAAACAATTACTGGGGAACTGAATGAAGAGCGATAAAGTCATTGGCTGATTAGTACCAGGTGAAATGATTCTTGCACCCCGAGGTCCTGACCAGATGTCCGCCCTGGCAGCCTTTTGGATATTCATACCACACATGTCACATTTCTATTTTTGTCTTGAGTGCCGCCATGCAAACAAGCTTCTAAAAACACTTCACAGTCTATTACTCTAAAAAAAGAAGAAAAAAACAAGGGTTATTTAACTTTAGTAAAAGCGGAGTTAAAGGAAATGTGTGCTTCCACAATAAATAACTACTCTTGAGGCTAAAGTAAACATTCAAATCTAAATGTGTATTTACAGAGTTTGACTCAAAGTAAAGATTAGAGTGTGGACACAGTCATGGAATTTGGGATCAATCATCAAATCCTACACACTTCATTTGCTGGCTATGCTGATTTTTTATTTATTTACTTTTTTTACTACAACAACCGCCTCCTGTTCTAGTTCACTTATTGTGCTTAATGTTCCATATTTATACCACTTGCGGCAGATTAATGCATTCCCCTTGGAATTTAACACTACTTAGATTCATTTACAGAGCACCCTCAAGCGCAGATCTTTCTCAGGTATATAGCTGCGTATCAATAATTGGTTCAAATTCCTTTGAGTAAAGCACTTTTAATTACAGGTCAGTCAGAGTATTTGGACAGTCATAGGTATGAGCAGGTTCATCTGTTTAGATTGACCAGATGGATGATACTTGGGGTCAAGAGATGTTCAAATCACCACACATTGTGTATATTGTCAGGTCACGAGTGGTTCATTTATCATCTTTGATTGGCTGCAAAGATTCAAGAGGGTGGGTCTTGCATAGGATGAGCCAGTCAGAAGAGAGTACCGATACGGATGCATGAGCGCGGTGTGCTGCAGATGATGGTAAGGAGCAACTTATTGGTGAATGATATTTTCATCCACAGTGGCAAAACCTGACTTAGGTAAAAGCATGTCGGCAAACTATTATATCTGATGCTTCTGGATTAATATTACTGCTGTAGATGTTAAAAGATGCAGATGTTGAGCCAATTTTAACTACTTCATATACTGTTGGTTATTCTAATCTACAGCAATGCATCATATTCTATAAAATCATCATATATTTGTAGAGGGGCTGTCCTGTGAAAACCACAATAATAATAGTTTATCTTTAGAAGTGAGAGAATTTTACCAGTCCATAAAGGAACACACAATTCTTCAGTTTATCAGAAAACCTCAAATTCAAAACACCAGATTTGGAGATACATTGTTTTCATTGGACAGGAAGAGGATGAAAAATTGTATTCTTGAAAGTAACTAGTAACTAAAGCTGTCAGACAAATGCAGTGCAGTAAAAAGTACAATATTTACAGTGCTATATCACTTAGTATAAAATTTAAATGATGAAGTACAAGGAGCTCAAATTTTCAAGTACAGCACTTATGTAAAAGTACTTGTTCATCCTTAAGTATTTCTGCCTTTTTTAAGAGAAACTAAACACTGGGCTCAGGGCACAGTTGCTGACACCTGAGGATGATTGGAGTGGGTTGATCCTAACCGTGCAGCAAGTGCTTGACCCTGCAGTGCAAGTGGCCACTTGATGCAACATAAGATACTTTTATCAGTACAATTTGGTAAATAGAAGGATGTGCTTCCCCAGTTCTTACTTCTTTGCGGGACTTGTGTATATATATTTAAATTGTTATTTTTTATGCTCTTATTTTAGTAGATGTGTCATATTTTAGTAGATGTGTCATGCACCAATTTCACCAGAAAAAAATCCTCGTATGTGTAAAAGCATTCTTGGCAATAAAGCTTTTTCTGATTCTGATTCTGATTTCTGATTCTGATTCTGATTCTGATTCTAGAGAAAAGAAATGATCATTTGGCATGATACTGTACAGTGTGCATGTTGCAAATGCATAGAAAAGCAAAATTGTTTGGCTACCACATTAACATCCTAAGATGACAAAAGGTTTATAAGGATCCATTTCACATTTCAACTAATTTGAAGCTTATTTGCTAAACATATGCAGATAGTTGGAAACACCTAATCCCAACTTAATGTATTTACCATTAGGCGTCTACTGACTTGCTTAAGCAGAACACATGGCTGGAATATAAGTGTGTTAATACAGCGGCCAAATAAACAAGTAAATTAGGTATTTGTCTCAGGGCTCACGTCTGTTGTTTGTGCAAACTTCATCTTCAGGTGTTGGACTGGGAATTAATTTCCAGTTGCTCAGGCAGATGCTGAGTATGACCTGAACAGATGCTAACCTCTCACCAATACACCTATTTCAAAATGTAACTTCTGCAATCACAAAGTAGCTTTCACACACTTATGAAATGAATCATGTCCATCTTAAAGTGAATTGATATCAAAGCTTTGTTATTTGCTGTTTTAGCAAAAACAAGCTTGTCTTGTAGCTTATTCCACCTTTGCTTGATGATGAGATTGTTGTAGCATTGCTTCTCTTTGTGATAAATCTGGTGACTCCACTTCTGCTTAAAGTGAAATTAGATTACAGCGGGGTAATAGATCAAAAACACCTTGTCATATAGCTCTGACTAATAGGACTCATCAGGTGGATGAGGGTGCATTTGTAATCAGTTTCTGTGTGGCCCCAGCGTAAAAAAAAAAAAAAGGCAGTGAACAGTGAAATTGTCTAAAAAGGCAGAGATGTCAGATATCAAACTAATGATTTCTCATTCATTCATTTGATTTATCCCACTGTTAAATCCCATGGGAGGGAGTAGAGGAAGCACAGCAAGGCAGAGGACAGATCTACAGCACATCCAGGTTTCAAGGGTAATCATATTTTCTTTAGTTTTACAGTGCCAAGGAATGTTTTATCACACCATAACTTTTTACTGGTCCCCTTAGAGTGCCATCATATCTCACCTTTGAAAACTATGTTGTGCCTACACCGCTAGCCACGAAAGAGGCGTTTGTATTTCTCCAATAAGCCAAAGTTCTGCATTCTGCATGCAGCTTCCCTGCATGACTTATCTCTGTATTTTGAAATGTGAAATTCATATTTAAGAGCTGATGAATATTTTATGGCCAAGAAGGTCTGTCTCTCAAATCAGGCCTGTTTTAAAAGCACCCCAACCACCATCTGAAAAATGCCAAATTGTCTGGAAGATTTAATGAGGTGCGTGTTCTCCAAACTGTACAAGCATGATGTTTACACAATACAGTGGCATAATACCATACATATTAATGTATAATGAGACATACTATAAATATTGAGGAATGGAAAGACACATTTCAGCTTTTAATACCATATTAAGGTCCTGTATTCACATAACAATGCTGGTTTCGGCGGTGGTGGTACGGACAGGTGGAGAAACATAATGAATGTAGATCAGACTCAGAATGGTCAAGTAGGTTTTCACTATTTGGTAAATAACAATAAACCAATACTAAGAGAAGAAAAAATAGAAAAACGATTGCTGCAAAAGTCAAGAATAATAAATACAAAATGTACAATAAAAACATAAAAAATGTATGTAAAATATGTTTGCTTTTAAAATGCAAATAGCTGTGTGATGTTTGAAACAAAGAGGATGGAAAATGTAATATTCAGTGCTGCGCAGGGTGCTACGTATATCAACACCGACAGAATGTAAAAGTGTTTGATTTGAGAGAGAAATGACCTAATAAGACAGAAAACAAGCAGGCGAGCACAAGAATATCTCTTAATTTGAAAAACTCCAGCACATAATGTAGGTCTGCATGCATGTACACTGACAGATGCACAAACTAGCACAGCCAGCTGCATCAACCTGCACACAGTTTGAGATCTAGTAGAAACTCATTGGGTCTCAATGACTTTCCATGATGACATTGAGAGGTTTGCAAGCAAAAAGTTATCCAAAGTTCATCATTGGCTATCAAGGCCTTCAGGGGGATGGATATAGCTTTGGTTCAATCAACTATGTATGAATAAGAGATCACCAGGTCACTGAGAGGCAGAATCCTCCCCAATTCGAATTCAACAAGGTCAGTTTCCACATTATGTTTCATTAATGACCTTAAAGCTAAAATGTCAAAAATATGAATTAAGCATTTCGACTAGTTCACTCTAGTGACTACATTTTATTGGTGATATTAGAAAAAGATCAAAATCAGTGCTCGCAATTTTTTATGATGTTGGCCCAATACTCTGGAAAGGTTTGAAAAATCACTTTTTTCTGTCAGGTATAACCTTGAGTTATAAATTCACAGAGCTTCGGTAATCCCTTGACCACAAATGTTGATTCAGCAAAGATGGAAAGTACATATTTTTGGTGCAGCTGCACAAAGAGATGAAAGCAACACAGAGAATTCACTAATTCTCAAGGGAAGTGGCTCAATTTTCTACAAATAAAAGGCGACACCTGAAACCTGCAATGAGTATTTAAAGCCATTAGTAGCGCGATGATGCTAAAACTGCTGATCTGTGATGATCTTTGATAATCCAGAGGGAATGTTAGAAATATTCTTTCACCCCTTTATCAAAAAAAAAAAAAAAAAAGGTGGTCTTCAGAATGGAGGTGGATGACATGCTGTGTCAAACGCATCTCCATGATGTCTCTGTGCTGTTCCTGTACCTTCACATGTGAGGTGTAAATGCAATCTTTACAGGTGAACAAGTGATATCAGTTCAGAATGTCATGTCATGTAATTGTTATTGCTAATCAATCCTTATTTATCAAAAAGAACTATAATACATTTCAGAATTGTTGGCTGCATTAAAATAGTTGCAAACAATCACAGTATATGTAGACAGAGAAGGAAACAGCACTGTCCAACCACAGTCCCATAGGGCCAAGGCTTCAAATGGCAGTGAAAATAAAATGCTCTCACACGGGTGGTGCCTCCAGTGAAAGGCCTTCGTGTGTCTGCACGATAGTGAGCATTCTCTTCCAGTGCACAGTGCTTCATGCTAACTTCCAGTGTGTTTCAGGCCTGAAAGAGCCTACACAAAATGCCCCCATTCTCAAAGGCAGCCCGAGTGACTGATAAAAGGCTTTTCTAGCTGTGAAGTGTGCCGGCCTTCGCATCAAAACCCCAGCCCTCCCAGAGGACTCGCTGCTGTTTTGAAGTGAGGCACAGCTCGTCCGTGGTGTCACATTGCATTTTCCCTCTGTTCAGGTCATCGTTTTCAGCTGGACTTTCCAGAACAACCTTCCAGAAACCAACTCTCTGATTAATATTGTTTAAGACTGTTTGAAAAGGGCTCCAAATTTAAATTTGGAGGAGTACATGAACAAATGTTTCCACCAGATGTAGCAAAACTTACCTCATCACACTACACAGGTTGTTAAATACCCAGTTGTGCATAGTCTTTATTGGAAGCCTGATTAGAATGTAAACTTTGGCTTTTGGCCATCAGCATCTATTTTGAGGATTTGAACAATATCCTCATGCTCCACAAGGATTTTCTCAGTGCAGCAGAGGCTAATGGATTGGCCAGACTAATAAATAGCAGTATTGATCTATGTATGCCTGCGAAAGCATGTTCAAGACCTGTCCACGTGATAAAAGGATCCCATCAGCCTCCAAACGCTGAATGGAGCAAATGCTGACACAGTAACTCAGGGTGCTACCTCTCTTTCAAAGCCTTAAAACACACTGAACATGCTGAGAAAAAGACACGCAATGAACCTTCCTAACATGATAAAATGAAAACAAAAACAAGAAAATATTCAGACATGTCTGTGTGCAGTGTAGAAACCTCACTGATGGACATCTTTGACCATTCAAAGTTTGAACTGACAGCAAAACCTGATGGGGCCTCCTGCATCTGATCTCCAAGGCGTTGGAATATCAAACCCTGTGGAGATTTGGATTCCAAAAGCAATGTCTATAATGCTGTCAGAAATGGCAGGTTGAAGTGGATTTAAATGATATTTACTTGGTCATTAGGCAGGCTTACAATCGCCATTAGGTGAGGACAGGCAAACAATTCAGAGGGGGAAAGGCAGACAGACAAAATCCAAGGCATGCAAGTGGACATCAGACAAAGGTGAGCAAGGATCAGGGGCTGGATCAACAAGACTATGGGTCGTATTAGATGATCAGGCAGAGGACAGTAGCTATTTGGCTGGTGTACAGCTTCTACTAACTGATTGATGGGGTGATGAAGGCAGCACAACACACGAAGCACAACTGGTGGACATGAAAGAAACAGTAGGTCTGAATTGAGAGATTAATAAATAAGACAACAAACAACAAAAACATAAAGGCTTGTTTTACAAAGCAACATTATTGGGTTCAAATCAGAGGATTTATTGAAATGTGTTCACAGTTGGTCTGAGGAAAAAAAAAAAAAAAGCAGATTTGTACTTGAACTATCCGAGATGTCTACAGATGATAGCTAGCTAGGTCAACTTTCCTGACTCAGACAATCCCATAAACTTTGACGTGAATAGTGAGAATCTATGCAAATGCATCCATTTAAAAAATTGTTGACCATACAATCAGATGTTTCTTACATTGAATTTCCTTTTATTATTTCTGTTGCTCCCTTCTGTATCTGGTTTATCTGGTTATGTGTTTACATATCTTACACATTGCTGAACATTACCTTCTGCCACCACAATAACTGTATTAACAGTTGAGTTATACCATATTAAAAATGCTCAGTTTAATCTACTGATGCTGCATGTAGTTGGTCATACTTTTGTTTTGTTTATGTACACACACACTCGTATTGTTGATAACTTTCATGACCTTGGTTATCCATGATCATCATGTTTTAGTTGAGTGTAGCCAGGTAAAACAAGGACAGTCTTATTCTGATTGTCATAGCTGACAGCTAAACTAGCAGAAATAAAGTAGATTTTGGAGGTGAAAACACTACCTGAATGCTACATTCATTTTTTCCTACAGTTTCAAGGTTTAATGTGACTTAAGGGAGCTTTATAATGTAATCACACTCTTCACAAAGTGTCCGTTTATCACTTAGGACACCTGTCAACAAAACAGCTTCCAGGCATTGCCTCCTCTAAGCACACAGTAGTAGATGGAGACATAACCCTGAGTGCAGTAAGATAGCATCATTCAGCAATACACCATTATCCCTCTTTACCATTCTTTCCCTTGACTCCACGAGACTTTAATCATTTATTAATTTCCCTTGTGGTCTGAGGGAAGGCATCATGGTCTGAATTTAAACTGCCAAGATCAGAGGATTGGAGTGTCACTTTCTCATATGAGAAGGAATATGGAATGTGCAGCTTTCATCCCAGCAATCAGCCAAATCCACCATGGACAAGCATAGCAATATAGTGGTGAGTGATTGCTTCAGGGAAAGTATATAAAGAAAAAATTGAGTCGTCTTAAAATTGTTGACACTTTCACTATACCGTCTGCTCTGGCAGAATGGAGAACAGGTATCTATACATTGCTGTGTGTGATGGCATTCTGTATAGTTGATGTTGATGCACCAGCAGTTCAGTTGGGAAAGACACCTGACACTGAAGAGGAAAAACTAACAAGTATAGGAGGCAACCTGATGATTCGACAGTGGTTCTGCTGCCTAGACCCACATTCACAAGTGGCATCATCATCACACTGAATGCCAACAAAATGCACTGACAGCTACAGTGTGTCAGGTAAGGTGTGAAATACACAAAGAAGCGATGCAGTGTGATAGAGAGAAGAGTAAAGCCCAGCCTGATTGAGGGCCAAATTCATAGGACAGAGATAAGTGGGTAATGGGAGTCAAGTGTATACAAATGCCAGAGTATCCTTCTTCAGCTGATTTGTCACTCGAGTGTGTGTCCAGTCTGATATTACTGTGAAGGGAAATAACAATGCTGATAACAATATGATTTTTTTTTTGTATTTTGTAAGAGCTGGGGAAAAAAAAACAAAAAAAAAAAACACTCTGGATTCCAGTCAGCACATACAACATGCAATATGAATGCTCCAGGGATGTTGTGGTAAATTTAGTGAATCACAAGCTCACCCTTTAGTGCGTGCTGGACAATTCGGGCTTTCCAGAGAAGCACAGAGATCTAATAACCTAAAGCAAACTTTCCCTGGTTCACCCAGGTCCTTGTTTTCCCATAATACCAAACTTCCCTAACCAAAGAGGCAACAAAGCATTCTTGCCTCCTAATCATCATATTAAGTGATATTTTATTCATTGTCGTCATACCTGGAAAATGGCCTTCGCATTTTACCTGAGTCACCTTTGGGCACTTTCCTACACATAACAAACTCTCCTGCTGATGTTAAAGTAATACAGTACCTGAATCCCTTCCTTAATGCACTTAACTTTTCAAGCAATTTTGGCTTAGAGGAATGAAAATTGAGTAACCTGGCAGTTAAACTTAGCAAAAGACTAAGTAAAACATGTACATATTTTATACAATAATCTGGCCGTAAAGCTCAATTAAGTCCCTTTCCCTTCATCACCCCTATCTTAGTCTCCATCCAGTGGCTAAATTGATTTAAAAATTGTACTTATTACACTCCAGGCTGTAGGTCTGGGCCTAGGCTACAACTATGAGATCCATATCCCTTATGAATGGGATCACAGCATAAGGCATTTTCATGTTCACAATATCCTGCCTGGTATTAGCCACTGTACTTCCCAGTGCGTTACTTTACCTTTCCTTCCTATTTTGCCTGGGAAGCCTGTCTGCAAAGTACTACAGTACACATTTGATGTTGCTGCCTGGATTAGACACCAACCACATAGCCAAAGTATTCACACCATGCTGAAAATGACAATCCTTTGATATCTTTATATGCAGATGACGCTCTAGTTTAATTACATGTCTCACTTTAACATAACTAATAGGATATTTGTTCAAATCAATTTAAATTCAAACCACTTAGCCTAATCCTCAAGCACACTGTACAATTAATGTTGTTCCGTTCATTCAAGGTACCGCAACTTAATCTATGGTGTCAAATCAATGATTATCCATTCAGCACTGCTTGCTAGCTTTCTCCATTTTACATAAATTAAGACTTGCATTTTTAACACTAAAGCTAAGCTAAAACAGTGCAGATGTATTTAGATCATATGGAATGTGATAAGGAACACATGTGGTTGTTTTCCATGAGAAACCACCAAAATTTCAAAAATCATTTTCATTTTCATCATTTTCAAAATCATTTGCTGTTTACATGATGAGTATGTTTGTGCTGTTTCCATGTCTAACCAGCAATGAACCAAACCAATCAACCAAATCAAACTAGCCTTTCTCTCTGGATCTGTCTTTTATACATGTGCATACTGAAACAACAGCACAACAGCACTTCCTCTATCTTTCAGAGCCAGACCAAGAGTGAGTTGATGATTTTAAAGAATGTCTTACGAACATCAATATGATTCCTACAGGGAAAACAGTGTCTGTTCTCAAGCCCTGAATGAATTAACTTTTCATGAGGCCAATGGTTATTGATGAACCCCTGCATGTCCCAAAGTCTTTTTAAGTCCTGCCAAATGGAACCACGATAGAGCCAAGCAGTTTTTACTACAAGGACACACACAAACACCCACACACAGCTTAAACACAGAGTTGCACACACAAAAACTCACAAGCAGTTCTTAGATGAGACTGCATATAGGATGTCTCCTTTGCCAAGGCACTAAATCATTCATCTTGAAGCCCAAAGTAAATAAGAATTAGAAGATTTTCCCTCTCTCATGAGTGAATCCAAACAACAGCAACAACAAAATACCTCTGCAGCAGCACTCTGTGAGTCATTCATAAATTACTTACTATAATGTTTGATGAATTGCATATTTATATCTATTTGTATAAACAATCTTCAGCATAAATATGTATCGAAATATCAGCTGCCCTGGTGCATCAGAAGCATGAGCGTTGGTATAAAGATACCTTGTATTCCCTTTATGAGCTGTAGGAGCCCACCATTAAGGGTAGACAGGTAGACAACAAAGTCCAATATGACCCAGGCTGACGGAAAACAAACCAAATTATAATACTTCAATCAGACTATTTCTATGTATCCTTTTGTTATTTTATTATATAGTTATTTTGTGTTCATGTCTGTGAACTGCAGCTCTGAGGGCTGATTAATAAGGCAGCAGCTAAAAACATGTTGCAACGTGGGAGTTGTGTTGCATAATGGGATGATTTAGATTAATTTAAGAGGAGTCAAACGTAATGTGAGGACTTGTAGAGAAGGACATGAGAATAACAGGCAGTACAGTGAGAGGGATGTGACACAATGAGAGATATGGCTGGAAATCAGGCCGATAAATAATGCCCACCAGCAGGGAGGAGACAGGGGCATTAGTTTAATTTACTTACATAATAGCAGAAATGCTGGTGTTGGTATAGCATCAGAACAAATGAGCTTGGTCTCTGCTAACGATGGAAATTCATCCATGATAAATTTCAACTTGTGTCTTAGACATCTCCGCTTGGCTTTTCATCCAAAAAACCAACAGTTTGGCACTCTAATGAAGAACAACATTATGAATGCAAAGGCTGGGTGGATTCTCTCACTTATGCAAGATAACAAACTAAATTTATCCTGACGCATTGGTCTTGTGTGAATATTCCTCGGGATATAGAGCAAAGACCATGCAAAGCAGTATACCATGTAGATTATTTGCCGTGCAACCCACAAATGGGGAGAAAGTAATAAACCTCTCTGCTGTGTCAGTCAATTTGGGTTTGTCAAATAGCAGATGTCAGAGAAAACAGGACGTCCTTGGTGTTGCATCATGATTGATGATGAAGACTCTGTGAAAGCAAATGTGTGTCTCAGAGACTGAGTGCTTTGGCCTCCATAAATCTGGGGATGAGGCTTGGGTGCATGCAAGGACCACCTCCTTGTATGTACCCAAGCTTCATTCCCAAATTTATGGTTAGTATGAGCAACTCTACCTATTTAACAGGCAGTAGTCAGTCTTCTTGGACTGTTAGTCGACTCGCGTGAGTGAGTCACTGCATATCTATCTTTCACATGCTGTAGGGTGAAGTGATAAAATGACTGCCACCAAGTAGGACAGATTAAACTTGAAATTAGGTTCTGTCCACTTCCGAATATCCACCTCTTACATTACTAAAATATAGTCTCTGCTTTAAATAGTGTGGTGGTGATCATTCTCATCCAACTATAATGCCTGTAACGTTTCATTTTCAGATCCATCCAGACTGTCAACCCATCTGTGTTTCATTCCTCTATCCCTCTGCCCTCAAATTGGAAAGTAATTAGACAGGTCCGAGTGGCAGCTCACAAAGCTTGCTTGGCAGATGTGACCAGGAAACATGGGCACAATGGGTCCAATTGAACAGACTGGGGGGGCTTTTCACAGCCACAGATGGAGCCCTATAGAGAAAAGGGAAATTATACAACGTAGCGGATGAGGAAAAAGATTTCCATTTCACAAATGGATTCTTGCTTGGACGCAGTTCAAGAGTGAACAAGCTGCGTCTCCCTCATTTGTTTGAAAATCTGATCATTTAGCAAACTGGACTTTTTTTTTATACGATCTATACCATGCAGAGAAAGTATACAGTATATGGCCATAGCCTATGCTCACATAAGCACATTACTGCATGAAACGGTGCACATGCACATGCAATGCTCTCCTATTCAGCTACAGTCATTTTTCATTTCTAAAAGAATCAATACTGAAACTTGCTTCAGCACATGAAAACATGTCATGAGATGTTGGCGGTTTCCTTTTTGCCCATATGCTCTACAACTCGTATGCAATTCGTGATTTTTAGCCATGCTAGCTACATTGCCATGAAATCTGACTAGATTTGTAGTCCCCAGGGGGATAAACTCCACTGACTTTTCCTCTAGCACCACCTGCAGGTCAACGTTTTCACTCATCCTGTGAAAAATCTCAACATCTATTTGATACAAAATGCGGCACAGACATTCTTGGTTCCCAGATGATGAATCTTAATGGCTTTAATGGCTGACCCTGAGTGAAATATCTCAACAAACATGGGATGGATTACCACGAAGTTTGGTACAGACATTCATGTCTCCCTTGCAATTAAGTGTAATATCTTGTGTTTCCTTAACTTTTCATCAGGTCAAAATTTCAATTTGTTCTAAACTTTGATTTGTGACCATATACCTGCAAAGGTGTTTAAGGAGATGCAGCAGTTATTCTGGGAGCCTCCAAAAACCTATCACTGTTCTCTGGCAGGTTTGCATTGACATCTATGAGTATCTCTGCGGAAGCATAATTCTGATCTCCTAAGTCCAGAACTGTGCACATACATGTGCAGGAAGCAAATGCTTACATGACCTTTACAATATATAATATTGGACTATTGGAGAAAGTGAAAATGCCTGCATTACATCAATAGGAGAATTGTCCAAATGCCAGTTTGTGAGAGAGGAAATGCCATAAAATGTCTTTTATTGAAGTCATCATTAGTGTGTATTTTAAAAATGTGGATTAGTTTGACCTGTGACATAATCTTTGAAATGACTGTAAACATTGTATAGATTATATGTAATTGCTACTTTTTTTCAGTTTAACAGGAGGATGCTTGAGACAAAAAAAAAAGCTGCTAAAAAGATAAGAATAAGAAGGTAAGACAGCTACTTTTGCATGTTCCTCTGGGAATTAAGGGTGACCTCTAGGTTTTTTGGAAACCAACTTTTAGCTGATAGCCATGAAACGCAAGCGCTGATGTTTACATGTACTCTTTGATGTTACCCTCAAAGCATAATTGGCTAAACAAAAACTGTAGTAAATAAACATATTTTCTCAGAGACAGGGTTGAAATTGGGCATCTCTATTGGCTTCAGGAACCAGGTCTTTTTTTTTTCCTTTTCTCTCTCCGCACAGTCTTTTCAAGTGTTAATTTATGCCAAAGATAGTGCCTTTCGGGTTCATTATAGAAGTGACAATTACTTGTCTGTGTGCACCCTTCTCCCTAGTTCTGTGCCTGCATTCAGCTTTATTATTTGTGCCAATTAGCCCCAAGATGTTTTTCAGTCTGTTGTGAAATTCTCTAGTTCAATCAACCTCTTTCTCTTAAAATGCTACCCCTTCTTGACTTGTTCGGAGTGTAGTTGTAGTCAGCATCATATCCTACCTCCTTGTTGCAGCCCTGCTTAATCATTTATGCTGAAGCAGAACAGGTGTATGTCTACATTTAAAGTTTGTCCAGCGCAGTTTTAACAGTAAACTCACGTATAGGCAGACACAGTCAACAATTGGCATGATAACCTTTTACCCCCACTGAGTATTACCTACAATATATGCAGTCCTATGGAATTCAGCTTGAAACAGACGCATGTCGTTTGGTACTGAATTATGGCTGAGCTCAGAGAGAAGGTGCATTTTGAATGGCATTTAAAGTGTTGTGTGGAGTGCCTTCCTGAGAGCATACAGATATAAACTACTTAAGATTTCACACCAACATTTAAATCACATTTGAGTCTTCTTTCAACGCTGTTTACTACATAATTTATGAATGCCTGTCCTACTTTACATTTGACTTAAGAGGAGCAATTCAGATCTTTTCCTCTCCTCGCTTTAACTTTAATACGAAAGCTGATTTACATGTAGAAAAAGTTACAGTCCTACTGATAGTAACAGTCAACAAAAACAGTCAAATTAGCACAAAGCAATGTTGTTTACACTACAAGGTATTGGTCTGAAAGCAACCTCAGTTTCAGGCTTTTCAAAGAAAAATCTATTGCATAATTTTCGGATTACTCCTGAGTGGCATTTCATACAGCATGTCTCTGCTATGGTACAGAAACATGAGGTTAATCCTGAAAAGAAAAATAGATATGGCCTCTTATTAATACTTTACCAAAGAAGGAAGGAAATTATGTAACATTGCTCACTTCAGGTTGCACAGGTTTAAGGGGTGATGAGCTTCAGAATATCTGCTGACTGCAGGGAGCAGTGATGCATATCAACAGCTGGTGGCAGTAATGGTCTCTAAAAGTTAGCCATGCAGCAGTAAAAGAGGAAAAGATCAAAATCTGATGTAAACATGCAGATTTCAAAGCATTTAAAAAGGCTGTGAAAATCTAACAGGTTTCTTAACGGTACATAGGATGTGTAAACAAAACCATGATGGTTGAAAAGTAAAACTCAACAGGGCACCTGAACTGGGAAATGAGATGCTTTTCTTTTAAGCTGTTAAACAATGTGTTTTTGCATGACACTTTGCTAAGTCCATCTTTAATAACAAACTAATCCTCTCTCTGCACATTCAACAGTGGGCCCGGACACATTCATCCCCTCTGTGAGGGAGAAATGATGCTCATAAATTGCTTAAATTGAAAAGCTTAACGTAAAGCTGTTAACTCTAATGGCTCAAACACATTTCTACCAATTCTCTGAATGATTATCAAGAAGCAACATGGCCAAACCTGTTGTCTGCCTACTTGCAGATTGTGAACATCGGGGGAGGCAGTAGGATAGGATGCTGAGATATGCTCAGCATTCAACTCAGCATCCATCCTTGTAAACGGCACAGTGTGACACCAACAATATGTGACAGATGAAATGCCACACGGGCTAACATTACTCTCCTCCTCCATCTTTCATAAAACCCAGCATTAGTGTGATATGCGTGTCGCGCCTCTACATTTGAAGCAGACGATCTCTACAGGAATGCAGACAGTAATTAAGCGGTATGCAGATGGCGTTTAAAGAGCAAGGCGCTTGGGGGAGCCGGATCAAAATGAAGCTAAACCAAACAAAATACAGCACATGGACTGCGTGTTATGAACGTGTCGCATTTGTATACAATCTGACAAGTGTTATGTTAAGCACTGCGGGGCAATTCTCCAGCTGAACTCTCCACTGTGATACAAAGAAATCTTCCACACTTTCAAGACGCACAGTGATGCAACATCTACCTTTCATAAATTGCGTTAAAGGGGAAAAGTTCATACATAATTAGTTATAGTTATATACAATACAACTGGATGGCATATTTAATTCTTTTTGACTTGATTGATCTTCTGCTTCAAAGCAGTTTCCCCCATCCTTCCCGTGTCAGCCCGAGCACTGTGCATCTTTATTAGAGTATATTGCTAAAGAGAAAAGAGAAGGGAGAAATGAAAAGCCACAATGACTGTACCACTATATCTTCCACTACAGCAACTTCTTACTTAAATTAAACAGTGATTATTAACGATGTTGTTGCTTTACAGCAGAGGTTTTCACACTGTGAGGCAGCTTGAAGGGGAGCCGGAGGGAGAGACATGAGGCAAACATGCTGCGGTGAAGGGAAACATGCATGCTGGTGTTCTAAAACCAACCGGAAGTGAATCACTGTGGGTTCGCTGATTTGGCTGGCTCGGCTACAAGGTCAACAGTTGGAAGTGAAGCTGTGGCTGTGACACATGGAGGCAATAAAGGTAGGCCACGTTAAACCGTTAGCAATTGCTGCAATTTGCATTAAATACCACAATTCTCATACCAATGCAGATGTACTGCATACTGCAATGTCAGAACTTGCATGCGACTCATCATGTTTTTAAGGTTTCTTCAGTATCAAAGTAGTCCAGTGATAGTTGTCGGTAAATCATCGGATACTTTGCAAACAGGAACGACTAATCGCTCATTCTGCATACTTTTAATGGTAACAATTTTCCATAATGCAAACAAATGCAGGTTAAAAAAAAGATGTTCAAGTGTAGGCCACAGTGTAACTGACTGAATCCATTGCAACATTATAAGTACTATAATTAGTATACTTCCTGTTTGCATCACCCAAGCATTAAGGAATTGTAGTTTCAAAACTTGGCTCATGATTGTCCCCAAATACAAGTCAAAGAATAATGCCAGAAGTGTTGACAGGGGGTCCACTGTGTCAGACTCTTAAAGAGTATGTAATAAATCACTAGTTTTAGTGAAGTATATTAACAGTGTACTCATTGATCAAAGTTTAGACACTATAATTAAACATTTTTGACCATCTGTTCTTCAAAATAATGTCTTTTGTATTCCTCTGCTTTCTTTCTCCATTGTCACAATGTCCAAGCTGTTTCTTTCCATAGTCTGCAGCATAGTACAGCACATTTACAAGCATATATGTAGGAAATGAACACAAAGTGATGAAGTGCAAAGCGGAGATATGTGTTGTGCCTGTGGTGTTCATAATACAGCCTCCAAACTGTGTGTAGTGATATGGGTTGAGAGCCATGTGATGTTAGGAAAAGACCCCAAACATGCTGTGATTTGGAAGTGGCTAAATAACGTGCTTGCCAAAAGAATTACTAATCAAATATTTTACTGCGATTGTTCAAAATACTTATCTGTGGGCAAAATGAATAAACTTTTAATATTGTGTTTGAAACATATGAAGACAAACGGTCACGAGAAATAGTAAATAAACCAAAAATGAGAATATATGTCATTATTAATCACATTTACCATGCAGTTTGGGTCCTCGGCTGTAATCAGGCATCCTGCTTTTGGCTGTGGAAATGGGATGTTTCCAAGTGAGTCTGTCTTCCCAAGAAAAATTATTGATCCTTTCACCAGGTGCCCCAAAATGACATGTTTAAGCTGAAGTGACAAGCCCTCTCGTAGATGTAGTAAACATGACAGCAAAGGAGGAAGCGAGGTGACATTATTATGGAGGGACAGTCAGGTAGGGTGAAGGTCGACATGGATAGGCCGACATAACATCAGGCATAAACCAAGTAAAGGATCATGGTGACCAAAGTCCCCTGACTGTAATGAAGTAGTTATCTGAACACAAACCATAATCTTCCCCTAAACCTTTCAGTGTACATCACTTGAATAATGGTCGGGTATTCAACTCTAAATATATGAGTGGGTGTGTGCATTCCACCAAAACTTGCTGCCTTCTGCTTTAATACCGTTATCTAAAAGCCATTACAAGAAAAAGTTGTACAAATTTCTCTGCGGCGAGGGGTGGGAACTTGCCAAAAACAGCCCTTTTTTTTCCCACTAAGACCTGTAGAAGATTGTGTACTGTCCACAGCATTTTACACCAGCCTGAGTGCTTTTGGCAAAGTGCCTCCTTATCTCTTGTAGTCAGAACCCTGGGCCGCAGCTGTTTGGCCCTCTTAAGGCACTGCAATGCAGGATTGGAATTTTCTTCTGAGTTTTAGCAGGAATTGCCCTTCATTTAATACTCATATAGCCGCATACGCTTAAAAATGATTCGTGAATGATCCATCAACCCATCCATCAGCCAAGAAAATATCATGAACTTCAAGGCATTCGGATTATACTTTGATAACCAGCAAGTGTAATTGTATGGGACAATGTGGCATTTCACCGTGTAGAGGTGTGGTATTCATTGTGGTAGAAAATATAAGATTTGATTAGCATTTCTTCCAAAAAGTTGGTATAAATCTTAAATTATATTTGGTATAAATAGACAACTGATCTGAAAGTAGAACATTCTGATCTCAGGGAGATAGAAGGTCTCTTATGTGCTCTGTCAAGAAATGATTTTGGTATTTAAGCTAGATTGCTGAGGCCAACATTGTTTTTATTTGGCCTGGGTTTTATGCAGTTATTTCTGAATTGCATCATAAAGCTGATTTATTTAATTTATGTTTTTTGGTTCAAATTAGGTAGCATTGGCCAGATTTTTTTTAAAGAAATACTGTGAGGAAGAGCAAAATTCTAAAGCTCAAACAAGTGTATATTATATTGTATATTATATATAAGGGTATATTTCTGCCTGCATTCACTTGAATAGACCAGTCTGTATGGAGTTGTGTGGATCTGATGCCATCTGACGTGGTCACAATGCTGGCACTCTTCCATATTATGTGGACAAAATGATGCATTTGATTTTATTTTCTAACAGCAACTTGAGTGATCTCTCTTAATTATCCATTTGTTGTCAGATAAAACGAATGCATGATCAACTAGAAGAGTGCACTCAGTAGTGCAGATATCCACCACGCTTATCTGAGCCCACGTGGGGGGGAGTGTCCAGCATGTATGCATGAGAGTGAAGGGGAGACCAAAACAGGTTCTTGAGCACACAGTCAGAAATGTGCACAAAAATATTTGGCTGGTGGGTCCTGAAGCATGTGAGATTAGCTGCGGACAGATGCACACACGGACACAACCATGCGCATGATCCCCCGAGGCTTACGCCAGGCAGAGATAACTAACAATAACGCTAACACAAAACATACACGGCTTACTGTAAATCAAGGGTAATTTATCTGAACAGCTCACTGCCGATTTTTTCTATTAGTTGGTGCATTACTTGCTCAAAAGAGCATTGCAGGCTCTGCAAAGCCTTTTGAATCAGTTTTTACCCCTGTGTTTGAGTAATTTTTTTTTTTTTTTTTACCTCTTACTATTGGTTTCCTTGCAGATGCTTCTTCTTTTTTTTATGTCTAGTGCAGACGACTGTGTCGAAGCCTGGGGTTTAGGTGGGATTTGTTAAAAAGGAGAGCCTTGGGGCTGGGAGGTTTAGAGCCTGGGGGTAGGGTTAGAGTTATGCTTTGATTATAGTCATTTTATTGATGTTATTGCATAAAACTAAACCAAACATTAAAATGGCATAAATAAAAAGTTTGGATCAGAAAAAAAAAAATGCTGTCAAAATGTCCACTTTTTATGGGTCGTTTTGAAATCATGACATCATGTCTACAGCTTTTTTTTTTTTTTTTCATCCTAACAGCAGGCTCCATAGCTTTCTTTGCTGTACTGCAGAATGACTGTGAATGTAACTCTGCAATCAGCAGTTTGCTGTGTGTATAACATTACTGTTCATAGCTGGTTGTAGCGGAGTGCAAGATGCATGAGGAGACTGATTATCACATGGCCTAAGGGCATGTTTACTATATATGACTGGCAAAATTGACTCGGCCTATTTAACATAAAGGCGTTAAAAGGCATTGTGGAAATGCACTTAAATTTACAAGTCATGCACACACACATGTGATCTGGTAAAAGTTGGTGACATTCATTCTATATAGTTGCATACTATGCGTAGGAGATCTGGTCCAATGGCCGTTACAATCAGTTGTAATCAGGAGAAAGTGGGCAACTGCCCAGGGTCCCAGACCCTCAGGCCATGGTAGTCTGTGTGGCAAATATGTGTGGTACTTTGACTAAGGGCATTAATTTGTTTGGCAATATCCACCATTAAAGCACAGTAACATATAAATTGTAAAGGCCCTGAGGTCACTCATGCATTTTTAAGTAACTCTAAGCCCCAGTATGTTGAGGGGCTCAAGCTAAATCTTGTTTTAATACCTTTAGTATTTTAGCATGGTGACCTGGTGAATATTGTATGTATTCTATGTTCATAATTTCCTGTTTAATCAAAGTATCACAAACTAACTGACTGCTGTTTGGTTTTTGGAGCTCTGAGCAAACATGCAAGGGGGCTAATAAAAAAAAAAAAAAAAAAAGTGCCATGGCTCATTTTTGGCTTGGGGTGCTTTGGTGGGTTAATCCACCCCCTGGGGGTTACAGCTCAACTGGTAGAGCAGGTTAGACATTAATTCTGGTGTTGTTTTCTTCACAGCTCTTTGAGTGACCTTGAGCGAAGATACAGAACCCCAAATTGCTCCCAGTGTGCGTACTATATGTGTGAAAACATTACGACTCTTTGGACAAGAGCGTCTGCCAAATGAATCAGAAGCTCAAATAAATGTGCACATACAAGGAATGTAATAGATTAACACATTTAGGTAGGACTGCGCAGCCTTGGAGGGAGTGTGCTCTCTCACTGCTGTCTGGTTTTACCACAGCTTTCATCTAAGACATACCTGTGCTATGGCCACCATTTAATATTCTCAAGCAGCTCACCATGACCCCATGACCACAACACGCAGTGTGCTGCTCAAAACATACCCACAGTATGCACAACAAAACAAATGGATATTAATGAAACAAGCTGTAGATGCTAAAGTAGGCTCACAGGGTTATTTACACATATATAATAATGAAAAGGATTACAATGTAATTGCAGCACACAGACTTTCAGGAGGAGACTAGAATTTAACCCAGAGTTCAAACTGTCATTTCTTTCTCTCCAAGTCTTTATTGTGCTTCTCATACTGTGCCTTACTGTAGTTGTTTGATGAATAGTTTTCCAAAGTCGCTCAAAACAGCCAAGAGCAACATCTACTTCCTCTCTTTCTTTCTTTGTGTTGCAGGCCATGGCTCTAACTTTTCACATTTCAGCATTGTGAATTATTGATATTTCCTTTCCAGCCATTCCATCACTTTCCCTTCTGCCTGCAACAGATTAAATCTACCTTTCAGACAACTTTAAAAATGTGCAAAACTCTGGAGGTTGAGCCTTTTAAACCAAGTAAAAAATATCTTTGCCTATATGATGTTAGTCTTCATAATATCTAATAAACAGAGTGAAACCAACTGATGAATTACTCAGTCATTACAGGCTGCATCTTCTGAGGAAAGGTCTATGGCGGTACAGTCGAGACGAATAATCCGGGATACTACAGCATGGTTTGGTTGACAAAGATGGTAACTGATTCTTCAAGATGTTGAAGTGCTTTATGACAAAGTGTTAGTATGACTGTCGTTGTCTTCACACAATCGAAATGAAAAGACAAGTCAATACCAAAATTGGAGTCAGGGAAAGATTGTGCGGCAAAAGCAGGCTAAAGGCTCACATCACCCAGAGAGGGTTGCAAAATCCAATTACTTTGGTTAACAAGCTGACCTTCGCACATATAATGCCACAGTGTCCCTTGGCTTATTTTCTTGGCAGAGCGTAAGCACTCCAGGGCCCTGACAAAACTCTAAATATTGCAGTGATTGCACTCAGAAGTAAAGTCCACTGAGCAGCTTTGAGGAAAAACTGGCTGATAAAAAAAGGCTAATGAAGAAATAAGGAGGATTTCTTTCTTGAATCAAAAAGCCAGGAAAAGTACTGAAATGTGTTTTTTTTTTTTTTTTTTTTTTGTATTGGTTTGTCGTCTACAAGAACACTTTCACCGACTTGAATATTCATAAATGAATATCATTAGAGGGCTCCCTTCTTTCCATCCTCGGATTCTGGGAGCCAAAAAAATGAAATGTGCTGATTTACAAAACACTGTAGCATCCTGAGGAGCATCTGCGTGGGAAAGACTCTGAGCATGCTTTGGAGCAGTGGACTTCTGGGTAAAAATCCAACTTTATGTGACTGGTACAGATAGTTTTGTGTTATTATATGTAAAAGCAACTAATGTCCTCTGATGTAGGAGAGAGCCATATGTTGTGACCAATCAGTTCAACTTATGGATACGTTTTCATTCTCACCAATCTATTAACAGAACAATCTTTTTTCTGTTCATTACGGTAATACAGAAACGTAAGATATTGTGTTCCATACTTCAACTGTTTTTACACATTTAGTCATACGAGCCGCTGCACTTAAAACGTGACTGATGCTGTATTTATGATACAGTGTGCATTCAAAGTTGGATTTGTCTATGTGCTGACTGTACGCCCATTGCTGCCAATGGAGCCGCTGCACGAGGAGAAATAATCTCCTCATTGAGCACTTCCTGCAAATCCAAAGTAACGGTAGTGTACTGACACTCATCACATTGCTATCCTTGCTAAATGGAAAACAATTATAGACAATGTCTTAATCGTTTCAAATCAAGTTAATCAATGGGGATTTAAATTATGGTTCTTGTCTCTATTCAACCTGAAAAAGCTTTTAGAAGAATTGTAATGGATATGGTGCCTAGTTAATAGTTTGTTGTGCCAGCTATGCAGAGTATGAGTAAACAAAAGTGGGCTTTCACTTTTGAGGGATAATGTATGTGGCAGCCTCAGAAACCGAGGCTCTCTCTCCCTCTCATGTTGAGCCAACAGTGCATGCTTCCAAAGGTACACCTATTAGCATAATTGGGTAATTTACACCACTAGGGGAAAAAAAAATAAAAGAGCAAAACATATCAGCCCGCAGAATAATGCTCCAGCTTTTGCATTAGCTTTGCAACCCTGTGGGAGGTTGTGCCAAAAGTACTCTTTGGATAAACAACATGGATTATTGAGCTTCCCAGGATGATGAGATGCTGAAAGCCCCACAAATCCCCCCTTTAAAACATTGGCCCTAATAGAAATAAGATGTATATAAGCTGAGCCAGCCCAGAGCCAGGTTAGCTCTCAGAGAGGCCCTCTAGTGCTAACTGGCAATTTAATATATTTTAAATAAAGTAAAATGGAATGAATATGTCTTTTAAATCTGCGGCAGACTAAAAATGGTTCACGATAATCTGTTCACATTCAAGCATTTAGTTTTCAGGGATAGTCTTTGGGCTGCAGTAACCGGAAACAAGCACAGATGTTATATACACCTACAGTGTACAAAATTTTAAAGGTGCAGTGAGAATTATGTCACCGGCTCTGCACAAATAATATCAAGAAGGTGGGACTGAGATGTATAAATAAATCTTTAAATCTGGCTAAGCTATCACTAGCTTTAACTGCTAGTTTACACAGTGTGACACTGTCTGACATGAAGCAATTCAGTAGTGAATGAGGACACACTGACTTTTTGAAACATTGGGGAAATATTAAATACAACAGGTCCTCATACCTAAACGATAAAATAAGATGAATGTCAATGCCTTCCAAAATGATTATCATGACTTTTCTAAATATGCCTTGACTTCCATGTTGGCCAGTGTTTCATGTGAAGGTAGAGACACAAAAAAGCTGATAATGCCAATAGTTTGGAAAGGGGGGTCCTTGAGGCATGTCAGCTCATCACATGGTGTCCAGCGCTCATAAAAGGAGAACAGCTACTTTAAGGTTTAGCCAAACCAGTGAGTTAACTTTGGAAAAGATCATAGCCATGGTTAAGGTTGGGAAAGGATTTGGTTGAAAAGAAACCAAGACACCTTCCACCTTTGCTGCTGAGAGAGGACAGCCATCATTCACATGACCCCAACCGGTGAACTGCTAGCAAAACCTAAGCATAGGTCATTTTAAGCAAGAGTAAACAGCCAATCTTTTTCTGCCTTGAACAAAATAAAGCCAATATCTTAGCGATAACACTATTGATTATGATAATCTATATGTTTAAAAAGGCCCTACATGTTAACATAATAACAAGGAAACCACAGGAAAATTTAGAATTTGTGCATGTTTACTTGCGTGGTTCAGATGCTGTCGCTGTAATTACTGTATTTCCATGACCAGTTTTTCATGTGCTGCAATATTTTGCAAACATTTTTTGGATTGATGTTGAATTTGCATATCATGTAAATGAGCTCAACAGCGCTGTCCATCAAACGCTGACTGCTTTGCTTTCAGCGTTAATACCATTTCTCTTACCGGCAATGAGGTTCAGATTCTCTGTTTTTTTTGGGGGGGGGTTTTTGTTTTGTTTTGTTTGGTTTTCTTGAGCGAGCACGTCAATCTGGGTGAGTGAGAATGATAGCCCAACTGCTCAAGCTGTGGCACTGTAAAGGGATCTGACTACGTGGACAGTTGAGGAACAAATGGCTCAGCTGTGTCCCACATCAGCATGTTCCCTCCTCAAAACAACCACCTTAGGATAGAACACACAAACAACAAGCCCTTCCCAGCATATAAATGATCTAAACAGCCAGTCTTCCAACAGCAGCGGCAGTGTACTTCTCTCAACACACACGCTGAAAGGTAAGACAAGTTGTTACAGCTTTGACAGGCTACACTCCAGTTACGGACATTCACTCGCGCCTCCTGAATGCTTCAACAATTAAGTGCATCAGCAGGAAAAAGCCTAATGCCAGTCTTACCATCATCCTATTAACACCATTGTCATTTTCATCAATATGGCAAATATTGAGTGGAGCTTCATTATTACAGGAGATTTAGTAATCAAACATAAAAATCTTTTAATGTCCAACCTGAAAATGAATCTGCCACTTCTGACATTACATTCTGCTCAATTAAAAGCCGGCACTCCTGGGCTTACACAGTTAATTGAAGGCATATGCACATATATAACTAAAACTTATAGACTAATAATATTTCCAGGAGCTAGAATGGATCCAAGGGATTCACTGACCATAGTATTTTACACAGCTTATTTCTGAAATCTCTTTCCTTACTCTACACTAATGATATTACTCAATACCACCTATTCCCCTCCTCCACAAAGCCGGACTGCATCACTTACACAAGTCGTCAAGTTCTTTACACTTTGAATCCCATTATTGCAAGAAAATCTGAATCCATTCTATCACACTGAGGAAATCTTGTGGAGAGCACCACTGAAACAGGAAAATCGCCGAAATCAGAGCTGCTAAGTTGTCACATTATAACATCCAGTGAAACCTCTGACACCTCCACTGTCATACACCTGCATGTATATCCATCACTTCCAACTCCCTGAGCAGTTGCTAGCATGGTGCATGCTCCATCCACTCATGAACAGCTCTATTCTCCCCGATAGACAGATGTGCAGTGCTCATCCTTGGCACCTGTAGGTACCTCTGGGAGAGCAGCATGCCGAAAGGTGCCGGGGAGCAGACAGCTGTCAGACTCAAGCAAAGCATCCCAAGTAACCTCCCTGTCTGAGAGGAGGACAACAAAGGAGGCTGGGTTGACCTGTCAATACTGCTGTCAGATGCACTGGAAATCTTAAGAGTCCCACCTATGTTTATGCGTCATGCAGCCTGGATATGTAAATGTAGGTATTTTAATGATTCCACCTCTAATTTCTTTAATTATAGAAGGAAACTTGTCAGCAGTTCTATTTTTAAGCTGGCTGTCCGTGCTGTATATATACATATAAACCCTTATTTACACACATATTTACTTCTCCCAGCGTGACAATTTATGTCTGAAAATGAAAATGTTGACATACCTTGGGAATAAAAACTTTAAATCGATCACATTGAACATATGAGTTATAATGATTTAATTCAAGTTTGATGCAAATGTTATGCGTATTAAGAATGACCAAACTGCCAACTCAAAGAATGCATAGTTAATCTATGGCTGATTATTGCTCTGCTTTCTCCAATAAATGTCATATCACGCATGCTGTAATATACTAGCAGTCAATACAAGTCAATAGTGCCACAGCTTAGTTTCTGAATAAATCAGTAGTCAGCAGTCGAGTTCAGTGCATGAACCTGCAGGCAGGCTTTGTGGCAGCTGCAAAAGCTGGAGGCAACACTCTGCTGATGGGAGAGAGATGAAAAAGAGGCTTCCTCTCATCATGCCTTCATCACCATAGCACCAGAGGATGCCGAGAGAGGCAGAGAATTATGGCAGCAAGAGGGAGAGTAAATCTTCAAGACCCATTCTCCCCCGTGCTCCCAGACTTGACCATTAATTCAAATCACCTCGGGGGGGGGGGGGGGGGGGGTTGGGGGGGTTGGTGCACATCTGTGTACACGCTGGTTGGTGTGGTATTCATGTGGCCATGTACTGTGTCAGCTGAGAGAGGCGTTGAATGAGGGATGGGATGCCATGTGAAGATGACGAAGGATAAACCACCATTATATATCACCACAGATATGACACACGCCACACTTTCCTATCATCTGAAGCTTGCAAATGTCATCATTATTCTCTGGCTTGAATGCACTGGAGCTGGTTGTGTGTGTGTATAGCACTATAGTAAATAGTAAGAATTATATATTTATATATTTTTTTCCACATTTCAAGTTTGAGTGAACAAGCAAGATTTGTCATAGATCCCAGCATGTTACACAACATGTGTGTTTTATTTCAGTGTCAGTAGCATCAGCAGCAAGCTTCCTGCACTGGAAGGCAAGAGGATGATGAATGAATGGTAAGGCCTCGCGCCTGTCATGTACCTCTCATGAACATCGGCAAGAAGGTGTAAGGAGCGGTGATAGTTATTGATGCCTGGGAACTCAGATACTCAGTGTTTGAAGCGTAGGTTATATTTGGCTGCCTGTACTTGAGTGAGCGATTGATTGGCTCTAATGGAGTGGGTACATACAGTAACAGAGTGAAGCAAGCAAACGTTTAAACCTTTTGTTTTACTCATAGAAGAATCGAGACCATTGCTGAAGTGCACATATAGCACCATCAAAATCAAAGCCGGGTTGACAGCTGCAGATGCTACATGCAAAGTCAAACCTAAATATTGAAGGCAACACATTGCAGAGCTGCTTAAAATAATTGTTTGTTTGTGTTACTGTTGAACTTGGCCTCTTCTTTCACACTACCAGCTGTCAAATGCTGGCTGGGAGAGATTTCAGTGGATCTACAGTGTGAGCAGACATGTTTCTATTTATGAAGTGAATAGACATGGCTTTCTATGTCTCCTCAGCCTTAGAAAGTTGAATTCAACTGTCTCGCTTATTGTGTGTTTTAGTCCACTTGGTACCATATGCTAACAATTCAAAGCACTTGTATCCTCAGAGAGAAGGAGCATCTGTTCTATATTTTGACAAATAGCATCCATAAATCATCAGTTTCTCAAAAGGACGGCATGGAATTATATGCTATAGAGCAAAACTCTCAAACCATGCTACAGAATGTGTTTATAATGAAGGCTCATTAACTTACAATTACATTAAAAAAATGATGTACATTTTCTAGAAATTTAGTCAACTGTGAGCATGTGTTATGAATGTATTCATTTATTACTGGAGAAATGACCCTGTGATGGTGCAGCAGGCAATTTCCCAACTGGATGAACTAGGGTCAAATGTTAGCAAGTAGAGTAGGCAGCAGGAAGTGCCCAGAGATCAGCTTGTTCAAAGGTTGCCTTGAGTTGGCTGAGAAAATGTGGGCAGAGAGAGTGCATGAGTAATGCTCACCACTACCAGTGCCATTCGCTCAACCTTGAGCAAGTCTCCCAGCGACTGAAACGTACCCCTAACCCTGCTAAGCGGTCGCCAGCAGAGGTTTGGTTGTACTATGCAGCTCTAAGGGTGTGTTTTGATTGGAAGTAAAATGAAATTTACATGTGATGTAGTTGCATGCAAAGTCAGTACTAAAATATGAATTGAGGTTAAGACAAAAATTCATACGCAGCACCTGTTTGCCACTTTGCAAACAGAAAGAGACCAAAGCATCCATTGACAATGAGCTTCAAAAGTCCTTTGGTGGTTCAATTCATGCAAATGAAGCAAGTCATGTTGCTTTTTATCTGAACGTATGAAAAGTTTTGAATGGGTATAACTAATCTAGCAAGGGCGGTCTTTGAGAGGTATGGTGTTGAAATGGCTTTGTTTTTGTTTTGTTTTTCAAGTTGATGAGCACGCTGGCTCTTCCTTCATCCACTCTAGAGTGCTGTGCCATTCATATTTTAGTTATCATTTCAGTAGCTTGCGGATGTAGTTTTGTGTATGCCTAATTGCATGCCATCATGTCTGACTTGTGCATAGGCGGCAAAACCAAATGTTTTGATTAAATATAACAATGTTTCCGCACACTTGTCAACATAGTGTAGAAAAAGGGCAAACAATCCAACTAGCATTTTATATTCAGAGTGTTAGCCACCAAGGTAAATCTAACAATATGTGCATGCATTCTTCAAAAACAGCTGACGGCTTCAAATTACAATTTTAAGAACATGTGAACCCCTGTCAGGACTTAAGGCACTACACAACTTCAAATTCAAGTCCAATCGCATCAGTGTGATGCAGACTGCTTGGTTGTGCTGCACATCTCTCTGCCCTGCCTCCCTTGAGGTTTGCTGCCAAGGGGTTTCAAAGTTTAGAGACGGGTTATCAGGTGGCCCTGTCTGAGGAGATACAGCTGTGATACTGCGCACAAAACAACTGCAGTGGAAACAGAATGGGTTTGCTGGTTGACATGTCATTGGGAAACATTCAAACTTGGCAAATGAGGCGCTTAAAGAGAGTTTCAGATATTCAGAGAAGTTGAAGGAAACCTTGGCATTAAGGGTAAAGAGCAAATTGACGCAGAAACCCATACAGTTATCAGTGGTTGTTACTCTGCAAGATATTTACTGAAGAATGTTGAAGTCACACAGATCACTCGCAAAGTTAATCTTTTCTGGTTATGATTTTAAAAGTAAGGATATGCAAAAAGCATATACAGAAGAAATGAGTCTCCTAAAGTCTTGGGCATGTTTGGTCATTAAAAAGCCGCTCATCCAAAAAGGTTTCGGTCCTGGCTTTCAAACCTCTGCGGTTCTTTGTGTCAGCTGAGATTTGTCAAGGTCACATAAGAATCTTTGAGGGCACGTTGCAGTCGTGTGTCAGATGAATTCAGGCGTAAACTGTTTGTTGCAGCAGCTCCCTGTGTGGTGAGGAATGGTTGACACAGATGGCCTCTCCCTCTCCTCTTTCAAACTATCAGTCTTTGAGATGTGAATGACCCACAGAGGCTGTAATGTCGGGGACCCCCTCCATGAGCAAGCAATGAAACCTTCAAGCATCTTGAAGACCAAACAGCAGGTTCAGTTGCCGTTCATTTAGTACCCTAGACACACAATAGCTATTTTCACATGGGACTAGTATTACCAGGGGACCTCATGTGAAATCATCACAGCTGTGTTTCACATGGGGCATAACCATGGGATTAGTCTGAATTTTACTCAAACTTACTGACATTATTCCCAGATGTGATGTCAAGGCCGACCTGTTTACAGTTTTTGGTGAACATAATTACATGTCTAAACATGTGATGATTTACAAGTTGGTGAAACATGTAAACATATGTACACATACTGTGCACACACGCCACAATAATGTGCATCAATTGCTCACCTTATCACTTTACACATCAACTGTCTGAGTATGCAAAAACCAACACTATGCCAGTGGCTGTAGTTCATATTTTCAACCATGTATAAGATTTTCCTCACAATGGAATTTAAAAAGGAGGCTCTGGTCTTAATTTCTGAGGATTTTCAGCACTAAAAATGATCAAATTAAAGGTGGCACTGACTCATTCCACATGAGTCACTGCACCAACATCCACTTCTCTTGTATTTAGAGATTTTCGAAGAGTTCAAGAAGGCTGCAGCCTGAATATAATAACATTTCACTTTATGCAATTCATTTCCTTTCCTCTCAATGTTCTGCCATCTTCCCCTCTCTCTCTCTTTTGACCGTATGTTTCTTTTCTGAGTCAAGACAGGAGACCATTCATCACCCGTTCTAATTAAACATACCCTCATAGTGGGGCAGTGGCAGCTGCAGGGAAGGGAGACAAGAGAAGGAGATCAATTGCCATGGGAGAGATGGAAAAAGACAGAGGTGGAAGAGAGGGGGCGGAGAACGAGGCCGAGAGAGCAGTCACTGTGATAGAAAACACAGAAAGGACGTGAAAAAGCTGTGGTGGCTAAAAGTCAGCTCTTCTGCCAGATTGACCGAGCCCCCTACCTGAGTAATAAGAGGAGCAACTCCCTCCTCAGGACGCCTGACAGCCCCGTCTTAGTCCATTCCTTTAACAACATGTGGCCCTTTTTCCATTCCACTGGAGACTGATGGAAGTTGTGCGTCATAGCAACTGCAGCTTTGGGGCTGGTATGGCTGCACAACAGGCTGGAGATTGATTCCAATACGAGTTCTTGATTTCTGACCCCTTAGCTGCACTGACATATTGGTTAGATTATCCTCACATTGCTGGTGCTAGATCTTTGTGATGCTGTGTATACCCAGTTTACATTTGTCAGTCTGCACGAAATGACACACGAATGTCTGTGGAGTGACATGCCGGTGGGAGTCAATAGCTGCAGCAATATCATTGATACAGTACATGTGTGATAGTATGCCGAGGGGAAGATGCAACGTGACAAGATTATTTGAAGAGACATGCTACAACATTAAGCTCCGAATGTGAACATTTGTACTCAGTGCAGGTGCAGCAGCAATACAGGGCTGTGTTTGTCTACTAGCTGCATCATTTTGCAAAATCCTCAGTGAGATACTTTAACGGTGTAAGTTGAAACAGTTTTCAAGGCTGTTTAAAAGAGTCTTCAGTATGGAATAATAGAGGCAAAATACTGATGTGCATGTTTAGTATTATTTCAACAGTCCCAAATACACCTCCCTCATTTAATGCAGTGGCACGATCAGTCATGCTACAGTGAAGTGCGGCTGTCAAGTTTGAAAGCAAAAATCGAGTGATCCTGTCTCTTCTCTGTGAATGCTTGTTTCTTGTCACTGTTGGTTACATCCATGCATTCAACAGAGAAACACGTCAGCCTGACCTTTTCCTTAGATCTGCCGTGATTTTTCATTTCTGCTCAGTTGAATTAGGTTCAATTCACTGTTGATGATAAGGGCTATTAAATATTTCAATCTGACTCATTGACCTTTATGGAGCAACACAAATATCGAAACTATCACTCTTTCCTGCAATGCATGAAATGGCTGTGGTGGCCAGGGGCAGGGTAAACAAATGTCTATATGACACCTCAGTGGTTTCTTGTTTCATGATAGTACGCTATGCACTCAATCATAATAGTCATAATAATAATGATCCAGTGACGTGCTTTGACATACATGAGAATAACACGTACAACCGCGTACTTGAATTAAAAACAAAATGATGTTATCAAACAGGCAAATGAAATCCTGAGGAGCAGGGATATACTGTGTTTCAGGAATATCCTAAACTATTATGGTCATGTAGAAATCTGATTAATGCATTTGAAACATGTCAAAACTACTGTGAAAACACTCAGTCGAGCTTTTCTTTAAAGTTACAGGACTTGTCAAATGAACAATGCTCGACTCAAAGAGACAAGCTGAAAATGTAGGGTAAGAAGTGAAACTCTATTTTAATGAGGGAGAAACATCTCCTTTATATCCTGAAGGGACAATGCAATGCATGCATCCAAGTGAAGTATTAAGACTGCTGGGGACCGACTGTGAGTAAAACTATATTTTTCATGCAGTCCTGTGGAATAATACAGTCCATCTCCTTTTGTTGTTTTGACACAGGAATATAAAATGCAAAGCCAAGTGTGAATCTTAAGTTACTATTTCTTTTGCACAATTCACTTCAGGAAAAAAATAATGTGAACAAGGCATTTTTGAAAGATACTGAAGCCAGGGTTTACCCTCACATACAGGAGCTCAGGTGAAGGATTCTGTGTTGTATTGAGAATGACAGCACTTACTGAAGTAATACCACATTAAACTATGACATGGTTCATGATGTCAGTATATGGCTGGTACACCGGTGGCTCACACAGGCGATTACTTTAATTAGCTCAACCATTTCAGTCCCTACCTGTGGATTACTCGCACTACTGCTGACATTTTCGCTGGTCGTGAAAGCTGAATGAATCCTGTCAAACTAGTGTAGTTCAAGCATGATGATGAAGTGATTACCAGATGATGTCCCCGAGTTCAAGCCACCCAGAGCAAAGTGGATTACTGTACCTGAGAGCACAGCTCTATTTGCTGGCTACTGCTGAGACACATCAACCAGCCTTCATTTCTACTCAACTGAAGAAGATACATCACATTATCTCCATCTACATATCTCCAGTGTCTTATGCCCGCAGAGGGGGGGCCAGATTAAAAACAACACCTCGACAGTATAAATCAATTCAATCCAAAAAAAACAAAAATCAGTAATTTTGATGAATAGGGAGGAGTTTTAAGGGATTTAAGCAAATTTTATTGGACCAAATGGATCAAATTCTGGTCATACAAAGAATCATTTGCTCAGAAAAATGTATTATTATTGCATTGCTAAATACAAGTACAATAATACAATAATGCATAAGAAATACGCTTTGGGCAGGGACATAACTTGAACATATTAATCATTCCCATTGCATGACATGCAGTATGTATGGAGGTAGGTCATAATGAAGCAGTGCATTGAGCGACATAGAATCAGGCATCATGGTGATATAAAGGTCCTGGAGAAAGAAATCAAGGAGATGAGGACAGAGATAGAGGGTATTGTGATTGCGCCTTCTTTTCCCCCTATTATTGACCCAAACCCCCACAGCAACATGTAACAAAATCAATTTATTGCTGCTGTGAGGGCAATGGGTTGTCACGACACAGGGGAACAACTGCACTGAAAGCCCCCCCTGCTGTACTGATAATTAAAATAGCACTAGTGTCCACAATGCTTGAAAAACACACAGTACTGAATGACTGATGACTGCAATCACAATCTCAGAGTTTAAAAAAGCTCAATGCTCCAAATTAGATTTGAGGCTGAAGTCTGTTGTGTAGGACGTTGAATAGAAGGGATGTAAAGCAGAGTGGACGATTGTGAGAATCTGTGACCAACAATTATACAACAGGCTTCAATGTGCTCGGATGTTAATGTCAATGAGCTCAGATATACTTTTGAGTTGAGGTTGAGTCATTAAACTTTGAAATGTACTTCCAGAAAATAGAGTTTAACATTTATCAGAGTGACTGACGGACTGAAGAAGTGACCTTTTGTATTGACACACATTCATTCATTACCAGACCAAGGTGTAACTGTGTTGTGTTCTGCCTCATAGACGCCTCCTTAATATTACAAATAAACAGTGTAATCTGCTCCTATGGGGGAGTTGTGAGGCAGAGTGTGAAATTAATACTTCTCTCTTCTCCGGGGTGCAATAAATAAAGTCCTTAGTTTATCAAGGGAGAGAGCCCTCCTGCTTGCTTATCATTACACTCACCCACACAATTAAAAAGGCCATATGCATGTGGGTATCAATTTTCACACTCAAGTGCAAATTTGAAAATAAATCACCGCAATTTCTCTGTAGTCCTTGAAAAGATGGAAAACACTTTGTTTTGTATTCAAAGTTGATTCATGGCTCATTTACTTATGTCAGAGCAACACACATGCTATTGAAGAAAAAAGCATTTTCTGAGACAGCAAGCGTCAAGGTCTCTATTACATCTCGAGGAATTTCGCGTTGCTTTAATAGTAGTTTCAGTGTAAATGACAAAACGAATAAGCTGCATGAGACACACAAGATAAAATATACAACATTTGCATTTAAATCCAGGAACTAATGTTTTGAAATTGGTGACCATGTTTATAGATTTGATGAAAATAGGCAAAGTATTTTGGTGTTTTTGAAGCAGTTTTCAAATATCAATTCCAATATAATCAAACGATGCACTTAGTTTTCATGTTTTAAGTTTTATTGGTGTTGCATGTAAATGTGATGAGAATGTATGCAGCTAAAAACAATCTCTGGATTATTAAGGTAGTTCTTCATGACATGAGGTCACTGAGGACTGAAATACTATTGCCGTTTCTAGCTTTGCATTTATAGGTATCATATTCATTTAGATAACCATTTAGCTAATCATTGCAATAGTTCAAAACTGGGACTGTGACAGTTCCAGTTATGTCTGATTCCTCAGCAAGCAGCTGCAACTCCATCTGATTCACACATCCATTTCCTTGATGAGATCCCAGGATACCCTCCATCACAGTGCCATGCCGAAATGTCAAGTGACATAATGGCGATAAAGACTGATCAATGCAAAATTAATGCCGGGCAGTGATTAAGCAGCAGTGTTGGCGGGAATAAAGAGGTTGCAGCTGCAACTTAATGAGCAGGTGAGTGTATAAACCAGCTTATTAAGGAGTAAGAAAGATGTCAGTAAATGGAGACAGAGTGCAACTCAAGACGTATTCCTCAACTGTCTAGCACATAGGCGTCATTTCATTCGGAGATCAGTTTATAGTCGTGAAGACAAGTACCTCATGCAAAATGAAACTGATATAAGTAAATCAGTGTTGCACTGCCATTATGCTGCTACAAATGTGGGTCACGTTGTCTGCCTGCTTGACAATTAAAAGTATTTTTCAGCTCTATGCAACCAGTATGTATGTATATCTATGTGGGTCGGTTTCAACTTCTGTTTCTCTTTGCAGCATTCAGCAATACTGCAAGTAGTCAGGATTTTCCCTGCTTGAAATATGCAAATACGCAAGAAACACAAATGGCACCAGCAGGTGTGCAGGTCATACGGAGCACAGGGTGATCAAGGTAAAGATAACTGAATGGGCATGAGAATAAAACAGCAGTCATTGTACAGGTTGATAGTGTTTACTACAGAGATGACAACAAAACTTGAACTTTGACTCGATGCAAATAAGCAGAGAGCAGAACAGAGGTAAAACAGATAATTTCATAATGGCCACAACTTTCTACATTTATGCTTACATTGATAAACAAAACTAAGATCAGGTAAGGATGATCAGACAAATAACTCAGGCAAATTATGCAAAGAAGCAGGCAAAATAATTGAGGCCGAGAAGGCGAACCTGTGCACTGTGTAAAGTCTGGATATGTTTAGATTCTAATGTTTCACAAGTGGTTATCAGATTTCCCAAAATGCAATCATGTTTCATCCCATCCTACCATCCTCTCAAAATAAAGTTTGTGGAGTGAGAGCTGAGAGTCATGAGATACAAAGAACTGATTTGCTGCAGCACACCTGTGTGCTAGCAGTCCAATCCAATCTACCAAGCAGCATGGGGCCTTTTATTTTGCTTTCATGTCACAGAACTACCCATCAATGACCTTCAGGTCGACCTGCTAAGGACAATGCCAGAGCTCTGTTATCAGCTACAGTCAAAAAGTATGGGTGGGTTCTTTAATACATACAGAGTACATGTTTTATCTCTTTAATATAAAGAGTTTGCAGCTTATGTCGTACCTTCCCTTCTTTGTGTAAATGAAGTGTGGAAACAGAACCTTGCCACTTGCTTCTGTTAAACCAAAAATTCCCCTTTACCACAGTGCCTTTCATCCTGTCTCTGTTTCATTGTACAGAATGAGGGAGACTGGATGTTCAAGGGAATGGGATAGAAATACATACCCCGATACAAATCCAGCAGCAACCGCATAAACCCTGCATGGTTCATATCAAATCAGTGTGAGGGATTGCTGTTTTTGGTGGTGTTTGAATTTATATTTCCGCCTGACCAGACAAGCATTGCTCTCTGATATCCCAGTATCATGTTTTGACACATTCTGCGTTTCCGAGCAGAACCAGAAATCTAGGAGATAAGCTGACCTCGGAGCACAATTTGTTGCATCAGTGATACATTCTGTGAAGCCAAATCAGTGCAATGCCTGAGTCTCAACCCGATTGATTTGATTACCGTGCATAAATATTTCACTTTGTAAAATGTCCTTGACAGATTAGCCTTATTTGAGCAGAGCCTTCAGTTTTTTCTTTAAATAAGGCAAATCAGTGTTACAGTCACTCTGTTATGTATGTGGGTTTGCTGGAATCTCTGGTGAAGATTTATGATGTCGGTTACATATGTGTATATAACTGTATGGTCATAAAGGCTTTGGCATAGTATCTCTTAAAATATTGCATAGCAAGACCTGTGAGCTTATCTAGTTTAATATGTACTCTGTCAGCGCTCAGCATTTTCCATCCAAGGAAGCTTTTTATCCTGGCTGTCTCAACGATAGTTCAGCCTCAAGACAAAATTCATGTGAAAATTCATCCTGGAGTGACTTCTAATCTGCTCTTCCCCGGGTTATATCTACAGCCTCCTCTAACACTTGGTTGTATACTGTCTCTTACAGCATGTGGGTTCCCAGGAGGGTAGTTTATTCCACATGGACCCCTGCCCTCCAAGCTGACTCTAAGCCAACCGGCATCAGTCGTTTCATCTTGGTCTCCTGGTCATAAAAAAGCTGCTTCATTGTCCATGAAGCAATTTCAGCCTCTGAAATGCAGACTGCCTGTTCCCCTGTTTGCTCCCCACTGCCACTGCGTATAAAACATCTTCAACATGCAGTGTATGTTGTCAAAGAAAGACACAACATTGTGCATTATAGAATAGATTTTCTACCACCACCTGTCTCAAAAGGATATTGAAGAATGAAATATCACCATGCTGCAATGGAGTCAGGACTGTCAAATCATACATTTACTGCCTTTCCCGGTGGAGTGGACCTTTAGGTCTGGTGCAAACCTCTGAATACTTTGACAGTTTTGATTTGGTTTTAATTTCACATCCACAATGGCACAAAAAGTCAGGACTTTGTAGTCAGCTCCTATATTAATGTACATCAAGCCTCATTTTAGTAGCCCACTAAAAAAAAAATGTACCCTAAGGAAATGTGTGGCCCCTGATGAATAGTTTATATATTTCCTATCTTTAACACTATTTCCTGTCATGATCTCTCAATTATTCAAAATGGCATTAGTCTCTTACACACCAATCTAATTAAGGCTTAAGAAAATGTAATGAAATCCAATTCGACAATCCAGCACTGGTTTCCCACACCATGTCTAATGATCCATTGCCTTTCCAACATAGAAAGGGAGCTGGAGGGAGAGAGCGGGCCCCATCACATCATCAGCTCTTCAATCCTCCGACGGCGACAGTCTTCCCTGGGTTATTAGATGAATCTCTTTTAATCAGACAAAACGATTCTGCCAGGAACAGCAGTGACACAAGCCCAACTGTTTGCCTGTCAACTGCTGATGCATGTGATGCACCCCCTTCAGCGCCAGGAGGAAATCATATCCCTCAACAAATTATCTGGAAGTTACATGTTATGTTATGCAGGCATTACCTCTATGTAATATGCATCATCTCCAATCATAAGCCCAACTGTCATCGTCAGTGTACATATGAATCACTGAGGTGAGCAATGCAAAACTCGACTGTTATTCTGGTAAATGAAAATATGCTTGTTTTTTCCAGGCCCTTTTTGTTGCAGTAGTACTTGTACTAATATGTACTTGCAAGTGTATCTCATGAGAGGAATACCACACGTGTGGAATCACGTTTGACTGTTTATAGAAGGCAGAATGCATCTTGCAAATACAATTCAAAGTCTCGCCTTGCTTGTCTGATTGTTGCTCGCTCAAGTGGAAAGAGAACTCGAAGATATTTAAACAAAGAGGCAGTGGAGCTTAAAGAAACTTTAAACAGATGACTCTTCCCCCAGGTTTCTTTTTCAGAGCAGTCCAACTAATGCCTGAGTCTGAGCCAGCTGATTTTTCTCTCTCTGACTCTCTCTCTTTCATCTCTTCCCTTCCTTTCTTCCCGGGAAACGCTCCAGCTAATCGCCAGGGGCCTGAGGGCCATTTGCTTCCTCCAGCCACTCTGGCCTCCCAGGACGCCCCAGATGGATCCCATTCTGGGTGTTCATTGAAATCATCCCAGCTGCCCAGTCCCTCTGCCCACAGAAAAGGCCTCCTTGCTGCCCATGCTTCCCCCTCTTACACCCTTGGTAGTCAACTTATTGAAGGGACATTTTCCATTTGTGGTGAGCTGATGGGTGAGCCGGTCACAGGCAACATCAAGTCCCGCTTTCTTTTCTACAGCTGATGATATGCCACACAGAAGGAGCAACATCTAGACAGCCTATTTCTTTTTCTCAAACTCAACCAGCCACAGAAAAGGCTTCAACAAATATTGTATTTCATTACTTTATCAAATATATGTGTCTCACAGTTTGTTACGTCTGTTGATAGCTCTGGGTGGTGATGGGTAATGAAATGGAAGCCAAACAAATACGAGCTGGTGCGTGTGAGTGTATTTGCATACATAGATTCTCTGTTTGAGGTCCCTCAGTTTGCAGTGGTGTTTTCAGGGACCAAGAAAAGCCAGTATCCAACTGAATATCAAAATATGAATCAGTCATTTTAATGAAAAGATGTGCTAATTTTGTTTGCCACATCACATAGGCTTATTCTTTAACTGCACTGCTGTACTTAAAGGACCAGTGTGTAGGGTTTAGTGACATCCAGCAGTCAGGCTGCAAACTGCAATCGACTGAATACCCCTCCCTTCAACCCTCTCTTTCCAACATAGGGTTAGAGTTAGGGAGAACGTATGGTGGCCTTCAGGTTATGGAAAAAAAAAGAAGAAAAAAAAAGAAAGAAAGAAAAAAAAAAAAAAAAAAAGGAATGCTCTCTAGAGCCAGTTTTTTGTTTGTCCTTTCCAGGCTACTGTAAAAACATGGCAGTACAAGAGGACCAGCTCCCCATGTTAATATCAAGAGTTCATTCTAAGCTAACAAAAACAAATGATGATACACTGATGAAAACATAATTTTTAATAGAATACTTCTTTTCTGCCAGTAGATCCTCCTAAACACACACACTCCTACACACACAAAGTGCAATAAGCTAAATGCTAACTTCAGCACGCTAACATGCTCAGAATGACAATGCTAACATGCTGATGTTTAATAGATAGGCTACACTGTCAACCTCAAGATGGTGCTAGAGGAAAGTGAGGGGATCACTTAAGCATACTTTTGTCCTTGTAGCCAACTTTTGTATGCCAAGCGCACGAGATATACATTGGTACTTTTTGAACACACGTTTAGACATCTGAATGTTTTTAGTGCTCACTGTTTTCAGTACTGTATTAACAGATCAACATATCAACATAAATCTGTAGTCCAGATGTTATTTCAAAGTCTGTTATGTGGTTTGTTAAATTACTCCATGGAACAGTACTATGGCAAAAGCTGATAATGGCTGTGCATTTTAATAGGGTCATTTATCTTTATCTTGAGAGAACAAAAGGCTGATTCCTCGAGATAACAAGATAATGGAGCCATTACAATAAGAAAACAAAAGGTGGTTTCCTCTTATTACATTTATCAGAGATTTATCAGAGTGCGATTTCAGCATCCATACAGTAGATAGCATCTTCACATTACTGTAGCAAATTATTTAAGATGAAAATGATCATATGTTGTATGGTTTGCTTGTGCGTATGTCATGGTGTACTCTTATGAATCTTATGAAATTGTTTTCTCCTGATAAATTCTCATCATTGAGAAATGAGACTTTTGTTTTCTTGAGATAAGAAGACAAATTAACCCGTTATCAAGGGAAAGTCAAGCTTTGTTATCCAGATAATAAAACAATTAACTTGCGATCTCAAGATATGGGCTTAAAAAAAATGATTGCAAGCATGGCCATTCTCTACTTCAATAATACTACAAATCTTAATTTCAATATTACAATTATACAGTTTCCTATTTTGCACCTTATTTCTTTGGATGGCCTGTATGACATGGCATATATGTTGCAGCATACATTTCGAAAAACTTTTAGAGGCACCGTTGAGCCACCATACAACTGCTTTAAAATGTGGACAGTCTGTTTTGGCTTCAAACCAGCTACAGCCCTTTGGCTGCCATCCTCTTAAAATTTCATACCGGGCTGATAGAAGTGGGCCCCGAGTAATTGTTTTCCAAAGGTGCATTAGAACTCAAATTGCCTGAGTGCTTTGTTGTGAAGAACAGAATGGGGGTGATGAAGCCCTGTTACTAAAAACCTCTCTCCCTGAGAACCTCTAAGTCAAGCTGACTCACCAACTACTTTGCCTGATCCAGTGAGGGCAGGTGTGTGTGTGTGTGTGTGTGTGTGTGTGTGTGTGTGTGTGTGTGTGTGTGTGCGCGCTGTGGAGGTTGAGGGCCCACTCCTCTGGGTTTACTCATAATACTTGCAACTGAGATGTTATCTTTCAATAGTGCAAGTGCTTTATTTTTTCAATTGTAGCATTGTTCCTACCTTAGTGCTGCTAAAGTATGCACATGCACACAAGCATGCGCTGCACGAGCAGTGTCAAACACTGAGAAAAGCACAAACGTTGTAATGGCGGATGTGAAGAACAAAAAAAAAATCATCTTGAGTCTTCTGAGATGGCCTGACTAATGGGATTTCTGCTAATATCTTATATGAAATATAAATAATATGAATCTTTTGCTTATTATACTATCATACAAAGTTTTCCACATCATAGTACACTGCCAATGAAACAGTTTCAACTACCAAGAGCAGGTTTTCGAATGAAGAAGATGCCCTGCCCAGAGCAAGCTGCCTACAACTGACTCACTACACTAGACATTTACCTGCACCCCATATCTATTTTCAGTCTCCGTCAATCTAAATTATAACACATAGCACAACTCTTCTCCAAGACATAATGCTTTATTCACCTCACAAAACCACCTCTGTGGGATTTAGGTTCAGGCCATGCTCTCCTTGGAATAATGACAGACAGGCCATCTGGAGCACCAGGAGTTTTCCAGGTGGGCAGCTTATCAATTGGGGCTGATGTAACACAAAATATACAAATTTTTAAATAACTCCAGCCCCTGCTGAAATAAAAATAACCTGTGTGACTGGCCCAAGCAAGTGGGCTGCCGGCCCACTGCTGTTGGGTATTACATCTGTCAACCTCTTTCTCCCAGCCAGTTCTTTTTGGTTCAGTCCATTCGAACTGTACCTGGGTACCACCCCTTTACCATCTCTGTTAGGTGGTGACATTTGGATCAAATAGTGGAGTAGAGCAAAATGGACAAACAAAAAGCGAAAAAGGTAGGGCTGAAAAGCTGGGAGAGAAAAGGTTGAAGTCCCTTGAGGCTGATGCAGCCAATTATTCAGTTGGCGCCGTTACCGTTCAATCATCTCAGCATAGTGAGCCTGAAGGCACTGGCAGCCGACAGGAGAGAGAGCCCATTGAGCCCAGTGGTACCAGTTTAGCTGTTGTTTAGCGGTAAAACAGAGGACAGTCAGGGTAAGATGAGGAAAGTTTGCGTTTGGCTGGCTGGATATTTAGCTGTATCTATTGGGTGCCTTTTCATTAAACATGTTCAACCTTTCATTAAGTCAATGGGCTCATCAAAAAAGTGAAAACTCTGAGGTTGGAAGATGATGGCTGGCACACAGTGAAGAGAACCATTCCTCACTGTGCTTCATTTCTATGGTATCTGCAAAGCCGACAGAGAGCAGCCCTTTCTACATCTACCTTACTAAAGTTATTTTTTATAAATATTGATCAATAATTTTGTTGACATGAAGTGAACCTTTCTAGTAGTCCTCGCAAGGTTGTCACTGGCACTTTACTGTGCCTTTGAAGCCACCATCACAAGCATCACAAAAGATCTTGGAGAGGATCAAGGTCTGCTTTTACCTTGTGACCACCGTCTACATTTTAACTTTTCCCATTTTCATCCAGCTCTAGTTTCGCAGTTAGCATACAGACATGAAAGCGGAATCAATCCCTCTGAGCACTCTGACACTGAGCAAGAAACCAAATAAGTCTATTTCCAAAATGTCAAACTATCCCTTAAAATGCCTTGAACAGTCTGGAAAAACACATATTTGATGTAAGTGAACTCTCAACCTCTCTTTTCTCCTAAGCAAAATAATCATAAAATACGATCTTCACGCTTTCAAAATGATAATAAATAAAAAATAATCTGAACTCAAAGGGTGATCTCATCCCTCATCAAACACAATCAGAAGCAAGGACGACTTGGATGCCAAATGTGACATTTTTCTCTCTATACCTAGGAGAAACAAAACTGTCATAGGCACGTCTGATCTCCCTCTCAAACTGTAAGCACAGCACAGAGATTGCTCGGGGAGGGGGGTGGCATTGGGAATGACACCAAGTGGAGCCTCCTTGCGATTGGAGTTGTCAGTGAGAATGAGCGATGTAAAATGCCGATGTCAAAAAGCCCTGTGTTTAGCTTGTCCGTGCTGACAGGTTAGGAAATGGAGCGTGCTACCTGACCAGTATAAGAGAATGGCTGCCCCCCGGTGCTACAGCAGTCACATCTGCAGGCTGACGATAAACAAGTTTTCATGCCGTCAATCAGCGACAGCGCGGCTTATTTTCTCTGCGGTTTGCTCTCTCTCTCTCTGTCTCTCTCTCGGTCTGTCTGGCTCTGTTGATCTGCCCTGCCTGTCACATTAACAAAGCAATCTTGTCAAATTCTGCCATGATTGAATTCTCCAGTTAGTTATTTGTCACATGAAAACCTTTTAACGCTCTTACTGGTCATTTGTATAGAGTGTGGATTACTCAGAAGCAGTTTACTGTGTGCTTCTAAATGTGCTTTGAAGAATTTTAATGCGATGATGTGTTGCATCTTTCTAATTACTCTGATAACAGCAGTTTGTAAAAGAAGAAAAACAATCTCCGTGGAAGGTGGTGCAGTCTGTGTGTTGATTTGAGCCCAATCATTTTTGGTGTCCCTGGATCTGATTCATGAAAGGATTGCTCTCCTACCACTAGGGGTCACAAAAGTAGGACATTTTTGAATTTTCTGAAGTGTCAGACTGGGAAAATACTTGGGTTCGCTAAAGTTCAAAGGCTACCAGATCTCTTATAAAGTCTTATTCCTGCTTTCCTATTTTTTTTTTTTTTTTTTAAACAATAATGTACTGTATATAATGTCATAGTCGCACACTGCTCACCCCAAAGGCCTCCTAAAATTTGGCTATTGTCTGGTTGATAGGAAAAAAAAAAACATTGCTAACAGGTGGACAGTGTGTGTTTGCAATTTAACAGCATGGTGAGTCTGTTTCGCTGAAAGAATCTAACTACAGAAGGCTGATTTTGGTAGTGGAAATCTTAAACTTAAATTATCTTATGATATGCATTAAATATTATCAACTTAACTGCTCTGAATCGACTCATTCAGTGTTTAGACCAAACAGCTGGTGAAAAAGGAGACATATAGGAGTAAGTTGTAGTTATTTCAGTGTGTCAGATACACAGCCATTCTGCGTTTCTCATTTTATTGTACATGGGTTTCAGGACTTGAAGTAACTAATTACATCTGCTCTTGTGTTTTTGTGCCGCTCTGCTTGTACGTCAGCATTTTTATCTCAGCTATTGTACTTTGCAAAATTTCAATCTGGGTGCGTACGGAGTAAAACAGTGACAAAGTCAAGATAATGCATGAAAATAAAACAAAAGAAAGGAGCTAAAACAGCAGCTGCAGCAAAGGAGAATTAGCTGGTGGTTGTGTGTCTGCAGCTGCAAGGGGGGGGGGGGGGTCCAGGGAGGTGCATGAGTCTCGCAGTTTGTGAAAAGTACAAAAGATACACAACAATGCAAAAGAATGAAGGATGATGTCATTATTACCTTGGCACCACCCAGCAAGCATGCTAAATGATTCAATTCATACACACCCACAAAAGGTGCATAACTAAGGGGTGCATGCTGGACCTAGCTGAAATGCACATGGTGGATCCTCCTGCAGTGGCTTCTGCATCCCGGAACTTCAACCTTCAGCGAGGTATGTGAAGCTATTCTGTTATTTTCGAATGTTAATCTCTGTGACTGCCAAGCGCTCATTCAGCCCAAGAGTTTTTGAAAACTTTGATGAGAGTGGTTAAGTGGACTGATTATATGATGCTTTGAGAGTGAATTGGCAGAGAAGTTGAACCTTAAGCAGACTGAGGAGGATTTCATGACACACAAGACTCGCAGAAGGCCGTTCAGACAAAGAGGGTTTTGTTTGCTTTTCTGGTTAATTCTAGCAAGACTACACTGAGGAAGGTGGCTGTATATTGATGATCTCTGTATACACAGGCTGCAAATATTCTTTTACTGAAAACGAATTTATTGTTGATTTAAGAGCATGATATTGTTCCACTGGTGTAAGTGTTGTTGTGTTAATGCACTTTATTTAGTAGCCAAAAGGTTGTGTTTAATTTAACAGCTCTCCATATAATGTTATCATCATTAGATAGCAAGTTATTCATTCAACATTGAGGTGTGGTCAGAAAGGTTGCTACTGAAAAAAATCTACTTTAAGTTAATTGATAGTTAAACATTTAATCACTATTGCCTCAGTATGCCTACTGTCAACTTTCAGGCTAAAATACTTAATACTGCTGACATACTACTTCAACCCAACACTCTGATCATGTCTCACCATCTTGGGGAGAGGGAGGAAAGTTTAGGTCAGTCAGCTCAAAGCTGCATTATTGCTTCAGCATACTGGTCCATTGGTTGTAATAACTGTTAGATTTGAAGGCGATCTGGGGGGATGCTAGCAAACAATAGGCTAGTTTGCTTAGTTAAATGAAATAAACCCCATTGCAAACAAGTGAACCAGTGTCATCTTGTTGTTATTTATGGTTAGCCGTATCAATTATTGTAATGTCGAATTTTCTGCTAAAAACGAATGTTTCTAGCTAGCATTTGGCTACTGTTACCAGACATCCGCTTGAATTAAAACATAATGTAAGGTTTAAACTTTTACTTTTTTACTGGTCTTAAAGAGACCTGCAATAATATGCATAAATATTTATGAGCCACTGGATAGATTTTCTGATTCATCCATGTATTAAAACACCAGGTTAACACATGCTATAACCTATCATAAATAACTACACATGTGCCTGTATGCACACACACACACACACACACACACACACACAGTATTCCTGCAGTAATGTTAACAATGCATCATTAGCATGGGAATGATATGTAAAAATCTGTCACTTACAGGCAGTAATACCAGTGAGCTGCATCACGCCTTTATTTGAAAAGATTTGGGAGCTTCCAGTCTGACTCACTGTGAAAACATCTGAATTTCTTTGTAGCAGAGCAGGCAGGCAGATTTTTACCATCAGAGAAGAGAAATGAAAAGCGGATCATTTGAGCCTATTCCAGTCCTGATAGTCAAATTCATCCCAGCACACTCCAATCCTGATGAGATCAGAGTCAAAAATGGGTAAGCTCGAATGCAACCATAATGATAGGACGGCCTGGGGAGGACTCATCGAAAGATTTTTATTTATTTATTATTTCATGGCCATTCTTTGCAACACACTGGCTATGAATGGGGCTGAAAAAAGATCCCAGCCCAGTCCTTTTCTAATAAATCACTGTCCACAGCAGCTATTGTTTCAAATCTGTGTCAGAAGAGGTTGAGGTGGGGATATCTATCGACACTTACAGACCTCAAAGAGTGGCTCATCTTGTCTAGCACATACAGCTAGAGAATGAGATCCTGCCCACCTGCCTTTAAAATTAAATGCTGCTGTCTGAAAGGAGAATAAGGTGAAGACTATCATATTGCTCCAAACTATGAAATACAACTTGTATTATGAATTTAACAGCCCCTCTGTGACCTTGTTCCGCAGCTTATGGAGAGTGCGTATGAATTGCAATTACGCCCCATCAATTCCATGGCCCGATGCCTTGAAAATGTGCGTAAACTCATAAATGCATTCATTGGATATGAGGGAAGTGTCATTAAGCAGACAGAGACAAATGATTGTTATTAGCAGCATAAA